>NC_139041.1:3043282-3439706 GCF_964662115.1 Mustela nivalis
CTTGGATTCTATTTGCCTTTAACCTATATGGTATTTCCTTGGGGTTGCTTCATTGGTAAGATTCCACTCTTTCTCCCCAGCTTTTGCATGTCTTATCTTTGTGTGTGTTTATGTGTGTGTGCATGTGCATGTGTTAATGTTGTTTGGTGTGTGTGTGTTGCACATCACAATTATTATGAAAATACGAGAGAATGGAATTCGGTCTCTTGTGGGTCACAATCAATTTGACATGCCTTAAAAACTCACATTCCATCAGTTTCAGGAAATAGCGTGCAATAAATGTCATCTCTTGTCCTCTTCAGGAAACTCGTGTTCTCACAAAACTGCCTTCCAACAGACACCACCATTTTTATTCCTTATAGAGTCATACTGTGGGTTCCAATACTCTTTCTCTTTCGTATGTTTCTTGACTGTCATGAGTTAGTGAAATCGTCTGTTTGTTGTCTGCCCGAGCATGATAGAGGTGACAAAGTCCAATGCTCTCTGCAAGACTGCCATAAGAGACAAGTGGAAGAATTCCTTCTTGCTTATGTCTCTGTACGACTTGTGGTGACATGGAAGACAGTGAAATGGCAGTAGTGACTAATAACCTCATGCTTCTTCAGCCATGAAGGCAACAGGAAGATGAACACAACAAGTGCAGTGGGGTGGAAATTGACCTGAAACCTACAAGGTAAACTCCAGAGTGAAAGAGAACGGAAGTTGAATAGATGATGGGAGAAGGTTGCAGACATGCATTAGGGGAGATTTGGTTGGTTTGTTGTGTGGTGTGTGTAGGTCTGGAGCCTATGAAGAGGACCAAGGCACAGGAGAGCAGGGCACATCGGGAACCCACAAGGAACCTGTTTCCCTGTGCCGTTGACTGTGACACGGCGAGGGTCTGAAGGGCACGACTACTTGACAACACAAGTGTTCAGGGCTGAAGTTTTCATGTCAGCAGGCTTGGCAGACATTGCCTTGAAAGAACACCATCTTTTTCCTGCATATGACACCAACAAGCGACCAGGAGCACACAGCCTGGAGACAATGATCAGAGAGACACAATACCAAGAGACGCAGTGGGAAGATGGTGAGGGTGGGAGTGATTCCGTGAAAGGCAGTGTTCGTGGAGATGACTCAATGTGTACATCATAAATTTTGGGCTCTCGCAACAGCAGCATCAAGACAGAGCTACTGGCCAGACAGGTAGTTGAGACATATGCGGTCTAAACATCCAACATGAAATCCCAACAGTGGAACACTTGGAGGACTGCTTTCCTCAGTCGAAGATGCTAAGTCCAAGGAGAACAGACTCTCCCATAGGTGACGAGAAGAAAGCTTTGACCACATGTTCTCTTCTGAACACAGCATTCTGCAGGCCTGCGTTCTGTTGAGTTGGTGGAATTTCTCCTTTCACAGGCACACCAGAGCCCATCAAGGTATACCTCAGCATATTCAGCCCGGACCCTAAAAATTTCAAACGGCCCAAAAGGAGAGCTACCACAAATGACATGCCTCCAGGACAGGGTCAGTTACAACACCAACAGCAGATGGCATGCATGCCACATACACACTCAAAAGTTCACACACATGCACGCACGCAACAAATCTGAAGGGCCAGCCATGGGTCACTCACAGATCCTTTCCTCCTATAGAAATTACCCTAACGTTAGAAAACAGAATAAGTTTAACGAATACAGAGAGGTGACAGAAACCTAGATCCAACGCAAAGATGGAAGAATCAATTGATGCCCAGGTAAAGGAAGAAGGAGTGCCCACGGGTAGGCCACCAGAGTGAAACCACTACATAGAACAAGTCCGATGCGTGATTGGAAGCAGCGGCCTGGATATTCGCTGTACATCAGACAACATAGGAGATATCAGAGAGTCTTGAACCACAGAGATAAAACTAATAGGGATAAAATCACCTAAAGAACTCTGAAGAGAAGATTTTCAGGAGACTGGATGCAAAGCCCGCGAACATGGCAGACGTGGAGGATCCAATTAGGGACCGAAAAGAACAAGCCTAGAAAATAAGGAGGCAAATTCTAAGAGCGAAGGCAGAATGATGGAACATGTTAGTGAGCTTAGGGAATCTCCAAGGAAATATATGAGGTGCCTCTTGTAGTCGAAGTAAGAGTGAGAGGAAACGAAGAAAGCTGATACTAGATTGGAGAACTCGAAGCTGAAAAGGACCCTCACCTGGGAACAGAGAAAGTGGTCCAGAATCAGAGGCACAGAGGACTCCCAACACCTTCCACAGAAGCGGAGCACCTAAAGACATAGTGCCATTCCCCCTGGGAAATCTAGGCATGGAGGTATTCAGTATAGGCAAATAGGCATCGGAGAATAGCTTGTCCATAGCCCAATCACTGACTTCAGGAGGAAAAGCTCTACCAGCTCTCGAAGCAGGCCAGATAGCTCAAGCAACACCAGCCCAAGCCAAAATCCTTATCCCCTGCATTTCTGAGCAATGATAGAGCAGCCGTTCTATCTAGAACCAGGAGGTATTTAGAAGCCAAAGTTTGGGTCCCGGGTTGTCTCCATCAGTTCAGAGGCGGCCCTCAGATCAACTCATGATTCCAGGGTCTTGGCATTGACTGTTTTCTCAGCTTGTCTGCCCAGGGGCAAGTAAGCTTCTCCCTCTCCAGCTCCACCCCCTGATTGGGATCTCTCTGCCTCTCTGTCCAATACGTGATTGTGCACGTTGGTAGGATAACAAAGACAAAAACTGTGCACAATAATTCACTGGGGCCAAAGGATGTTTTATTGAATTTGGACCAAGGTACCTATGGAGGGCAGCCAGGTACAGACAACCTCCCACCATCCTAAAATGCCCGACCTTCGCACGGAGCTCCCTTGTTCATTCTCCTGTTCTTTGCCTTCCTGGATCTCCTCACCAACCTGAAGCATCTGCTGTCTGTCGCGCTGTACTGACCCCCTGTTAACACATTGTGCATCCTCTCGGGCCTCCATTCGAACATGTCCATTTTCTGCAAGAGGCACTGTTTTCTTATCGCATGTAACCATTTTGGGGATGGTTATGAGAAGGTGAAGGCTGGCTTGTGCTGCCACACCTCCATGCAGTTCCACAGAGGGTAGCTTCTCCATCCTGAGGGAGTGCTCAAAGTTTTTCCACATTCGAATCCTCTTCAATGCGTCCTTTTGGACATACATTTTGTCTTCCTGAAACGGGTCCGGAATTCTTACAGATGGCTTCACTTGGGCTATGGGTCTCTTCCAACATGCTCTCCGTTGGCTCCTGTGGACTCCAAGAACATGAGTCCGTCCTGGACCTAAGGTTCTAGGGTGGATAGTCTGCCTTGGATGCATGGTCTTTTAGGAAAATTGGGAGGCCTTTTTGGCACCGTTTCTAGAGACGCTCGAGGTACTCGTGTCCTTGCTGTGGAGAACTCTAGAAATGTCTTTGGCATGGTTGTGGGGATTCGCTTTGAGTTTCCCTGGGTGTCCATTTTCCTGTTCAGATGCTCCGTGTTTGGGTGGGAGGGCCTTACACTTGTGCAGGGCTCGGATTTCCTCCCCTGAGGCTTTGCTTGTGGTCTGTTAGTTTCTTGGCCTATCGTGGCTAAGGTGGAGTGATGGTTCCTTGCCTTTCTCTGAGGTCCAGAAAGCTGGTGCTGACACTCACGACCAAACACTACGAATTGAGCCATGGAGAAGGTGACACCGACTCGCTTTGCAAACTGCTTGGTGAGAGACTGAGGCGGCTCCAGCGGTTTGGGATGGCTTGGGGTCCTCTTGGCCCACCCATGACTACTCCAGTCAAGTATAGTGATCAGGCCTGGGTTGATGAGGAGCGGTTGCTATGACCTCAAAGCTTTGTGACATCACAGATGCTGGCTTCACTGAAGCAGCTGTCCATCTCCCATGACCTTGGTGTCCTATGGCTTTAAGTAGAAAGCCCCGGGAAGGACAGAACAAGAGCCCTCGGAACCTGATCAAGAACTCAGGATGTCTTGTGGGTTAATGTCCAACTTCCCCTTTCTGGAGACATGGAGGAAGGAAAATGACATTCAGTATACCTTCCTTTAAGCCAACATATATCCAAGACGGCAAGGAGTCCTTTTCCACTACAATTCTAGATTTCTCAAGAAAAGGTGTGGCCTCGCGGGTATGAGCAGCTCTCCATGGGGTTTGTGGGGGAGAGCGCACCTTGTCATTGTCTATTGCTTATGGGTCAGTGATGACTAAGGTAAGGAAAGTCCCTTTCCGAGTTAAAAGGTGAGGGCATCGCAATATGGTTCCGTCTGTGGCCTCGTCTCCTAGTGTTCTGAAACACGCGGCTAAGGGATGAGGCCTCTGTCTACCTGGCTTTCCCTTAAACACCTTTGCAAAGACTTCGAGGAGAGTGACCTTCTGCATCAGAGCTAACTCTCAATGAAGAGGCCTGGATCGAATCCCTTGTCATTATTAGTTAATTGTACTTGTTGTGGTAACGGGTATAGACGTGTTGACCAAGTCTCTTTAGTCAGAACGGCCTATAACGACGGCTTGCACGGCCCAATCGAGCAGTCCTTTGGACTGAGCCGCAATGCCCTTGCCCGGACTAGTGGATCAGGAAGTTTGGGTCCATTTCAGCAACACAGTATTCCTCTGCCGCCGAAGTGATGAACCCCTGGACTTACGTTGACATGAATGTCCCATGCACTGCTGATGGGAAATGGAAAAGGCAAGCAGACAAAGGAAAATACCATATGGCTTCCCAGAATATGTGCCTCGGGAGGAATACCTTGGCCCTTAGTAAAGGAAGGCAATACTGAAGGGCAAGAAGTCAGAGATAGAGACCCATCAGGAGTAACTCAGGACTCTGAGAATCAAGCTGAGGGTTACCAAAAAGAGAACTGCTTAATGGGTGGTCAGGAGTTGTCGCATATATTAGGAGGAGCACCAGTAAGTCCATGCAACTAAAGCATCCGTGAATACTCTGTCAAAAACGGATGATGGATGATAGGCAGTCTTTCTCAACAGAACAGCAACAACAACAACATCAATTCAGAGGAAAACAATGATGCCCTCTCAAAACCAAAGGAAGTCACAGCGAGAACAGGAAGAATTATATTGTTTATTATCTTTCCTTATTGAAATGACATGGGTGGGTTTGCTAAAATGTCCTTCTTTGAATTGGTTCTTTATCCTTGTGAATTAGAGTTTACCCGCTTCTACCATCCCTGGATTTGATGAGTGGACATCACAATGCCTTCACTAAATACCTAGAAGAATGGCCCAGGAAAATGACTTGACTTGGCCTACTGTTGTAGGCAGGGGTTGGATTACTGCTTCAAATGCTTCCGTCTCTACTAGAGAGCTGAGATTTTGTAGGTTTCCTGATCTAATCTTGGAAGCTTCTATGTGTCTGCGAATTAATCTTTTCTCTCAGTTCTTAGATTTGCTAGCATAAATGTGTCAATGTGCCACTTCAGTCATTCTTTTTTACTTGCTAGCAGTTGTCATGCGGTTTCATACTTGCAGCTGTGTGCTTGTCTCCTTGTTTTATCCCAGTAGTGGCTTCTGCGGGTTGTTCGTGTTGTCAAAACTCAAGTGTGAGATCTCATGATTTATTTCATACTGGATTGTTTGTATTTCATTAATTTTGATAATCACATGTATGATTTCAAATTTTCTGTTACCTTTGGAGTTCGGTTTTTTTTTCATCTTGTTCCTTCAGTCATCATTTTAGTTGGCTTTATTCTTGGTGTTTTTAAATTTTGGAAATGCATGCATTTATCCCTATATGGTTTCCCATAAAATGTTTTGGCATCATCCTCTAAGTTTCTTAGAATTCCTTCGTTCTTGGCTCTTTCTGCTTTTCCTTTGGATTTTCTTTCTTGCATCCATTGCTAGTTCTTGAGTGTGTTGTGTTTTCCAACTTTTAGTGTCTGGCTATATTTCCAATTTGAAAGTGATATCTTCCTGATTTCAAACCTTCGTGATCATAAGTGCACTGTATAGGTTTTGACTTCTCCTCCATGAATTATGACTGGATTTTGCTTCGAGCTCATGACCGGAGATAGAGAAAGCTAGGTCTGCTGCTGGGACGAACATATCATATTGTACTCTGAGACGCAATCTTTCCCATGGATCCCCAAAGTTCAGGTGGTCTCGAGAACCCATGTGGACATCTGTTATTCCTTAGCACTTTCCCATCCAGATGATCTGTCCTGTGCTTAACGTGGATATCATAGTTGCCAACAGTATTGGATAAAATTCGCCATCTCCGTTCCTGTGTGTTCATAGGCTTCCAACGTTTACATACAGCATTGTTCGTGGTGTATGTGTTGGCAATTCTTCCAGGTTTCTGTTGTTTTGATGCTCCATCAAGACAAAACACCTTTCACTTAGCTTTTGTCTCTCGAAGGCATAAAATCACTCTCGCTAACTTAGGCACAAACACTTTGGCTCTCTTCTCCTTGGAAATAGCATAACCTACATTTTTCCTGATTTCTTCACTTGCAAGCTATGAGTATCTTTATAGTCGAAGGAAATCTCCAATGGGCATCAGAAGGATTAGCTTGTTTAATATTGGCTGTTTTTTTATGAATGTTTTCTAACTTATTTTTGTTTTGTTTTGTTTTGGAATTTCAACCACTCCTACCAACTGTTTGTATGGACGGGAGACTTTAGTCCTGAGTACTGAATGTATTACTAATAGGTAATAGTTCACTTTCTCATTTCGATAGGCTTCTCACTTGGATTCTATTTGCCTTTAACCTATATGGTATTTCCTTGGGGTTGCTTCATTGGTAAGATTCCACTCTTTCTCCCCAGCTTTTGCATGTCTTATCTTTGTGTGTGTTTATGTGTGTGTGCATGTGCATGTGTTAATGTTGTTTGGTGTGTGTGTGTTGCACATCACAATTATTATGAAAATACGAGAGAATGGAATTCGGTCTCTTGTGGGTCACAATCAATTTGACATGCCTTAAAAACTCACATTCCATCAGTTTCAGGAAATAGCGTGCAATAAATGTCATCTCTTGTCCTCTTCAGGAAACTCGTGTTCTCACAAAACTGCCTTCCAACAGACACCACCATTTTTATTCCTTATAGAGTCATACTGTGGGTTCCAATACTCTTTCTCTTTCGTATGTTTCTTGACTGTCATGAGTTAGTGAAATCGTCTGTTTGTTGTCTGCCCGAGCATGATAGAGGTGACAAAGTCCAATGCTCTCTGCAAGACTGCCATAAGAGACAAGTGGAAGAATTCCTTCTTGCTTATGTCTCTGTACGACTTGTGGTGACATGGAAGACAGTGAAATGGCAGTAGTGACTAATAACCTCATGCTTCTTCAGCCATGAAGGCAACAGGAAGATGAACACAACAAGTGCAGTGGGGTGGAAATTGACCTGAAACCTACAAGGTAAACTCCAGAGTGAAAGAGAACGGAAGTTGAATAGATGATGGGAGAAGGTTGCAGACATGCATTAGGGGAGATTTGGTTGGTTTGTTGTGTGGTGTGTGTAGGTCTGGAGCCTATGAAGAGGACCAAGGCACAGGAGAGCAGGGCACATCGGGAACCCACAAGGAACCTGTTTCCCTGTGCCGTTGACTGTGACACGGCGAGGGTCTGAAGGGCATGACTACTTGACAACACAAGTGTTCAGGGCTGAAGTTTTCATGTCAGCAGGCTTGGCAGACATTGCCTTGAAAGAACACCATCTTTTTCCTGCATATGACACCAACAAGCGACCAGGAGCACACAGCCTGGAGACAATGATCAGAGAGACACAATACCAAGAGACGCAGTGGGAAGATGGTGAGGGTGGGAGTGATTCCGTGAAAGGCAGTGTTCGTGGAGATGACTCAATGTGTACATCATAAATTTTGGGCTCTCGCAACAGCAGCATCAAGACAGAGCTACTGGCCAGACAGGTAGTTGAGACATATGCGGTCTAAACATCCAACATGAAATCCCAACAGTGGAACACTTGGAGGACTGCTTTCCTCAGTCGAAGATGCTAAGTCCAAGGAGAACAGACTCTCCCATAGGTGACGAGAAGAAAGCTTTGACCACATGTTCTCTTCTGAACACAGCATTCTGCAGGCCTGCGTTCTGTTGAGTTGGTGGAATTTCTCCTTTCACAGGCACACCAGAGCCCATCAAGGTATACCTCAGCATATTCAGCCCGGACCCTAAAAATTTCAAACGGCCCAAAAGGAGAGCTACCACAAATGACATGCCTCCAGGACAGGGTCAGTTACAACACCAACAGCAGATGGCATGCATGCCACATACACACTCAAAAGTTCACACACATGCACGCACGCAACAAATCTGAAGGGCCAGCCATGGGTCACTCACAGATCCTTTCCTCCTATAGAAATTACCCTAACGTTAGAAAACAGAATAAGTTTAACGAATACAGAGAGGTGACAGAAACCTAGATCCAACGCAAAGATGGAAGAATCAATTGATGCCCAGGTAAAGGAAGAAGGAGTGCCCACGGGTAGGCCACCAGAGTGAAACCACTACATAGAACAAGTCCGATGCGTGATTGGAAGCAGCGGCCTGGATATTCGCTGTACATCAGACAACATAGGAGATATCAGAGAGTCTTGAACCACAGAGATAAAACTAATAGGGATAAAATCACCTAAAGAACTCTGAAGAGAAGATTTTCAGGAGACTGGATGCAAAGCCCGCGAACATGGCAGACGTGGAGGATCCAATTAGGGACCGAAAAGAACAAGCCTAGAAAATAAGGAGGCAAATTCTAAGAGCGAAGGCAGAATGATGGAACATGTTAGTGAGCTTAGGGAATCTCCAAGGAAATATATGAGGTGCCTCTTGTAGTCGAAGTAAGAGTGAGAGGAAACGAAGAAAGCTGATACTAGATTGGAGAACTCGAAGCTGAAAAGGACCCTCACCTGGGAACAGAGAAAGTGGTCCAGAATCAGAGGCACAGAGGACTCCCAACACCTTCCACAGAAGCGGAGCACCTAAAGACATAGTGCCATTCCCCCTGGGAAATCTAGGCATGGAGGTATTCAGTATAGGCAAATAGGCATCGGAGAATAGCTTGTCCATAGCCCAATCACTGACTTCAGGAGGAAAAGCTCTACCAGCTCTCGAAGCAGGCCAGATAGCTCAAGCAACACCAGCCCAAGCCAAAATCCTTATCCCCTGCATTTCTGAGCAATGATAGAGCAGCCGTTCTATCTAGAACCAGGAGGTATTTAGAAGCCAAAGTTTGGGTCCCGGGTTGTCTCCATCAGTTCAGAGGCGGCCCTCAGATCAACTCATGATTCCAGGGTCTTGGCATTGACTGTTTTCTCAGCTTGTCTGCCCAGGGGCAAGTAAGCTTCTCCCTCTCCAGCTCCACCCCCTGATTGGGATCTCTCTGCCTCTCTGTCCAATACGTGATTGTGCACGTTGGTAGGATAACAAAGACAAAAACTGTGCACAATAATTCACTGGGGCCAAAGGATGTTTTATTGAATTTGGACCAAGGTACCTATGGAGGGCAGCCAGGTACAGACAACCTCCCACCATCCTAAAATGCCCGACCTTCGCACGGAGCTCCCTTGTTCATTCTCCTGTTCTTTGCCTTCCTGGATCTCCTCACCAACCTGAAGCATCTGCTGTCTGTCGCGCTGTACTGACCCCCTGTTAACACATTGTGCATCCTCTCGGGGCTCCATTCGAACATGTCCATTTTCTGCAAGAGGCACTGTTTTCTTATCGCATGTAACCATTTTGGGGATGGTTATGAGAAGGTGAAGGCTGGCTTGTGCTGCCACACCTCCATGCAGTTCCACAGAGGGTAGCTTCTCCATCCTGAGGGAGTGCTCAAAGTTTTTCCACATTCGAATCCTCTTCAATGCGTCCTTTTGGACATACATTTTGTCTTCCTGAAACGGGTCCGGAATTCTTACAGATGGCTTCACTTGGGCTATGGGTCTCTTCCAACATGCTCTCCGTTGGCTCCTGTGGACTCCAAGAACATGAGTCCGTCCTGGACCTAAGGTTCTAGGGTGGATAGTCTGCCTTGGATGCATGGTCTTTTAGGAAATTTGGGAGGCCTTTTTGGCACCGTTTCTAGAGACGCTCGAGGTACTCGTGTCCTTGCTGTGGAGAACTCTAGAAATGTCTTTGGCATGGTTGTGGGGATTCGCTTTGAGTTTCCCTGGGTGTCCATTTTCCTGTTCAGATGCTCCGTGTTTGGGTGGGAGGGCCTTACACTTGTGCAGGGCTCGGATTTCCTCCCCTGAGGCTTTGCTTGTGGTCTGTTAGTTTCTTGGCCTATCGTGGCTAAGGTGGAGTGATGGTTCCTTGCCTTTCTCTGAGGTCCAGAAAGCTGGTGCTGACACTCACGACCAAACACTACGAATTGAGCCATGGAGAAGGTGACACCGACTCGCTTTGCAAACTGCTTGGTGAGAGACTGAGGCGGCTCCAGCGGTTTGGGATGGCTTGGGGTCCTCTTGGCCCACCCATGACTACTCCAGTCAAGTATAGTGATCAGGCCTGGGTTGATGAGGAGCGGTTGCTATGACCTCAAAGCTTTGTGACATCACAGATGCTGGCTTCACTGAAGCAGCTGTCCATCTCCCATGACCTTGGTGTCCTATGGCTTTAAGTAGAAAGCCCCGGGAAGGACAGAACAAGAGCCCTCGGAACCTGATCAAGAACTCAGGATGTCTTGTGGGTTAATGTCCAACTTCCCCTTTCTGGAGACATGGAGGAAGGAAAATGACATTCAGTATACCTTCCTTTAAGCCAACATATATCCAAGACGGCAAGGAGTCCTTTTCCACTACAATTCTAGATTTCTCAAGAAAAGGTGTGGCCTCGCGGGTATGAGCAGCTCTCCATGGGGTTTGTGGGGGAGAGCGCACCTTGTCATTGTCTATTGCTTATGGGTCAGTGATGACTAAGGTAAGGAAAGTCCCTTTCCGAGTTAAAAGGTGAGGGCATCGCAATATGGTTCCGTCTGTGGCCTCGTCTCCTAGTGTTCTGAAACACGCGGCTAAGGGATGAGGCCTCTGTCTACCTGGCTTTTCCTTAAACACCTTTGCAAAGACTTCGAGGAGAGTGACCTTCTGCATCAGAGCTAACTCTCAATGAAGAGGCCTGGATCGAATCCCTTGTCATTATTAGTTAATTGTACTTGTTGTGGTAACGGGTATAGACGTGTTGACCAAGTCTCTTTAGTCAGAACGGCCTATAACGACGGCTTGCACGGCCCAATCGAGCAGTCCTTTGGACTGAGCCGCAATGCCCTTGCACAGACTAGTGGATCAGGAAGTTTGGGTCCATTTCAGCAACACAGTATTCCTCTGCCGCCGAAGTGATGAACCCCTGGACTTACGTTGACATGAATGTCCCATGCACTGCTGATGGGAAATGGAAAAGGCAAGCAGACAAAGGAAAATACCATATGGCTTCCCAGAATATGTGCCTCGGGAGGAATACCTTGGCCCTTAGTAAAGGAAGGCAATACTGAAGGGCAAGAAGTCAGAGATAGAGACCCATCAGGAGTAACTCAGGACTCTGAGAATCAAGCTGAGGGTTACCAAAAAGAGAACTGCTTAATGGGTGGTCAGGAGTTGTCGCATATATTAGGAGGAGCACCAGTAAGTCCATGCAACTAAAGCATCCGTGAATACTCTGTCAAAAACGGATGATGGATGATAGGCAGTCTTTCTCAACAGAACAGCAACAACAACAACATCAATTCAGAGGAAAACAATGATGCCCTCTCAAAACCAAAGGAAGTCACAGCGAGAACAGGAAGAATTATATTGTTTATTATCTTTCCTTATTGAAATGACATGGGTGGGTTTGCTAAAATGTCCTTCTTTGAATTGGTTCTTTATCCTTGTGAATTAGAGTTTACCCGCTTCTACCATCCCTGGATTTGATGAGTGGACATCACAATGCCTTCACTAAATACCTAGAAGAATGGCCCAGGAAAATGACTTGACTTGGCCTACTGTTGTAGGCAGGGGTTGGATTACTGCTTCAAATGCTTCCGTCTCTACTAGAGAGCTGAGATTTTGTAGGTTTCCTGATCTAATCTTGGAAGCTTCTATGTGTCTGCGAATTAATCTTTTCTCTCAGTTCTTAGATTTGCTAGCATAAATGTGTCAATGTGCCACTTCAGTCATTCTTTTTTACTTGCTAGCAGTTGTCATGCGGTTTCATACTTGCAGCTGTGTGCTTGTCTCCTTGTTTTATCCCAGTAGTGGCTTCTGCGGGTTGTTCGTGTTGTCAAAACTCAAGTGTGAGATCTCATGATTTATTTCATACTGGATTGTTTGTATTTCATTAATTTTGATAATCACATGTATGATTTCAAATTTTCTGTTACCTTTGGAGTTCGGTTTTTTTTTCATCTTGTTC
Source organism: Mustela nivalis (assembly GCF_964662115.1). Taxonomy (NCBI): domain Eukaryota; kingdom Metazoa; phylum Chordata; class Mammalia; order Carnivora; family Mustelidae; genus Mustela; species Mustela nivalis. The sequence goes on from NC_139041.1 coordinate 3,055,627, forward strand.
CTTCAGTCATCATTTTAGTTGGCTTTATTCTTGGTGTTTTTAAATTTTGGAAATGCATGCATTTATCCCTATATGGTTTCCCATAAAATGTTTTGGCATCATCCTCTAAGTTTCTTAGAATTCCTTCGTTCTTGGCTCTTTCTGCTTTTCCTTTGGATTTTCTTTCTTGCATCCATTGCTAGTTCTTGAGTGTGTTGTGTTTTCCAACTTTTAGTGTCTGGCTATATTTCCAATTTGAAAGTGATATCTTCCTGATTTCAAACCTTCGTGATCATAAGTGCACTGTATAGGTTTTGACTTCTCCTCCATGAATTATGACTGGATTTTGCTTCGAGCTCATGACCGGAGATAGAGAAAGCTAGGTCTGCTGCTGGGACGAACATATCATATTGTACTCTGAGACGCAATCTTTCCCATGGATCCCCAAAGTTCAGGTGGTCTCGAGAACCCATGTGGACATCTGTTATTCCTTAGCACTTTCCCATCCAGATGATCTGTCCTGTGCTTAACGTGGATATCATAGTTGCCAACAGTATTGGATAAAATTCGCCATCTCCGTTCCTGTGTGTTCATAGGCTTCCAACGTTTACATACAGCATTGTTCGTGGTGTATATGTTGGCAATTCTTCCAGGTTTCTGTTGTTTTGATGCTCCATCAAGACAAAACACCTTTCACTTAGCTTTTGTCTCTCGAAGGCATAAAATCACTCTCGCTAACTTAGGCACAAACACTTTGGCTCTCTTCTCCTTGGAAATAGCATAACCTACATTTTTCCTGATTTCTTCACTTGCAAGCTATGAGTATCTTTATAGTCGAAGGAAATCTCCAATGGGCATCAGAAGGATTAGCTTGTTTAATATTGGCTGTTTTTTTATGAATGTTTTCTAACTTATTTTTGTTTTGTTTTGTTTTGGAATTTCAACCACTCCTACCAACTGTTTGTATGGACGGGAGACTTTAGTCCTGAGTACTGAATGTATTACTAATAGGTAATAGTTCACTTTCTCATTTCGATAGGCTTCTCACTTGGATTCTATTTGCCTTTAACCTATATGGTATTTCCTTGGGGTTGCTTCATTGGTAAGATTCCACTCTTTCTCCCCAGCTTTTGCATGTCTTATCTTTGTGTGTGTTTATGTGTGTGTGCATGTGCATGGGTTAATGTTGTTTGGTGTGTGTGTGTTGCACATCACAATTATTATGAAAATACGAGAGAATGGAATTCGGTCTCTTGTGGGTCACAATCAATTTGACATGCCTTAAAAACTCACATTCCATCAGTTTAAGGAAATAGCCTGCAATAAATGTCATCTCTTGTCCTCTTCAGGAAACTCGTGTTCTCACAAAACTGCCTTCCAACAGACACCACCATTTTTATTCCTTATAGAGTCATACTATGGGTTCCAATACTCTTTCTCTTTCGTATGTTTCTTGACTGTCATGAGTTAGTGAAATCGTCTGTTTGTTGTCTGCCCGAGCATGATAGAGGTGACAAAGTCCAATGCTCTCTGCAAGACTGCCATAAGAGACAAGTGGAAGAATTCCTTCTTGCTTATGTCTCTGTACGACTTGTGGTGACATGGAAGACAGTGAAATGGCAGTAGTGACTAATAACCTCATGCTTCTTCAGCCATGAAGGCAACAGGAAGATGAACACAACAAGTGCAGTGGGGTGGAAATTGACCTGAAACCTACAAGGTAAACTCCAGAGTGAAAGAGAACGGAAGTTGAATAGATGATGGGAGAAGGTTGCAGACATGCATTAGGGGAGATTTGGTTGGTTTGTTGTGTGGTGTGTGTAGGTCTGGAGCCTATGAAGAGGACCAAGGCACAGGAGAGCAGGGCACATCGGGAACCCACAAGGAACCTGTTTCCCTGTGCCGTTGACTGTGACACGGCGAGGGTCTGAAGGGCACGACTACTTGACAACACAAGTGTTCAGGGCTGAAGTTTTCATGTCAGCAGGCTTGGCAGACATTGCCTTGAAAGAACACCATCTTTTTCCTGCATATGACACCAACAAGCGACCAGGAGCACACAGCCTGGAGACAATGATCAGAGAGACACAATACCAAGAGACGCAGTGGGAAGATGGTGAGGGTGGGAGTGATTCCGTGAAAGGCAGTGTTCGTGGAGATGACTCAATGTGTACATCATAAATTTTGGGCTCTCGCAACAGCAGCATCAAGACAGAGCTACTGGCCAGACAGGTAGTTGAGACATATGCGGTCTAAACATCCAACATGAAATCCCAACAGTGGAACACTTGGAGGACTGCTTTCCTCAGTCGAAGATGCTAAGTCCAAGGAGAACAGACTCTCCCATAGGTGACGAGAAGAAAGCTTTGACCACATGTTCTCTTCTGAACACAGCATTCTGCAGGCCTGCGTTCTGTTGAGTTGGTGGAATTTCTCCTTTCACAGGCACACCAGAGCCCATCAAGGTATACCTCAGCATATTCAGCCCGGACCCTAAAAATTTCAAACGGCCCAAAAGGAGAGCTACCACAAATGACATGCCTCCAGGACAGGGTCAGTTACAACACCAACAGCAGATGGCATGCATGCCACATACACACTCAAAAGTTCACACACATGCACGCACGCAACAAATCTGAAGGGCCAGCCATGGGTCACTCACAGATCCTTTCCTCCTATAGAAATTACCCTAACGTTAGAAAACAGAATAAGTTTAACGAATACAGAGAGGTGACAGAAACCTAGATCCAACGCAAAGATGGAAGAATCAATTGATGCCCAGGTAAAGGAAGAAGGAGTGCCCACGGGTAGGCCACCAGAGTGAAACCACTACATAGAACAAGTCCGATGCGTGATTGGAAGCAGCGGCCTGGATATTCGCTGTACATCAGACAACATAGGAGATATCAGAGAGTCTTGAACCACAGAGATAAAACTAATAGGGATAAAATCACCTAAAGAACTCTGAAGAGAAGATTTTCAGGAGACTGGATGCAAAGCCCGCGAACATGGCAGACGTGGAGGATCCAATTAGGGACCGAAAAGAACAAGCCTAGAAAATAAGGAGGCAAATTCTAAGAGCGAAGGCAGAATGATGGAACATGTTAGTGAGCTTAGGGAATCTCCAAGGAAATATATGAGGTGCCTCTTGTAGTCGAAGTAAGAGTGAGAGGAAACGAAGAAAGCTGATACTAGATTGGAGAACTCGAAGCTGAAAAGGACCCTCACCTGGGAACAGAGAAAGTGGTCCAGAATCAGAGGCACAGAGGACTCCCAACACCTTCCACAGAAGCGGAGCACCTAAAGACATAGTGCCATTCCCCCTGGGAAATCTAGGCATGGAGGTATTCAGTATAGGCAAATAGGCATCGGAGAATAGCTTGTCCATAGCCCAATCACTGACTTCAGGAGGAAAAGCTCTACCAGCTCTCGAAGCAGGCCAGATAGCTCAAGCAACACCAGCCCAAGCCAAAATCCTTATCCCCTGCATTTCTGAGCAATGATAGAGCAGCCGATCTATCTAGAAACAGGAGGTATTTAGAAGCCAAAGTTTGGGTCCCGGGTTGTCTCCATCAGTTCAGAGGCGGCCCTCAGATCAACTCATGATTCCAGGGTCTTGGCATTGACTGTTTTCTCAGCTTGTCTGCCCAGGGGCAAGTAAGCTTCTCCCTCTCCAGCTCCACCCCCTGATTGGGATCTCTCTGCCTCTCTGTCCAATACGTGATTGTGCACGTTGGTAGGATAACAAAGACAAAAACTGTGCACAATAATTCACTGGGGCCAAAGGATGTTTTATTGAATTTGGACCAAGGTACCTATGGAGGGCAGCCAGGTACAGACAACCTCCCACCATCCTAAAATGCCCGACCTTCGCACGGAGCTCCCTTGTTCATTCTCCTGTTCTTTGCCTTCCTGGATCTCCTCACCAACCTGAAGCATCTGCTGTCTGTCGCGCTGTACTGACCCCCTGTTAACACATTGTGCATCCTCTCGGGGCTCCATTCGAACATGTCCATTTTCTGCAAGAGGCACTGTTTTCTTATCGCATGTAACCATTTTGGGGATGGTTATGAGAAGGTGAAGGCTGGCTTGTGCTGCCACACCTCCATGCAGTTCCACAGAGGGTAGCTTCTCCATCCTGAGGGAGTGCTCAAAGTTTTTCCACATTCGAATCCTCTTCAATGCGTCCTTTTGGACATACATTTTGTCTTCCTGAAACGGGTCCGGAATTCTTACAGATGGCTTCACTTGGGCTATGGGTCTCTTCCAACATGCTCTCCGTTGGCTCCTGTGGACTCCAAGAACATGAGTCCGTCCTGGACCTAAGGTTCTAGGGTGGATAGTCTGCCTTGGATGCATGGTCTTTTAGGAAAATTGGGAGGCCTTTTTGGCACCGTTTCTGGAGACGCTCGAGGTACTCAGGTCCTTGCTGTGGAGAACTCCAGACATGTCTTTGGCACAGTTGTGAGGATTCACTTTGAGTTTCCCTTGCGTGTCCCTTTTCCTGTTCAGATGCTCCGTGTTTGAGTGGGAGGGCCTTACACTTGTGCAGGGCTCGGATTTCCTCCCCTGAGGCTTTGCTTGTGGTCTGTTAGATTCTTGGCCTATCGTGGCTAAGGTGGAGTGATGGTTCCTTGCCTTTCTCTGAGGTCCAGAAAGCTGGTGCTGACACTCACGACCAAACACTACGAATTGAGCCATGGAGAAGGTGACACCGACTCGCTTTGCAAACTGCTTGGTGAGAGACTGAGGCGGCTCCAGCGGTTTGGGATGGCTTGGGGTCCTCTTGGCCCACCCATGACTACTCCAGTCAAGTATAGTGATCAGGCCTGGGTTGATGAGGAGCGGTTGCTATGACCTTAAAGCTTTGTGACATCACAGATGCTGGCTTCACTGAAGCAGCTGTCCATCTCCCATGACCTTGGTGTCCTATGGCTTTAAGTAGAAAGCCCCGGGAAGGACAGAACAAGAGCCCTCGGAACCTGATCAAGAACTCAGGATGTCTTGTGGGTTAATGTCCAACTTCCCCTTTCTGGAGACATGGAGGAAGGAAAATGACATTCAGTATACCTTCCTTTAAGCCAACATATATCCAAGACGGCAAGGTGTCCTTTTCCACTACAATTCTAGATTTCTCAAGAAAAGGTGTGGCCTCGCGGGTATGAGCAGCTCTCCTTGGGGTTTGTGGGGGAGAGCGCACCTTGTCATTGTCTATTGCTTATGGGTCAGTGATGACTAAGGTAAGGAAAGTCCCTTTCCGAGTTAAAAGGTGAGGGCATCGCAATATGGTTCCGTCTGTGGCCTCGTCTCCTAGTGTTCTGAAACACGCGGCTAAGGGATGAGGCCTCTGTCTACCTGGCTTTCCCTTAAACACCTTTGCAAAGACTTCGAGGAGAGTGACCTTCTGCATCAGAGCTAACTCTCAATGAAGAGGCCTGGATCGAATCCCTTGTCATTATTAGTTAATTGTACTTGTTGTGGTAACGGGTATAGACGTGTTGACCAAGTCTCTTTAGTCAGAACGGCCTATAACGACGGCTTGCACGGCCCAATCGAGCAGTCCTTTGGACTGAGCCGCAATGCCCTTGCACAGACTAGTGGATCAGGAAGTTTGGGTCCATTTCAGCAACACAGTATTCCTCTGCCGCCGAAGTGATGAACCCCTGCACTTACGTTGACATGAATGTCCCATGCACTGCTGATGGGAAATGGAAAAGGCAAGCAGACAAAGGAAAATACCATATGGCTTCCCAGAATATGTGCCTCGGGAGGAATACCTTGGCCCTTAGTAAAGGAAGGCAATACTGAAGGGCAAGAAGTCAGAGATAGAGACCCATCAGGAGTAACTCAGGACTCTGAGAATCAAGCTGAGGGTTACCAAAAAGAGAACTGCTTAATGGGTGGTCAGGAGTTGTCGCATATATTAGGAGGAGCACCAGTAAGTCCATGCAACTAAAGCATCCGTGAATACTCTGTCAAAAACGGATGATGGATGATAGGCAGGCTTTCTCAACAGAACAGCAACAACAACATCAATTCAGAGGAAAACAATAATGCCCTCTCAAAACCAAAGGAAGTCACAGCGAGAACAGGAAGAATTATATTGTTTATTATCTTTCCTTATTGAAATGACATGGGTGGGTTTGCTAAAATGTCCTTCTTTGAATTGGTTCTTTATCCTTGTGAATTAGAGTTTACCCGCTTCTACCATCTCTGGATTTGATGAGTGGACATCACAATGCCTTCACTAAATACCTGGAAGAATGGCCCAGGAAAATGACTTGACTTGGCCTACTGTTGTAGGCAGGGGTTGGATTACTGCTTCAAATGCTTCCGTCTCTACTAGAGAGCTGAGATTTTGTAGGTTTCCTGATCTAATCTTGGAAGCTTCTATGTGTCTGCGAATTAATCTTTTCTCTCAGTTCTTAGATTTGCTAGCATAAATGTGTCAATGTGCCACTTCAGTCATTCTTTTTTACTTGCTAGCAGTTGTCATGCGGTTTCATACTTGCAGCTGTGTGCTTGTCTCCTTGTTTTATCCCAGTAGTGGCTTCTGCGGGTTGTTCGTGTTGTCAAAACACAAGTGTGAGATCTAATGATTTATTTCATACTGGTTTGTTTGTATTTTATTAATTTTGATAATCACATGTATGATTTCAAATTTTCTGTTACCTTTGGAGTTCGGTTTTTTTTTCATCTTGTTCCTTCAGTCATCATTTTAGTTGGCTTTATTCTTGGTGTTTTTAAATTTTGGAAATGCATGCATTTATCCCTATATGGTTTCCCATAAAATGTTTTGGCATCATCCCCTAAGTTTCTTAGAATTCCTTCGTTCTTGGCTCTTTCTGCTTTTCCTTTGGATTTTCTTTCTTGCATCCATTGCTAGTTCTTGAGTGTGTTGTGTTTTCCAAATTTAGTGTCTGGCTATATTTCCAATTTGAAAGAAATATCTTCCTGATTTCAAACCTTCGTGATCATAAGTGCACTGTATAGGTTTTGACTTCTCCTCCATGAATTATGACTGGATTTTGCTTCGAGCTCATGACCGGAGATAGAGAAAGCTAGGTCTGCTGCTGGGACGAACATATCATATTGTACTCTGAGACGCAATCTTTCCCATGGATCCCCAAAGTTCAGGTGGTCTCGAGAACCCATGTGGACATCTGTTATTCCTTAGCACTTTCCCATCCAGATGATCTGTCCTGTGCTTAACGTGGATATCATAGTTGCCAACAGTATTGGATAAAATTCGCCATCTCCGTTCCTGTGTGTTCATAGGCTTCCAACGTTTACATACAGCATTGTTCGTGGTGTATGTGTTGGCAATTCTTCCAGGTTTCTGTTGTTTTGATGCTCCATCAAGACAAAACACCTTTCACTTAGCTTTTGTCTCTCGAAGGCATAAAATCACTCTCGCTAACTTAGGCACAAACACTTTGGCTCTCTTCTCCTTGGAAATAGCATAACCTACATTTTTCCTGATTTCTTCACTTGCAAGCTATGAGTATCTTTATAGTCGAAGGAAATCTCCAATGGGCATCAGAAGGATTAGCTTGTTTAATATTGGCTGTTTTTTTATGAATGTTTTCTAACTTATTTTTGTTTTGTTTTGTTTTGGAATTTCAACCACTCCTACCAACTGTTTGTATGGACGGGAGTCTTTAGTCCTGAGTACTGAATGTATTACTAATAGGTAATAGTTCACTTTCTCATTTCGATAGGCTTCTCACTTGGATTCTATTTGCCTTTAACCTATATGGTATTTCCTTGGGGTTGCTTCATTGGTAAGATTCGACTCTTTCTCCCCAGCTTTTGCATGTCTTATCTTTGTGTGTGTTTATGTGTGTGTGCATGTGCATGTGTTAATGTTGTTTGGTGTGTGTGTGTTGCACATCACAATTATTATGAAAATACGAGAGAATGGAATTCGGTCTCTTGTGGGTCACAATCAATTTGACATGCCTTAAAAACCCACATTCCATCAGTTTCAGGAAATAGCCTGCAATGAATGTCATCTCTTGTCCTCTTCAGGAAACTCGTGTTCTCACAAAACTGCCTTCCAGCAGACACCACCATTTTTATTCCTTATAGAGTCATACTGTGGGTTCCAATACTCTTTCTCTTTCGTATGTTTCTTGACTGTCATGAGTTAGTGAAATCGTCTGTTTGTTGTCTGCCCGAGCATGATAGAGGTGACAAAGTCCAATGCTCTCTGCAAGACTGCCATAAGAGACAAGTGGAAGAATTCCTTCTTGCTTATGTCTCTGTACGACTTGTGGTGACATGGAAGACAGTGAAATGGCAGTAGTGACTAATAACCTCATGCTTCTTCAGCCATGAAGGCAACAGGAAGATGAACACAACAAGTGCAGTGGGGTGGAAATTGACCTGAAACCTACAAGGTAAACTCCAGAGTGAAAGAGAACGGAAGTTGAATAGATGATGGGAGAAGGCTGCAGACATGGATTAGGGGAGATTTGGTTGGTTTGTTGTGTGGTGTGTGTAGGTCTGGAGCCTATGAAGAGGACCAAGGCACAGGAGAGCAGGGCACATCGGGAACCCACAAGGAACCTGTTTCCCTGTGCCGTTGACTGTGACACGGCGAGGGTCTGAAGGGCACGACTACTTGACAACACAAGTGTTCAGGGCTGAAGTTTTCATGTCAGCAGGCTTGGCAGACATTGACTTGAAAGAACACCATCTTTTTCCTGCATATGACACCAACAAGCGACCAGGAGCACACAGCCTGGAGACAATGATCAGAGAGACACAATACCAAGAGACGCAGTGGGAAGATGGTGAGTGTGGGAGTGATTCCGTGAAAGGCAGTGTTCGTGGAGATGACTCAATGTGTACATCATAAATTTTGGGCTCTCACAACAGCAGCATCAAGACAGAGCTACTGGCCAGACAGGTAGTAGAGACATATGCGGCCTAAACATCCAACATGAAATCCCAACAGTGGAACACTTGGAGGACTGCTTTCCTCATTCGAAGATGCTAAGACCAAGGAGAACAGACTCTCCCATAGGTGACGAGAAGAAAGCTCTGACCACATATTCTCTTCTGAACACAGCATTCTGCAGGCCTGCGTTCTGTTGAGTTGGTGGAGTTTCTCCTTTCACAGGCACACCAGAGCCCATCAAGGTATACCTCAGCATATTCAGCCCGGACCCTAAAAATTTCAAACGGCCCAAAAGGAGAGCTACCACAAATGACATGCCTCCAGGACAGGGTCAGTTACAACACCAACAGCAGATGGCATGCATGCCACATACACACTCAAAAGTTCACACACATGAACGCACGCAACAAAACTGAAGGGCCAGCCATGGGTCACTCACAGATCCTTTCCTCCTATAGAAATTACCCTAACGTTAGAAAACAGAATAAGTTTAACGAATACAGAGAGGTGACAGAAAACTAGATCCAACGCAAAGATCGAAGAATCAATTGATGCCCAGGTAAAGGAAGAAGGAATGACCACAGCTAGGCCACCAGAGTGAAACCACTACAGAGAACAAGTCTGATGCGGGATTGGAAGCAGCGGCCTGGATATTCGCTGTACATCAGACAACATAGGAGATATCAGAGAGTCTTGAACCACAGAGATAAAACTGATAAGGATAAAATCACCTATAGAACTCTGAAGAGAAGATTTGCAGGAGACTGGAGGCAAAGCCCGCGAACATGGCAGATGTGGAGGATCCAATTAGGGACCGGAAAGAACAAGCCTAGAAAATAAGGAGGCAAATTCTAAGAGCGAAGGCAGAATGATGGAACATGTTAGTGAGCTTATGGAATCTCCAAGGAAATATATGAGGTGCCTCTTGTAGTCGAAGTAAGAGTGAGAGGAAACGAAGATAGCTGATACTAGATTGGAGAACTCGAAGCTGAAAAGGACCCTCACCTGGGAACAGAGAAAGTGGTCCAGAATCAGAGGCACAGAGGACTCCCAACACCTTCCACAGAAGCGGAGCACCTAAAGACATAGTGCCATTCCCCCTGGGAAATCTAGGCATGGAGGTATTCAGTATAGGCAAATAGGCATCGGAGAATAGCTTGTCCATAGCCCAATCACTGACTTCAGGAGGAAAAGCTCTACCAGCTCTCGAAGCAGGCCAGATAGCTCAAGCAACACCAGCCCAAGCCAAAATCCTTATCCCCTGCATTTCTGAGCAATGATAGAGCAGCCGTTCTATCTAAAACCAGGAGGTATTTAGAAGCCAAAGTTTGGGTCCCGGGTTGTCTCCATCAGTTCAGAGGCGGCCCTCAGATCAACTCATGATTCCAGGGTCTTGGCATTGACTGTTTTCTCAGCTTGTCTGCTCAGGGGCAAGTAAGCTTCTCCCTCTCCAGCTCCACCCCCTGATTGGGATCTCTCTGCCTCTCTGTCCAATATGTGATTGTGCACGTTGGTAGGATAACAAAGACAAAAACAGTGCACAATAATTCACTGGGGCCAAAGGATGTTTTATTGAATTTGGACCAAGGTACCTATGGAGGGCAGCCAGGTACAGACAACCTCCCACCATCCTAAAATGCCCGACCTTCGCACGGAGCTCCCTTGTTCATTCTCCTGTTCTTTGCCTTCCTGGATCTCCTCACCAACCTGAAGCATCTGCTGTCTGTCGCGCTGTACTGACCCCCTGTTAACACATTGTGCATCCTCTCGGGGCTCCATTCGAACATGTCCATTTTCTGCAAGAGGCACTGTTTTCTTATCGCCTGTAACCATTTTGGGGATGGTTATGAGAGGGTGAAGGCTGGCTTGTGCTGCCACACCTCCATGCAGTTCCACAGAGGGTAGCTTCTCCATCCTGAGGGAGTGCTCAAAGTTTTTCCACATTCGAATCCTCTTCAATGCGTCCTTTTGGACATACATGTTGTCTTCCTGAAACGGGTCCGGAATTTTTACAGATGGCTTCACTTGGGCTATGGGTCTCTTCCAACATGCTCTCCGTTGGCTCCTGTGGACTCCAAGAACATGAGTCCGTCCTGGACCTAAGGTTCTAGGGTGGATAGTCTGCCTTGGATGCATGGCCTTTTTAGAAGATGGGAGGCCTTTTTGGCACCGTTTCTGGAGACGCTCGAGGTACTCAGGTCCTTGCTGTGGAGAACTCCAGACATGTCTTTGGCACGGTTGTGAGGATTCACTTTGAGTTTCCTTTGCGTGTCCCTTTTCCTGTTCAGATGCTCCGTGTTTGGGTGGGAGGGCCTTACACTTGTGCAGGGCTCGGATTTCCTCCCCTGAGGCTTTGCTTGTGGTCTGTTAGTTAGTTTCTTGGCCTATCGTGGCTAAGGTGGAGTGATGGTTCCTTGCCTTTCTCTGAGGTCCAGAAAGCTGGTGCTGACACTCACGACCAAACACTACGAAATGAGCCATGGAGAAGGTGACACCGTCTCGCTTCGCAAACTGCTTGGTGAGAGACTGAGGCGGCTCCAGCGGTTTGGGATGGCTTGGGGTCCTCTTGGCCCACCCATGACTACTCCAGTCAAGTATAGTGATCAGGCCTGGGTTGATGAGGAGCGGTTGCTATGACCTCAAAGCTTTGTGACATCACAGATGCTGGCTTCACTGAAGCAGCTGTCCATCTCCCATGACCTTGGTGTCCTATGGCTTTAAGTAGAAAGCCCCGGGAAGGACAGAACAAGAGCCCTCGGAACCTGATCAAGAACTCAGGATGTCTTGTGGGTTAATGTCCAACTTCCCCTTTCTGGAGACATGGAGGAAGGAAAATGACATTCAGTATACCTTCCTTTAAGCCAACATATATCCAAGACGGCAAGGAGTCGTTTTCCACTACAATTCTAGATTTCTCAAGAAAAGGTGTGGCCTCGCGGGTATGAGCAGCTCTACTTGGGGTTTGTGGGGGAGAGCGCACCTTGTCATTGTCTATTACTTATGGGTCAGTGATGACTAAGGTAAGGAAAGTCCCTTTCCGAGGTAAAAGGTGAGGGCATCGCAATATGGTTCCGTCTGTGGCCTCGTCTCCTAGTGTTCTGAAACACGCGGCTAAGGGATGAGGCCTCTGTCTACCTGGCTTTCCCTTAAACACCTTTGCAAAGACTTCGAGGAGAGTGACCTTCTGCATCAGAGCTAACTCTCAATGAAGAGGCCTGGATCGAATCCCTTGTCATTATTAGTTAATTGTACTTGTTGTGGTAACGGGTATAGACGTGTTGACCAAGTCTCTTTAGTCAGAACGGCCTATAACGACGGCTTGCACGGCCCAATCGAGCAGTCCTTTGGACTGAGCCGCAATGCCCTTGCACAGACTAGTGGATCAGGAAGTTTGGGTCCATTTCAGCAACACAGTATTCCTCTGCCGCCGAAGTGATGAACCCCTGCACTTACGTTGACATGAATGTCCCATGCACTGCTGATGAGAAATGGAAAAGGCAAGCAGACAAAGGAAAATACCATATGGCTTCCCAGAATATGTGCCTCGGGAGGAATACCTTGGCCCTTAGTAAAGGAAGGCAATACTGAAGGGCAAGAAGTCAGAGATAGAGACCCATCAGGAGTAACTCAGGACTCTGAGAATCAAGCTGAGGGTTACCAAAAAGAGAACTGCTTAATGGGTGGTCAGGAGTTTTCGCATATATTAGGAGGAGCACCAGTAAGTCCATGCAACTAAAGCATCCGTGAATACTCTGTCAAAAACGGATGATGGATGATAGGCAGGCTTTCTCAACAGAACAGCAACAACAACAACATCAATTCAGAGGAAAACAATGATGCCCTCTCAAAACCAAAGGAAGTCACAGCGAGAATAGGAAGCATTATATTGTTTATTATCATTCCTTATTGAAATGACATGGGTGGGTTTGCTAACATGGCCTTCTTTGAATTGGTTCTTTATCCTTGTGAATTAGAGTTTACCCGCTTCTACCATCTCTGGATTTGATGAGTGGACATCACAATGCCTTCACTAAATACCTAGAAGAATGGCCCACGAAAATGACTTGACTTGGCCTACTGTTGTAGGCAGGGGTTGGATTACTGCTTCAAATGCTTCCGTCTCTACTAGAGAGCTGAGATTTTGTAGGTTTCCTGATCTAATCTTGGAAGCTTCTATGTGTCTGCGAATTAATCTTTTCTCTCAGTTCTTAGATTTGCTAGCATAAATGTGTCAATGTGCCACTTCAGTCATTCTTTTTTACTTGCTAGCAGTTGTCATGCGGTTTCATACTTGCAGCTGTGTGCTTGTCTCCTTGTTTTATCCCAGTAGTGGCTTCTGCGGGTTGTTCGTGTTGTCAAAACTCAAGTGTGAGATCTCATGATTTATTTCATACTGGTTTGTTTGTATTTCATTAATTTTGATAATCACATGTATGATTTTAAATTCTCTGTTACCTTTGGAGTTCGGTTTTTTTTTTCATCTTGTTCCTTCAGTCATCATTTTAGTTGGCTTTATTCTTGGTGTTTTTAAATTTTGGAAATGCATGCATTTATCCCTATATAGTTTCCCATAAAATGTTTTGGCATCATCCTCTAAGTTTCTTAGAATTCCTTCGTTCTTGGCTCTTTCTGCTTTTCCTTTGGATTTTCTTTCTTGCATCCATTGCTAGTTCTTGAGTGTGTTGTGTTTTCCAACTTTTAGTGTCTGGCTATATTTCCAATTTGAAAGTGATATCTTCCTGATTTCAAACCTACGTGATCATAAGTGCACTGTATAGGTTTTGACTTCTCCTCCATGAAATCTGACTGGATTTTGCTTCGAGCTCATGACCGGAGATAGAGAAAGCTAGGTCTGCTGCTGGGACGAACATATCATATTTTACTCTGAGACGCAATCTTTCCCATGGATCCCCAAAGTTCAGGTGGTCTCGAGAACCCATGTGGACATCTGTTATTCCTTAGCACTTTCCCATCCAGATGATCTGTCCTGTGCACAACGTGGATATCATAGTTGCCAACAGTATTGGATAAAATTTGCCATCTCCGTTCCTGTGTGTTCATAGGCTTCCAACGTTTACATACAGCATTGTTCGTGGTGTATATGTTGGCAATTCTTCCAGGTTTCTGTTGTTTTGATGCTCCATCAAGACAAAACACCTTTCACTTAGCTTTTGTCTCTCGAAGGCATAAAATCACTCTCGCTAACTTAGGCACAAACCCTTTGGCTCTCTTCTCCTTGGAAATAGCATAACCTACATTTTTCCTGATTTCTTCACTTGCAAGCTATGAGTATCTTTATAGTCGAAGGAAATCTCCAATGGGCATCAGAAGGATTAGCTTGTTTAATATTGGCTGTTTTTTTATGAATGTTTTCTAACTTATTTTTGTTTTGTTTTGTTTTGGAATTTCAACCACTCCTACCAACTGTTTGTATGGACGGGAGACTTTAGTCCTGAGTACTGAATGTATTACTAATAGGTAATAGTTCACTTTCTCATTTCGATAGGCTTCTCACTTGGATTCTATTTGCCTTTAACCTATATGGTATTTCCTTGGGGTTGCTTCATTGGTAAGATTCCACTCTTTCTCCCCAGCTTTTGCATGTCTTATCTTTGTGTGTGTTTATGTGTGTGTGCATGTGCATGTGTTAATGTTGTTTGGTGTGTGTGTGTTGCACATCACAATTATTATGAAAATACGAGAGAATGGAATTCGGTCTCTTGTGGGTCACAATCAATTTGACATGCCTTAAAAACCCACATTCCATCAGTTTCAGGAAATAGCCTGCAATGAATGTCATCTCTTGTCCTCTTCAGGAAACTCGTGTTCTCACAAAACTGCCTTCCAGCAGACACCACCATTTTTATTCCTTATAGAGTCATACTGTGGGTTCCAATACTCTTTCTCTTTCGTATGTTTCTTGACTGTCATGAGTTAGTGAAATCGTCTGTTTGTTGTCTGCCCGAGCATGATAGAGGTGACAAAGTCCAATGCTCTCTGCAAGACTGCCATAAGAGACAAGTGGAAGAATTCCTTCTTGCTTATGTCTCTGTACGACTTGTGGTGACATGGAAGACAGTGAAATGGCAGTAGTGACTAATAACCTCATGCTTCTTCAGCCATGAAGGCAACAGAAAGATGAACACCACAAGTGCAGTGGGGTGGAAATTGACCTGAAACCTACAAGGTAAACTCCAGAGTGAAAGAGAACGGCAGTTGAATAGATGATGGGAGAAGGCTGCAGACATGGATTAGGGGAGATTTGGTTGGTTTGTTGTGTGGTGTGTGTAGGTCTGGAGCCTATGAAGAGGACCAAGGCACAGGAGAGCAGGGCACATCGGGAACCCACAAGGAACCTGTTTCCCTGTGCCGTTGACTGTGACATGGCGAGGGTCTGAAGGGCACGACTATTGACAACACAAGTGTTCAGGCCTGAAGTTTTCATGTCAGCAGGCTTGGCAGACATTGACTTGAAAGAACACCATCTTTTTCCTGCATATGACACCAACAAGCGACCAGGAGCACACAGCCTGGAGACAATGATCAGAGAGACACAATACCAAGAGACGCAGTGGGAAGATGGTGAGTGTGGGAGTGATTCCGTGGAAGGCAGTGTTCGTGGAGATGACTCAATGTGTACATCATAAATTTTGGGCTCTCGCAACAGCAGCATCAAGACAGAGCTACTGGCCAGACAGGTAGTTGAGACATATGCGGCCTAAACATCCAACATGAAATCCCAACAGTGGAACACTTGAAGGACTGCTTTCCTCAGTCGAAGATGCTAAGTCCAAGGAGAACAGACTCTCCCATAGGTGACGAGAAGAAAGCTTTGACCACATGTTCTCTTCTGAACACAGCATTCTGCAGGCCTGCGTTCTGTTGAGTTGGTGGAGTTTCTCCTTTCACAGGCTCACCAGAGCCCATCGAGGTATACCTCAGAATATTCAGCCCGGACCCTAAAAATTTCAAACGGCCCAAAAGGAGAGCTACCACAAATGACATGCCTCCAGGACAGGGTCAGTTACAACACCAACAGCCGATGGCATGCATGCCACATACACACTCAAAAGTTCACACACATGAACGCACGCAACAAATCTGAAAGGCCAGCCATGGGTCACTCACAGATCCTTTCCTCCTATAGAAATTACCCTAACGTTAGAAAACAGAATAAGTTTAACGAATACAGAGAGGTGACAGAAACCTAGATCCAACGCAAAGATGGAAGAATCAATTGATGCCCAGGTAAAGGAAGAAGGAATGACCACGGCTAGGCCACCAGAGTGAAACCACTACATAGAACAAGTCCGATGCGGGATTGGAAGCAGCGGCCTGGATATTTGCTGTACATCAGACAACATAGGAGATATCAGAGAGTCTTGAACCACAGAGATAAAACTGATAGGGATAAAATCACCTATAGAACTCTGAAGAGAAGTTTTGCAGGAGACTGGATGCAAAGCCCGCGAACATTGCAGAAGTGGAGGATCCAATTAGGGACCGAAAAGAACAAGCCTAGAAAATAAGGAGGCAAATTCTAAGAGCGAAGGCAGAATGATGGAACATGTTAGTGAGCTTAGGGAATCTCCAAGGAAATATATGAGGTGCCTCTTGTAGTCGAAGTAAGAGTGAGAGGAAACGAAGAAAGCTGATACTAGATTGGAGAACTCGAAGCTGAAAAGGACCCTCACCTGGTAACAGAGAAAGTGGTCCAGAATCAGAGGCACAGAGGACTCCCAACACCTTCCACAGAAGCGGAGCACCTAAAGACATAGTGCCATTCCCCCTGGGAAATCTAGGCATGGAGGTATTCAGTATAGGCAAATAGGCATCGGAGAATAGCTTGTCCATAGCCCAATCACTGACTTCAGGAGGAAAAGCTCTACCAGCTCTCGAAGCAGGCCAGATAGCTCAAGCAACACCAGCCCAAGCCAAAATCCTTATCCCCTGCATTTCTGAGCAATGATAGAGCAGCCGATCTATCTAGAACCAGGAGGTATTTAGAAGCCAAAGTTTGGGTCCCGGGATGTCTCCATCAGTTCAGAGGCGGCCCTCAGATCAACTCATGATTCCAGGGTCTTGGCATTGACTGTTTTCTCAGCTTCTCTGCTCAGGGGCAAGTAAGCTTCTCCCTCTCCAGCTCCACCCCCTGATTGGGATCTCTCTGCCTCTCTGTCCAATACGTGATTGTGCACGTTGGTAGGATAACAAAGACAAAAACAGTGCACAATAATTCACTGGGGCCAAAGGATGTTTTATTGAATTTGGACCAAGGTACCTATGGAGGGCAGCCAGGTACAGACAACCTCCCACCATCCTAAAATGCCCGACCTTCGCACGGAGCTCCCTTGTTCATTCTCCTGTTCTTTGCCTTCCTGGATCTCCTCACCAACCTGAAGCATCTGCTGTCTGTCGCGCTGTACTGACCCCCTGTTAACACATTGTGCATCCTCTCGGGGCTCCATTCGAACATGTCCATTTTCTGCAAGAGGCACTGTTTTCTTATCGCATGTAACCATTTTGGGGATGGTTATGAGAGGGTGAAGGCTGGCTTGTGCTGCCACACCTCCATGCAGTTCCACAGAGGGTAGCTTCTCCATCCTGAGGGAGTGCTCAAAGTTTTTCCACATTCGAATCCTCTTCAATGCATCCTTTTGGACATACATGTTGTCTTCCTGAAACGGGTCCGGAATTCTTACAGATGGCTTCACTTGGGCTATGGGTCTCTTCCAACATGCTCTCCGTTGGCTCCTGTGGACTCCAAGAACATGAGTCCGTCCTGGACCTAAGGTTCTAGGGTGGATAGTCTGCCTTGGATGCATGGCCTTTTTAGAAGATGGGAGGCCTTTTTGGCACCGTTTCTGGAGACGCTCGAGGTACTCAGGTCCTTGCTGTGGAGAACTCCAGACATGTCTTTGGCACAGTTGTGAGGATTCACTTTGAGTTTCCCT
The DNA here is from genome assembly GCF_964662115.1 of Mustela nivalis. Classification (NCBI taxonomy): domain Eukaryota; kingdom Metazoa; phylum Chordata; class Mammalia; order Carnivora; family Mustelidae; genus Mustela; species Mustela nivalis. The sequence goes on from NC_139041.1 coordinate 3,073,465, forward strand.
TGCGTGTCCCTTTTCCTGTTCAGATGCTCCGTGTTTGGGTGGGAGGGCCTTACACTTGTGCAGGGCTCGGATTTCCTCCCCTGAGGCTTTGCTTGTGGTCTGTTAGTTTCTTGGCCTATCGTGGCTAAGGTGGAGTGATGGTTCCTTGCCTTTCTCTGAGGTCCAGAAAGCTGGTGCTGACACTCACGACCAAACACTACGAATTGAGCCATGGAGAAGGTGACACCGTCTCGCTTCGCAAACTGCTTGGTGAGAGACTGAGGCGGCTCCAGCGGTTTGGGATGGCTTGGGGTCCTCTTGGCCCACCCATGACTACTCCAGTCAAGTATAGTGATCAGGCCTGGGTTGATGAGGAGCGGTTGCTATGACCTCAAAGCTTTGTGACATCACAGATGCTGGCTTCACTGAAGCAGCTGTCCATCTCCCATGACCTTGGTGTCCTATGGCTTTAAGTAGAAAGCCCCGGGAAGGACAGAACAAGAGCCCTCGGAACCTGATCAAGAACTCAGGATGTCTTGTGGGTTAATGTCCAACTTCCCCTTTCTGGAGACATGGAGGAAGGAAAATGACATTCAGTATACCTTCCTTTAAGCCAACATATATCCAAGACGGCAAGGAGTCCTTTTCCACTACAATTCTAGATTTCTCAAGAAAAGGTGTGGCCTCGCGGGTATGAGCAGCTCTCCATGGGGTTTGTGGGGGAGAGCGCACCTTGTCATTGTCTATTGCTTATGGGTCAGTGATGACTAAGGTAAGGAAAGTCCCTTTCCGAGTTAAAAGGTGAGGGCATCGCAATATGGTTCCGTCTGTGGCCTCGTCTCCTAGTGTTCTGAAACACGCGGCTAAGGGATGAGGCCTCTGTCTACCTGGCTTTCCCTTAAACACCTTTGCAAAGACTTCGAGGAGAGTGACCTTCTGCATCTGAGCTAACTCTCAATGAAGAGGCCTGGATCGAATCCATTGTCATTATTAGTTAATTGTACTTGTTGTGGTAACGGGTATAGACGTGTTGACCAAGTCTCTTTAGTCAGAACGGCCTATAACGATGGCTTGCACGGCCCAATCGAGCAGTCCTTTGGACTGAGCCGCAATGCCCTTGCCCGGACTAGTGGATCAGGAAGTTTGGGTCCATTTCAGCAACACAGTATTCCTCTGCCGCCGAAGTGATGAACCCCTGGACTTACGTTGACATGAATGTCCCATGCACTGCTGATGGGAAATGGAAAAGGCAAGCAGACAAAGGAAAATACCATATGGCTTCCCAGAATATGTGCCTCGGGAGGAATACCTTGGCCCTTAGTAAAGGAAGGCAATACTGAAGGGCAAGAAGTCAGAGATAGAGACCCATCAGGAGTAACTCAGGACTCTGAGAATCAAGCTGAGGGTTACCAAAAAGAGAACTGCTTAATGGGTGGTCAGGAGTTGTCGCATATATTAGGAGGAGCACCAGTAAGTCCATGCAACTAAAGCATCCGTGAATACTCTGTCAAAAACGGATGATGGATGATAGGCAGTCTTTCTCAACAGAACAGCAACAACAACAACATCAATTCAGAGGAAAACAATGATGCCCTCTCAAAACCAAAGGAAGTCACAGCGAGAACAGGAAGAATTATATTGTTTATTATCTTTCCTTATTGAAATGACATGGGTGGGTTTGCTAAAATGTCCTTCTTTGAATTGGTTCTTTATCCTTGTGAATTAGAGTTTACCCGCTTCTACCATCTCTGGATTTGATGAGTGGACATCACAATGCCTTCACTAAATACCTAGAAGAATGGCCCACGAAAATGACTTGACTTGGCCTACTGTTGTAGGCAGGGGTTGGATTACTGCTTCAAATGCTTCCGTCTCTACTAGAGAGCTGAGATTTTGTAGGTTTCCTGATCTAATCTTGGAAGCTTCTATGTGTCTGCGAATTAATCTTTTCTCTCAGTTCTTAGATTTGCTAGCATAAATGTGTCAATGTGCCACTTCAGTCATTCTTTTTTACTTGCTAGCAGTTGTCATGCGGTTTCATACTTGCAGCTGTGTGCTTGTCTCCTTGTTTTATCCCAGTAGTGGCTTCTGCGGGTTGTTCGTGTTGTCAAAACTCAAGTGTGAGATCTCATGATTTATTTCATACTGGTTTGTTTGTATTTCATTAATTTTGATAATCACATGTATGATTTCAAATTTTCTGTTACCTTTGGAGTTCGGTTTTTTTTTCATCTTGTTCCTTCAGTCATCATTTTAGTTGGCTTTATTCTTGGTGTTTTTAAATTTTGGAAATGCATGCATTTATCCCTATATGGTTTCCCATAAAATGTTTTGGCATCATCCCCTAAGTTTCTTAGAATTCCTTCGTTCTTGGCTCTTTCTGCTTTTCCTTTGGATTTTCTTTCTTGCATCCATTGCTAGTTCTTGAGTGTGTTGTGTTTTCCAACTTTTAGTGTCTGGCTATATTTCCAATTTGAAAGTGATATCTTCCTGATTTCAAACCTTCGTGATCATAAGTGCACTGTATAGGTTTTGACTTCTCCTCCATGAATTATGACTGGATTTTGCTTCGAGCTCATGACCGGAGATAGAGAAAGCTAGGTCTGCTGCTGGGACGAACATATCATATTGTACTCTGAGACGCAATCTTTCCCATGGATCCCCAAAGTTCAGGTGGTCTCGAGAACCCATGTGGACATCTGTTATTCCTTAGCACTTTCCCATCCAGATGATCTGTCCTGTGCACAACGTGGATATCATAGTTGCCAACAGTATTGGATAAAATTCGCCATCTCCATTCCTGTGTGTTCATAGGCTTCCAACGTTTACATACAGCATTGTTCGTGGTGTATATGTTGGCAATTCTTCCAGGTTTCTGTTGTTTTGATGCTCCATCAAGACAAAACACCTTTCACTTAGCTTTTGTCTCTCGAAGGCATAAAATCACTCTCGCTAACTTAGGCACAAACACTTTGGCTCTCTTCTCCTTGGAAATAGCATAACCTACATTTTTCCTGATTTCTTCACTTGCAAGCTATGAGTATCTTTATAGTCGAAGGAAATCTCCAATGGGCATCAGAAGGATTAGCTTGTTTAATATTAGCTGTTTTTTTATGAATGTTTTCTAACTTATTTTTGTTTTGTTTTGTTTTGGAATTTCAACCACTCCTACCAACTGTTTGTATGGACGGGAGACTTTAGTCCTGAGTACTGAATGTATTACTAATAGGTAATAGTTCACTTTCTCATTTCGATAGGCTTCTCACTTGGATTCTATTTGCCTTTAACCTATATGGTATTTCCTTGGGGTTGCTTCATTGGTAACATTCCACTCTTTCTCCCCAGCATTTGCATGTCTTATCTTTGTGTGTGTTTATGTGTGTGTGCATGTGCATGTGTTAATGTTGTTTGGTGTGTGTGTGTTGCACATCACAATTATTATGAAAATACGAGAGAATGGAATTCGGTCTCTTGTGGGTCACAATCAATTTGACATGCCTTAAAAACTCACATTCCATCAGTTTCAGGAAATAGCCTGCAATGAATATCATCTCTTATCCTCTTCAGGAAACTCGTGTTCTCACAAAACTGCCTTCCAACAGACACCACCATTTTTATTCCTTATAGAGTCATACTGTGGGTTCCAATACTCTTTCTCTTTCGTATGTTTCTTGACTGTCATGAGTTAGTGAAATCGTCTGTTTGTTGTCTGCCCGAGCATGATAGAGGTGACAAAGTCCAATGCTCTCTGCAAGACTGCCATAAGAGACAAGTGGTTGTGGTGACATGGAAGACAGTGAAATGGCAGTAGTGACTAAAAACCTCATGCTTCTTCAGCCATGAACGCTACAGGAAGATGAACCCAACAAGTGCAGTGGGGTGGAAATTGACCTGAAACCTACAAGGTAAACTCCAGAGTAAAAGAGAACAGAAGTTGAATAGATGATGGGAAAGGTTGCAGACATGGATTAGGGGAGATTTGGTTGGTTTGTTGTGTGGTGTGTGTAGGTCTGGAGCCTATGAAGAGGACCAAGGCACAGGAGAGCAGGGCACATCGGGAACCCACAAGGAACCTGTTTCCCTGTGCCGTTGACTGTGACATGGCGAGGGTCTGAAGGGCACGACTACTTGACAACACAAGTGTTCAGGGCTGAAGTTTTCATGTCAGCAGGCTTGGCAGACATTGACTTGAAAGAACACCATCTTTTTCCTGCATATGACACCAACAAGCGACCAGGAGCACACAGCCTGGAGACAATGATCAGAGAGACACAATACCAAGAGACGCAGTGGGAAGATGGTGAGTGTGGGAGTGATTCCGTGAAAGGCAGTGTTCGTGGAGATGACTCAATGTGTACATCATAAATTTTGGGCTCTCGCAACAGCAGCATCAAGACAGATCTACTGGCCAGACAGGTAGTTGAGACATATGCGGTCTAAACATCCAACATGAAATCCCAACAGTGGAGCACTTGAAGGACTGCTTTCCTCAGTCGAAGATGCTAAGTCCAAGGAGAACAGACTCTCCCATAGGTGACGAGAAGAAAGCTTTGACCACATGTTCTCTTCTGAACACAGCATTCTGCAGGCCTGCGTTCTGTTGAGTTGGTGGAATTTCTCCTTTCACAGGCACACCAGAGCCCATCAAGGTATACCTCAGCATATTCAGCCCGGACCCTAAAAATTTCAAACGGCCCAAAAGGAGAGCTACCAAAAATGACATGCCTCCAGGACAGGGTCAGTTACAACACCAACAGCAGATGGCATGCATGCCACATACACACTCAAAAGTTCACACACATGCACGCACGCAACAAATCTGAAGGGCCAGCCATGGGTCACTCACGGATCTTTTCCTCCTATAGAAATTACCCTAACGTTAGAAAACAGAATAAGTTTAACGAATACAGAGAGGTGACAGAAACCTAGATCCAACGCAAAGATGGAAGAATCAATTGATGCCCAGGTAAAGGAAGAAGGAATGACCACGGCTAGGCCACCAGTGAAACCACTACATAGAACAAGTCCGATGCGGGATTGGAAGCAGCGGCCTGGATATTCGCTGTACATCAGACAACATAGGAGATATCAGAGAGTCTTGAACCACAGAGATAAAACTGATAAGAATAAAATCACCTATAGAACTATGAAGAGAAGATTTGCAGGAGACTGGATGCAAAGCCCGCGAACATGGCAGAAGTGGAGGATCCAATTAGGGACCGAAAAGAACAAGCCTAGAAAATAAGGAGGCAAATTCTAAGAGCGAAGGCAGAATGATGGAACATGTTAGTGAGCTTAGGGAATCTCCAAGGAAATATATGAGGTGCCTCTTGTAGTCGAAGTAAGAGTGAGAGGAAACGAAGAAAGCTGATACTAGATTGGAGAACTCGAAGCTGAAAAGGACCCTCACCTGGGAACAGAGAAAGTGGTCCAGAATCAGAGGCACAGAGGACTCCCAACACCTTCCACAGAAGCGGAGCACCTAAAGACATAGTGCCATTCCCCCTGGGAAATCTAGGCATGGAGGTATTCAGTATAGGCAAATAGGCATCGGAGAATAGCTTGTCCATAGCCCAATCACTGATTTCACAAGGAAAAGCTCTACCAGCTCTCGAAGCAGGCGAGATAGCTCAAGCAACACCAGCCCAAGCCAAAATCCTTATCCCCTGCATTTCTGAGCAATGATAGAGCAGCCGATCTATCTAGAAACAGGAGGTATTTAGAAGCCAAAGTTTGGGTCCCGGGTTGTCTCCATCAGTTCAGAGGCGGCCCTCAGATCAACTCATGATTCCAGGGTCTTGGCATTGACTGTTTTCTCAGCTTCTCTGCTCAGGGGCAAGTAAGCTTCTCCCTCTCCAGCTCCACCCCCTGATTGGGATCTCTCTGCCTCTCTGTCCAATACGTGATTGTGCACGTTGGTAGGATAACAAAGACAAAAACTGTGCACAATAATTCACTGGGGCCAAAGGATGTTTTATTGAATTTGGACCAAGGTACCTATGGAGGGCAGCCAGGTACAGACAACCTCCCACCATCCTAAAATGCCCGACCTTCGCACGGAGCTCCCTTGTTCATTCTCCTGTTCTTTGCCTTCCTGGATCTCCTCACCAACCTGAAGCATCTGCTGTCTGTCGCGCTGTACTGACCCCCTGTTAACACATTGTGCATCCTCTCGGGGCTCCATTCGAACATGTCCATTTTCTGCAAGAGGCACTGTTTTCTTATCGCATGTAACCATTTTGGGGATGGTTATGAGAGTGTGAAGGCTGGCTTGTGCTGCCACACCTCCATGCAGTTCCACAGAGGGTAGCTTCTCCATCCTGAGGGAGTGCTCAAAGTTTTTCCACATTCGAATCCTCTTCAATGCGTCCTTTTGGACATACATGTTGTCTTCCTGAAACGGGTCCGGAATTCTTACAGATGGCTTCACTTGGGCTATGGGTCTCTTCCAACATGCTCTCCGTTGGCTCCTGTGGACCCAAGAACATGAGTCCGTCCTGGACCTAAGGTTCTAGGGTGGATAGTCTGCCTTGGATGCATGGCCTTTTTAGAAGATGGGAGGCCTTTTTGGCACCGTTTCTGGAGACGCTCGAGGTACTCAGGTCCTTGCTGTGGAGAACTCCAGACATGTCTTTGGCACGGTTGTGAGGATTTACTTTGAGTTTCCCTTGCGTGTCCCTTTTCCTGTTCAGATGCTCCGTGTTTGGGTGGGAGGGCCTTACACTTGTGCAGGGCTCGGATTTCCTCCCCTGAGGCTTTGCTTGTGGTCTGTTAGTTTCTTGGCCTATCGTGGCTAAGGTGGAGTGATGGTTCCTTGCCTTTCTCTGAGGTCCAGAAAGCTGGTGCTGACACTCACGACCAAACACTACGAATTGAGCCATGGAGAAGGTGATACCGTCTCGCTTCGCAAACTGCTTGGTGAGAGACTGAGGCGGCTCCAGAGGTTTGGGATGGCTTGGAGTCCTCTTGGCCCACCCATGACTACTCCAGTCAAGTATAGTGATCAGGCCTGGGTTGATGAGGAGCGGTTGCTATGACCTCAAAGCTTTGTGACATCACAGATGCTGGCTTCACTGAAGCAGCTGTCCATCTCCCATGACCTTGGTGTCCTATGGCTTTAAGTAGAAAGCCCCGGGAAGGACAGAACAAGAGCCCTCTGAACCTGATCAAGAACTCAGGATGTCTTGTGGGTTAATGTCCAACTTCCCCTTTCTGGAGACATGGAGGAAGGAAAATGACATTCAGTATACCTTCCTTTAAGCCAACATATATCCAAGACGGCAAGGAGTCCTTTTCCACTACAATTCTAGATTTCTCAAGAAAAGGTGTGGCCTCGCGGGTATGAGCAGCTCTCCATGGGGTTTGTGGGGGAGAGCGCACCTTGTCATTGTCTATTGCTTATGGGTCAGTGATGACTAAGGTAAGGAAAGTCCCTTTCCGAGTTAAAAGGTGAGGGCATCGCAATATGGTTCCGTCTGTGGCCTCGTCTCCTAGTGTTCTGAAACACGCGGCTAAGGGATGAGGCCTCTGTCTACCTGGCTTTCCCTTAAACACCTTTGCAAAGACTTCGAGGAGAGTGACCTTCTGCATCTGAGCTAACTCTCAATGAAGAGGCCTGGATCGAATCCATTGTCATTATTAGTTAATTGTACTTGTTGTGGTAACGGGTATAGACGTGTTGACCAAGTCTCTTTAGTCAGAACGGCCTATAACGATGGCTTGCACGGCCCAATCGAGCAGTCCTTTGGACTGAGCCGCAATGCCCTTGCACAGACTAGTGGATCAGGAAGTTTGGGTCCATTTCAGCAACACAGTATTCCTCTGCCGCCGAAGTGATGAACCCCTGGACTTACGTTGACATGAATGTCCCATGCACTGCTGATGGGAAATGGAAAAGGCAAGCAGACAAAGGAAAATACCATATGGCTTCCCAGAATATGTGCCTCGGGAGGAATACCTTGGCCCTTAGTAAAGGAAGGCAATACTGAAGGGCAAGAAGTCAGAGATAGAGACCCATCAGGAGTAACTCAGGACTCTGAGAATCAAGCTGAGGGTTACCAAAAAGAGAACTGCTTAATGGGTGGTCAGGAGTTGTCGCATATATTAGGAGGAGCACCAGTAAGTCCATGCAACTAAAGCATCCGTGAATACTCTGTCAAAAACGGATGATGGATGATAGGCAGGCTTTCTCAACAGAACAGCAACAACAACAACATCAATTCAGAGGAAAACAATGATGCCCTCTCAAAACCAAAGGAAGTCACAGCGAGAACAGGAAGAATTATATTGTTTATTATCTTTCCTTATTGAAATGACATGGGTGGGTTTGCTAAAATGTCCTTCTTTGAATTGGTTCTTTATCCTTGTGAATTAGAGTTTACCCGCTTCTACCATCTCTGGATTTGATGAGTGGACATCACAATGCCTTCACTAAATACCTAGAAGAATGGCCCACGAAAATGACTTGACTTGGCCTACTGTTGTAGGCAGGGGTTGGATTACTGCTTCAAATGCTTCCGTCTCTACGAGAGGGCTGAGATTTTGTAGGTTTCCTGATCTAATCTTGGAAGCTTCTATGTGTCTGCGAATTTATCCTTTTCTCTCAGTTCTTATATTTGCTAGCATAAATGTGTGGATGTGCCACTTCGGTCATTCTTTTTTCTTGCTAGCAGTTGTCATGCGGTTTCATACTTGCAGCTGTGTTCTTGCCTCCCTGTTTTATCCCAGTAGTGGCTTCTGCGGGTTGTTCGTGTTGTCAAAACTCAAGTGTGAGGTCTCATGATTTATTTCGTACTGGTTTGTTTGTATTTCATTAATTTTGATAATCACATGTATTATTTCAATTTTTTTGTACCTTTGGAGTTCGGTTTTTCTTCATCTTGTTCCTTCAGTCATCATTTTAGTTGGCTTTATTCTCGGTGTTTTTAAATTTTGGAAATGCATGCATTTATCCCTATATGGTTTCCCATAAAATGTTTTGGCATCATCCCCTAAGTTTCTTAGAATTCCTTCGTTCTTGGCTCTTTCTGCTTTTCCTTTGGATTTTCTTTCTTGCATCCATTGCTAGTTCGTGAGTGTGTTGTGTTTTCCAACTTTTAGTGTCTGGCTATATTTCCAATTTGAAAGTGATATCTTCCTGATTTCAAACCTTCGTGATCATAAGTGCACAGGATAGGTTTTGACTTCACTTACATGAATTACAAGTGGATTTAGGCTCGAGCTCAACCTGAGATAGACAAAGTTAGGTCTGCTGCTGGGACGAACATATCATATTGTCCTCAGAGACGCAATCTTTCTCATGGATCACCAAAGTTCAGGTGGTCTCCAGAGCCCATGTGGACATCTGTTATTCCTTAGCACCTTCCCATCCAGATGGTCTGTCCTGTGCTTAAAGTGGATATCATAGTTGCCAACAGTATTGGATAAAACTATCCATCTCCATTCCTGTGTGTTCATAGGCTTCCAACGTTTAGATACAGCGTTGTTCGTGGTGTATATGTTGGCAATTCTTCCAGGTTTCTGTTGTTTTGATGCTCCATCAAGACAAAACACCTTCCGCTTAGCTTTTGACTCTCGAAGGCATAAAATCACTCTCGCTCACTTAGGCACAAACACTTTGGCTCTCTTCTCCTTGGAAAGCATAACCTACGTCTACCCGATTTCTTCATTTGCAAGCTATGAGTATCCATAGAGTCGAAGGAAATCTCCAATGGGCATCAAAAGGATTAACTTGTTTAATATTTGCTCTTTTTTTATGAATGTTTTCTAACTTATTTTTGTTTTGTTTGTTTTGGAATCAACCACTCCTACTTACTCTTTGTATTGACGGAGACTTTAGTCCTGAGTACTCAATGTATTATTGATAGGTAATAGTTCACTTTCTCATTTCGATTGGCTTCTCACTTGTATTCTATTTGCCTTTCACCTATAAGGAATTTTCTTGGGGTTGCTTCATTGGTAAGTTTCCTCGCTTTCTCCCCATCTTTTGCATGTCTTATCTTTGTGAGTGTTCATGTGTGTGTGTATGTGCATGTGTTAATGTTGTGTGGTGTGTGTGTGTTGCACATCACAATTATTATGAAAATACGAGAGAATGGAATTCGGTCTCTAGTGGGTCGCAATTCAATTTGACATGCCTTGAAAACTCACATTCCATCAGTTTCAGGAAATCTCCTGCAATGAATGTCATCTCTTGTCCTCTTCAAGAAACTCATGTTCTCACAAAACTGACTTCCAACAAACAACAGTATTTGAATTCCTCATAGAGTCATACTGTGGGTCCCAATACTCTTTCTCTTTCGTATGTATCTTGACTGTCATGAGTTAGTGAAATCGTCTGTTTGTTGTCTGCCCGAGCATGATAGAGGTGACAAAGCCCAATGCTCTCTGCAAGACTGCCATGAGAGACAAGTGGAAGAATTACTCTTGCTTATGTCTCTGTATGACTTGTGGTGACATGGAAGACAGTGAGATTGTAATAGTGACTAATAACCTCATGCTTCTTTAACCATGAAGGCAACAGTAAGATAAACACAACAACTGCAGTGGGGTGGAAATTGACCTAAAACCTACTAGGTAAACTCCAGAGCGAAAGAGAAGGGAAGTTGCAGAGATGATCGGAGAAGGTTGGAGACATGGCTCAGGGGATATTTGGTTGGTTTGTGGATCAGAGGGCTGTAGCCCATGTAGAGGACCAAGGCACAGGAGATCAGGGCACATCGGGAACCCACAAGAAACCTGTTTCCCTGTGCCGTTGACTGTGACACGGTGAGGGTCTGAAGGGCACGACTACTTGACAACACAAGTGTTCAGGGCTGAAGTTTTCATGTCAGCAGGCTTGGCAGACATTGACTTGAAAGAACACCATCTTTTTCCTGCATATGACACCAACAAGCGACCAGGAGCACACAGCCTGGAGACAATGATCAGAGAGACACAATACCAAGAGACGCAGTGGGAAGATGGTGAGTTGTGGGAGTGATTCCGTTAAAGGCAGTTTTCGTGGAGATGACTCAATGTGGACATCATAAATTTTGGGCTCTCGCTACAGCAGCATTAAGACAGAGTTACTGGCCAGACAGGTAGGTGAGGACATAGACTGCCTAGCCAGCCAACATGAAATCCCAACAGTGGAACACTTGGAGAACTGCTTTCCTCAGTCGAAGATGCTAAGTCCAAGGAGAACAGACTCTCCCATAGGTGAGGAGAAGAAAGCTTTGACCACATGTTCTCTTCTGAACACAGCATTCTGCAGGCCTGCGTTCTGTTGAGTTGGTGGAGTTTCTCCTTTCACAGGCACGCCAGAGCCCACCAAGGTATACCTCAGCATATTCAGCCCGGACCCTAAAAACATCAAACGGCCCGAAAGGAGAGCTACTACAAATGACTTGCCTCCAGGACAGGGTCAGTCACAACACCAACAGCAGATGGCATGCATGCCACATACACACTCAAAAGCTCACACACACGCACACACTCAACAAATCTGAAGTGCCAGCCCTGGGTACTCATGGATCCTTTCCTCCTATAGAAATTACCCTCAGGTTAGAAAACAGAATGAGTGTAACAAATACAGAGTGGTGACAGAACCCTAGATCCAAAGCAAAGATGGAAGAATCAATTGATGCCCAGGGAAAGGAAGAAGGAATGATCATGGCTAGGCCATCAGAGTGAAACCACTACATAGAACATGCCCAATGTGGGATTGAAAGCAGCGACCTGGATACTTGCTGGACATCAGAAAACATAGGAGATATCAGAGAGTCTCGAACCACAGAGATAAAACTGATAAAGATAAAATCACCTAAAGAACTCCTGAAGAGAAGATTGGCAGGAGACTGGATGATAAGTCCGGGAACATGGCAGAAGTGGAGGATCCAATTAGGGACCGGAAAGAATAAGCCTAGAAAATAAGGAGGCAAGTTCTAAGGGCAAGGGCTGAATGATGAAACATATGATAGTGAGCTTAGGGAATCTCCAATGAAATGAAAGAGGTGTCTCTGATAGGCGAAGTAAGAGTGAGAGAAAGCTAAGAGAGCTGATCCTAGATTGGAGAACTCGGGGTTGAAAAGGACTTTCACCTGGGAGCAGAGAAAGTGGTCCATAATCAGAGTCATAGAGGACTCCCAACACATTCCACAGAAGCGGAGCACCTAAAGTCATAGTGCCATTCCCCCTGGGAAATCTAGGCATGGAGATATTCAGTTTAGGCAAATAGGCATCGAAGAATAGCTTGTCCATAGCCCAATCACTGACTTCAAGAGGAAAAGCTATACCAGCTCTTGAAGTAGGCCAGATAGCTCAAGCAACACCAGCCCAAGCCAAAATCCTTATCCCCTGCATTTCTGAAAAATGACAGAACAGCCGTTCTATCTAGAACCAGGAGGTATTCAGAAGCCAAAGTTTCGGTCCCGGGTTGTCTCCATCAGTTCAGAGGTGGCATTCAGATCAACTCATGATTCCAGGGTCTTACATTGACTATGTTCTCAGGTTCACTGCTCAGGGGCAAGTAAGCTTCTCTCTCTCCAGCTCTACCCCCTAATTGGGATATCTGCCTCACTGTCCAATACATGCATGTGCACGTTGGATAAGATAACAAAGATGAAAACAGTGCACAATAATTGACTGGGGCCAAAGGATGTTTTATTGAATTTGGACCGAGGTTCCTATGGAGGGCAGCCAGGTACAGAGAACCTCCCACCATCCTAAAATGCCCGACCTTTGCTCGGAGCTCCCTTGTTCATACTCCTGTTCTTTGCTTCCTGGATCTCCTCAACAACCTGCAGCATCCGCTGTCGGTCACGCTGTACTGATCCCTTGTTAACACATGTGCATCCTCTTGGGGCTCCATTCGAACATGCCCATCTCCCGCAAGTGGTACTGTTTTCTTATTGCATGTAACCATTTGGGGGATGGTCATGAGAGGGTGAAGGCTGACTTGTGCTGCCACACCTCCATGCAGTTCCACAGAGGGTAGCTGATCCATCCTGAGGGAGTGCTCAAGGTTCATCCACATTCAAATCCTCTTCAATGCGTCCTTTTGGACATACATGTTGTCTTCCTGAAACGGGTCCTGAAGTCTTTCAGATGGCTTCACTTGGGCTATGGGTCTCTTCCAACATGCTCTCCATTGGCTCCTGTGGACTCCAAGAACATGAGTCCGTCCTGGACCTAAGGATCTAGGGTGTAGAGTCTGCCTTGGATGCATCGTATTTTTGGACGATTGGGAGGCCTTGTCGGCACCGTTGCTGGAGTCGCTCGAGGTACTCTTGTCCTTGCTGAGGAGCACTACGGACGTGTCTTTGGCACGGTGGTGGGGATTCATTCTGAACTTTTGTTGGGTGTCCCTTTTCCTGTTCAGATGTCATTATTAGTTAACTGTACTTGTTGTGATAACGGGTATAGATATGTTGACCAAGTCTCTTTACTCAGAAGGAAAGGGACAGCCTATAACGACGGCCTGGAACGCCCAATCGAGCAGTCCTTTGGACTGAGCCACAATGCCCTTGCACGGTCCTGTTGATCAGGAAGTTTGGGTCCATTTAGCCACACAGTATTCCTCTGCCGCCAATGTGATAATCCCCTGGACTTGCGTTGACATGAATGTCCCATGCCCTGCTGATGGGAAATGGGAAAGGCAAGCAGACAAAGGGAAATACCATATGGCTTCCCAGAATATGTGCCTCGGGAGGAATAACTTGGCCATTAGTAAAGGAAGGCAATACTGAAGGGCAAGAAGTCAGAGAAGGAGACCCATCAGCAGTGACTCAGGACTCTGAGAATCAAGCTGACGGTTACTGAAAAGAGAACTGCTTATTGGGTGGTCAGGAGTTGTCGCATATATTAGGAGGAGCACCAATACGTCCATGCAACTAAAGCATCTGTGAATACTCTGTCAAAAACGGATGATGGATGATTGGCAGGCTTCTTAACAGAACAGCAACAACAACAACGTCAATTCAGAGGAAAACAATGTGGCCCTCTCAAAACCAAAGTAAGTCACAGGGAGAACAGGAAAAATTATATTGTTTATTATCTTTCCTTATTAAAATGACATGGGTGGGTTTCCTAAAATGTCCTTCTTTGAATTGGCTCTTTATCCTTGTGAATTAGAGTTTACCCGCTTCTTCCATCTCTGGATTTGATGAGTGGACATCACAATGCCTTCACTAAATACCTAGAAGAATGGCCCAGGAAAATGACTTGACTTGGCCAACTGTGTGTTGGCAGGGGTTGTATTACTGCTTCAAATGCTTCCGTCTCTACTAGAAAGCTGATATTTTGTAGGTTTCTTGATCTAATCTTGGAAGTTTCCAAGTGTCTGCGAATTTATCCTTATCTCTCAGTTCTTGGATTTGCTAGCATAAATGTGTGGATATGCCTTTTCGGTTATTCTTTGTTCCTTGCTACCAGCTGTCATATGGTTTCATACTTGCAGCTGTGTGCTTGTCTCCCTGTTTTACCCCAGTAGTGGCTTCTGCAGGTTGTTCGTGTTGTCAAAACTCAAGTGTGAGATCTCCTGTTTTTTATCCTACTGGTTTGTTTGTATTCCTTAATTTTGATAATCACATGTATGATTTCAGTTTTTCTGTTACCTATGAGTTTTCTTCATCTTGTTCCTTCAGTCATCCTTTTAGGTGGCTTTATTTCTCGGTGTTTTTAAATTTTGGAAATGCATGCATTTATCCATATATGGTTTCCCCATAAAATGTTTTGGCATCATCCTCTAAGTTTCTTAGAATTCCTTCGCTCATGGCTCTTTCTGCTTTTCCTTTGGATTTTCTTTCTTGCATCCATTGCTAGTTCGTGAGTGTGTTGTGTTTTCCAACTTTTAGTTTCTGGCTGTATTTCCAATTTGAAAGTGATATCTTCCTGGTTTCATACCTTCGTGATCAGAAGTGCACTGTATAGGTTTTGACTTCTCTTCCATGAATTACGACTGGATTGGGCCTCGAGCTCATGCCCTGAGATAGACAAATTTAGGTCTGCTGCTGGGACGAACATATCATATTGTCCTCAGAGACGCAATCTTTCTCATGGATCCCCAACGTTCAGGTGGTCTCGAGAGCCCATGTGGACATCTGTTATTCTTTAGCACCTTCCCATCCAGATGATCTGTCCTGTGCTTAAAGTGGATATCATAGTTGCCAACAGTATTGGATAAAGTCGCCATCTCCGTTCCTGTGTGTTCATAGGCTTCCAACGTTTAAATACACCATTGTTCGTGGTGTATATGTTGGCAATTGCTCCAGGTTTCTGTGTTTTGATGCTCCATGAAGACAAAACACCTTCCGCTTAGCTTTTGTCTCTCAAAGGCATAAATTCACTCTCGCTGACATAGGCACAAACTGTTTGGCTCTCTTCTCCTTGGAAGTAGAATAACCTATGTCTTCCCGATTTCTTCACTTGCAAGCTATGAGTATCTTTATAGTCGAAGGAAATCTCCAATGGGCATCAGAAGGATTAGCTTGTTTCATATTTGCTGTTTTTTTATGAATGTTTTCTAACTTTTTGTTTTGTTTTGTTTTGTTTTGCTTTTTCAACCACTCCTAACAACTGTTTGTATTGACGGGAGACTTTAGTCCTGAGTACTGAATGTATTATTGATAGGTAATAGTTCACTTTCTCATTTTGATAGGCTTCTCACTTGGATTCTATTTGCCATTTTCCTATATGGTATTTTCTTGGGGTTGCTTCATTGGTACGATTCCTCGCTTTCTCCCCATGTTTTGTATGTCTTATCTTTGTTGTGTTCATGTGTGTGTACAGGTACATCTGTTAATGTTGTGTGATGTGTGTGTGTGCACATCACAATTATTATGAAAATACGGGAGAATGGAATTCGGTCACTTGTGGGTCGCAATTCAATTTGACATGCCTTGAAAACTCACATTCCATCGGTTTCAGGTAATCTCTTGCAAGGAATGTCATCTCTTGTCCTCTTTAAGAAATTCGTGTTCTCACAAAACTGCCTTCCAACAAACACCACCATTTGAATTCCACATTCGAGTCATACTGTGGGTCCTAATACTCTTTCTCTTTCGTATGTTTCTTAACTGTCATGAGTTAGTGAAATCGTCTGTTTATGTTTTCCCGAGCATGATAGATGTGACAAAGCCCAATGCCCTCTGCAAGACTGCCATAAGAGACAAGTGGAAGAATTTCTTCTTGCTTATGTCTCAGTACGACTGGTGGTGACATGGAATACTGTGAGATGGTAGTAGTGACTAATAACCTCATGCTTCTTCAGCCATGAAGGCAAAAGGAAGATGAACACAACAAGTGCAGTGGGGAGGAAATTGACCTGAAACCTACAAGGTAAATTCCAGAGCGAAAGAAAACCGAAGTTTCAGAGATGATGGGAGAAGGTTGGAGACATGGCTCAGGGGAGATTTGGTTGGTTTGTGGATCAGAGGGCTGGAGCCCATGAAGAGTACCAAGGCAAAGGTAGCAGGGCACACTGAGAACTTACAAGAAACCTGTTTCCCTGTGCCGTTGACTGTGGCACGCCGAGGGTCTTAAGGACATGACTACTTGACAACACAAGTGTTGAGGGCTGAAGTTTACATGTCAGCAGGCTTGGCAGACATTGACTTGAAAGAACACCATCTTTTTCCTGCATATGACACCAACAAGCGACCAGGAGCACACAGCCTGGAGACAATGATCAGAGAGACACAATACCAAGAGACGCAGTGGGAAGATGGTGAGTGTGGGAGTGATTCCGTGAAAGGCAGTGTTCGTGGAGATGACTCAATGTGGACATCATAAATTTTTGGCTCTTGCAACACCAGCATAAAGACAGAGCTACTGGCCAGACAGGTATGTGAGGACAGAGGCTGTCTAGCCAGCCAACATGAAATCCCAACAGTAGAACACTTGTAGGACTGCTTTCCGCAGTCAAAGATGCTAAATCCAAGGAGAACAGACTCTCCCATAGGTGACGAGAAGAAAGCTTTGACCACACGTTCTCTTCTGAACACAGCATTCTGCAGGCCTGCATTCTGTTGAGTTGGTGGAGTTTCTCCTTTCACAGGCACACCAGAGTCCACTAAGGTATACCTCAGCATATTCAGCCCGGACCCTAAAAACATCAAATGGCCTGAAAGGAGAGCTACTACAAATGACTTGCCTCCAGGACAGGGTCAGTCACAACACCGAGAGCAGATGGCATGCATGCCACATACACACTCAAAAACACACACACAAGCACTCACTCAACAAATCTCAATGCCCAGTCCTGGGTCACTCACGGATCCTTCCTCCTATAGAAATTACTCTCAGGTTAGAAAACAGAATGAGTTTAACGAATACAGAGAGGTGACAAAAACCTAGATCCATTGCCAAGATGGAAGAATCAATTGATGCCCAGGTAAAGGAAGAAGGAATGATCACGTCTAGGCAATCCGAGTGAAACCACTACATAGAACACGCCCAATTCGGGATTGAAAGCAGCGGCCTGGGAACACGCTGTTTATTAGAGAACATAAGAGATATCAGAGAGTCTCGAACCACAAAGATAAAACTGATAAAGATAAAATCACCTAAAGAACTACTGAAGAGAAGATTGGCAGGAGACTGGATGCAAAGTCCGGGAACATGGCAGAAGTGGAGGATCCAATTAGGGACTGAAAAGAACAAGCCTAGAAAATAAGGAGGCAAGTTCTAAGAGTGAAGGCAGAATGATGGAACATGATAGTGAGCTTAGGGAATCTCAAGGGAAATGAAAGAGGTGCCTCTTGTAGGCGAAGTAAGAGTGTGAGAAAGATAAGAGAGCTGATCCTAGATTGGAAACTCGGGACTGAGAAGGACCCTCACCTGGGAGCAGAGAAAGTGGTCCAGAATCAGAGGCACAGAGGTCTCCCAACACCTTCCACAGAAGCAGAGCACCTAAAGACATAGTGCCATTCCCCCTATGGTATTCAGTTTAGGCAAATTGGCATCGGAGAATAGTTTGTCCATAGCCCAATCACTGACTTCAAGAAAATAAGCTTATCAGCTCTAGAAGCAGGCCGGATAGCTCAAGCAACAACAACCCAAGCAAAAATCCTTATCCACTGCATTTCTGAACAATGACAGAACAGCGGTTCTATATAGAAGCAGGAGGTATTCAGAAGCCAAAAGTTGTGTTCCGGGTTGTCTCCATCAGTTCAGAGGCGGCCTTCAGATCAACTTATGATTCCAGTGTCTTGGCATTGACTCTGTTCTCAGGTTCTATGCTCAGGGGCAAGTAAACTTCTCCCTCTCCAGCTCCACCCACTGATTGGGATCTCTCTGCCTCTCTGTCCAATACATGCATGTGCACGTTGGATAAGATAACAAAGACAAAAACAGTGCAAAATAATTGACTGGGACCAAACGATGTTTTATTGAATTTGGACATAGGTTCCTATGGAGGGCAGCCAGGTACAGACAACCTCCCACCATCTTAAAATGCCCGACCTTCGCTCGGAGCTCCCTTGTTCATTCTCCTGTTCTTTGCCTTCCTGGACCTACTAACCAACCTGCAGCATCCGCTGTCTGTCGAGCTGTACCGACCCCTTGTTAACACATTGTGCATCCACACGGGGCTCCATTCAAACATGCCCATCTTCCTCAAGAGGCACTGTTTACTTATCGCATGTAACCATTTGGGGGATGGTCATGAGAGGGTGAAGGCTGGCTTGTGCTGCCACACCTCCATGCAGTTCCACAGAGGGTAGCTTCTCCACCCTGAGGGAGTGCTCAAGGTTCTTGCATATTCGAATCCTCCTCAATGCGTCCTTTTGGACATACATGTTGTCTTCCTGAAACGGGTCCTGAAGTCTTTCAGATGGCTTCACTTGGGCTATGGGTCTCTTCCAACATGCTCTCCGTTGGCTCCTGTGGACTCCAAGAGCATGAGTCCGTCCTGGACCTAAGGTTCTAGGGTGTAGGGTCTGCCTTGGATGCATGGTGTTTTTGGAAGATTGGGAGGCCTTTTGGCACCATTTCTGGAGACGCTCGAGGTACTCTTGTCCTTGCTGTTGAGGACTCCAGACATGTCTTTTGCACGGTGGTGCGGATTCACATTGAGCTTCCCTTGGGTGGCCCTTTTCCTGTTCAGATGCTCCGTGTTTGGGTGGGAGGGCCTTACACTTGTGCAGGGCTCGGATTTCCTCCCCTGAGGCTTTGCTTGTGGTCTGTTAGTTTCTTGGCCTATCGTGGCTAAGATGGAGTGAGGGTTCCTTGCCTTTCCCTGAGGTCCAGAGGGATGGTGCTGACACTCACGACCAAACACTACGAATTGAGCCATTGAGAAGGTGACACCGACTCGCTTCACAAATTGCCTTGGTGAGAGACCAAGGCGGCTCCAGCGGATTGGGATGGCTTGGTGTCCTCTTGGCCCACTCATGACTATTCCAGTCAAGTGTAGTGATCAGGACTGGGTTGATGAGGAGTGGTTGCTATGATCTCAAAGCTTTGTGACATCACAGATGCTGGCTTCACTGAAGCAGCTGTCCCTCTCCCATGACCTTGTTGTCCTATGGCTTTAAGTAGGAAGCCCCGGGAAGAGCAGAACAAGAGCCCTCTGAACCTGATCAAGAACTCAGGATGCCTTGTGGGTTAATGTCCAACTTCCCCTTTCTGGAGACATAGGATGGAAAATGACATTCAGTATACCTTCTTTTAGGCCAATATATCCCCGTAGATGGCAAGGTGTCCTTTCCACTACAATCTAGATATCTCAAGAAAGGTGAGGATTCGCAGATATGATCAGCTCTCCGTGGAGTTTGTTGTCCTTTGGGTGAGAGCGTAATTTTTCAGCGTCTTTTTCCTATGGGTCATTGATAACTAAGGTACGGAAAGTCCCTTTCCGAAGTAAAAGGTGAGGGCATCACAATATGGTTCCGTCTGTGGCCTCGTCTCCTAGTGTTCTGAAACTCGCGGCTAAGGTATGAGGCCTCTGTCTACCTGGCTTTCCCTTAAACACCTTTGCAAAGTCTTCGAGGAAAGTGACATTCTGCATCAGAGCTAACTCTCAATGAAGAGGTCTGTACCGGACCCGTTTTCATTATTAGGTAACGGTACTTGTTGTTGTAACGGGTATACACATGTGGACCAAGACTCTTTAGTCAGAAGTAAAGGGACGGCCTATACCGAAGGCTTGCAAGGCCCATTCGAGCAGACCTTTGGAGTAAGCCACAATGCCCTTGCAAGGACTAGTGGATCAGGAAGTTTGGGTCCATTTGGGCACCACAGTATTCCTTTGCCGTCGAGTGAATTAACCCCTTTACCTTGCCTTGACCTGAATGTCCCATGCCCTTCTGTTGGGAAATAGAAAAGGCAAGCAGACAAACGGAAATGTCATATGGCTTCCCACAATATGTGCCTCCGGAGGAATCCTAGTAAAGGAAGGGAATACTGAAGGGCAAGAAGTCAGAAAAAGAGACCCACCAGGACTGACTCAGGACTCTGAGTATCCAGCTGAGGGAACTGCTTAATGGGTCGTCAGGAGTTGTGGCATATATTAGTAGGAGCACTAGGACGTCCATGCAACTAAAGAATCGGTGAATACTCTTTCTAAAACGGATGATAGATGATAGTCAGGATTTCTCAACAGAACAGCAACAACAAAAACATCAATTCAGAGGAAAACAATGTGGCCCTCTCAAAACCAAAGGAAGTCACAGGGAGAAAAGGAAAGAATTATATTGTTTATTATCTTTCCTCATTGAAATGACATGGGTGGGTTTCCTAAAATGTCCATCTTTGAATTGGGTCTTTATCCTTGTGAATTAGAGTTTACCCGCTTCTTCTATCTCTGGATTTGATGAGAGGACATGACAGTGCCTTCACTAAATACCTAGAAGCATTGCCCAAGAAAATTATCTTTAGGCCAACCTTTCTCCAGAGATGGCAAAGTTTTTCTATTTCTTCTGAAATTTCTAGAGATATCAGAAACAAGGCCTTTTGTATATCCTCCCGTCTTTCTGAGGTGTGTCATCCTTTGGAATCAGAGTGACATTATACATAATAGCTAAGCCTTATGGAGGAGAAATGGACAGCACTACTTGTTACCATTATTTATATCTACCTACTGTGTTAATGGGTATAACCCTGTTGACCAAGTCTCTTTAATCAAAGGAAAATTAATGGCCTATATCGATGGCCTGCAAGGCTCACTTGAACAGAACTGAGGAATGAGCTGCAATGTCCTTGCAAAGACTCATGGATAAAGAAGGTGTGGTCCATATTGGCAACAGAGTATTCCTCAACCATTAGGGAGGATGAAATCTTGTTTCTTGCACTGACATGAATGCCACACGACTGGGTTTGTGAAATGAAAAGGGCAAAAGGCAAAGGGAAATATCCTATGGCTTCTCTCATATGTGCCCTAGGAGGAATACCACGGCCCTTAGTAGAAAGAAGGAAAAACTGAAGGGGGATAAGGCAGAGAAGTAGACAAACCAGGAGTAACTCAGAACTCTGAGGAATCAAGCTGAGAGTCAAAGAAAAAAAGAGACATGCAGGGAATGAGGGAACTGGCTAATGAGTTTTGAAGAGTTCTGGCATATCTTAGGAGGAATACTAGGTCATATATGGAACTAAAGCATTAGTGAATACTCTGTCAAAAATGGATGATGGATGACAGGCTGGCTTCCTCAACAGTACAAAATAATAAAACAAAAACAAGCTGGCCCTTTCAAATGCAGGTGAAGACAGACAGAGAAAAGGAAAGAATTATATTTTTATTATGTTTAATTATTGAAATGGAATATAATTTATTTCCTAAAATGTCATTATTTGAATTGGGTCTTTATACTAGTAAATTAGAGTTCATCGACCTCCTCTATTTGTGTAATTGATGAGAAGAAAATTGCATTGCCTTCCCTAAATGTCTAGAAGAGTTGAACAGGAAATGATTTGCACCTCACCATCTGTGTGTTGACATGGGATTGATTACTGCTTCAAACGCTTTAATCACTACTACAGAGCTGAGATTTTGTAGGTTTCCTGACCTAACCTTTGGAGTGAATATGTGTCTTGGAATTTATCCTTTTCTCTCAGTTCTTTTCTTTTGGTTTTGCTTCATAGGTGCTATTCTTCACTTCCTCCCCATCTTTGTGTGTCTTATCTGTGTGTGTGTGTGTGTGTGTGTGTGTGTGTGTGTGTGTGTGCTGAGTGTGTTTCAAATAACAATTATAATTAAATTGATGGATATAGGAAGTCGATATTTAATGGATAGCAATTCTATATGACATGCCTTGAAAACTCACATTCCCTCTCTTTCAGCCACATTTCCTACAAAGAATGTCATCTTTTGTCCTCTTTGATAAACACATAGTCTCTCAAACCTGACCTCAACAAACACCTCATTTTGTGTGCCTGGTTAGTGTCGTATTGTTTGTCCCTTTTTCCCTTTTTAATATGTCTTTGACCATCATGAGAGAGTGAAATTGTATGTTATTAGTCTTTCTGGGACTGATAGATGTGACGTAGGCTAATGCTCTCCACAATTCTGGCACATGAGGCAAGTGGCAAGAATTCATTCTTGCTTATGGCTGCGTAAGATTCTGTGGGGCTTTTTCAGGACAGTGAGATGGTAGTAGTGTCTGGGAACTCCAGACATGTCTTTAGCCAGGAACACAACAGGAAGATTACCACATCAACTTCAACATGGCAGAAATAAACTGGAGCCTACAAAGCAAACTCCATAGCAAAAGAGAGAATAAATTGCAAACACTATGGGAGAAGATTGGAGACATGGTTTAGGGGAAAAGAGGGAAGTTGGTAATTCAGAAGGCAGTGAGACAATGCAATGGACAAAGCCACAAGAGATCAAAGCAAACTTGGAACCCACAAGGAGTACGTTCTCCAATTCCATTGATTCTGAGCATCAGGGGGTCTGAATCGTACTACTCCATGCCAACAAAGGGCCTTGAGGCCTGGAGATTTTAGATCATCAGCCTTGGTATATCAACTCAAAAGAACACTGTATTTCTCTGGCAGATAACACCAACAAATAGCCAGGTGAAGACAGCCTGGAAACCACGATTAGAGACAATACCAGGTGACACAGTGGGAAGATGGTGGGTTCTGGCTGTACATTAGTGAGTGGCAGTGTTCTAGGAGATGATTTGATGGGGTCAAAAGAAATTTGGGGCTTGATGCTGCCTGTGCATGCCACACACATACCCGAGACTCCAATAAGGGCCAGCCCTTGCGCACTCCATGATCTCTTATTTCTAAAGAAATTACCATCAGGATAAAAAACAGAATTTATTTCTCAAATACTGAGAAAAATTCAGAGACCTATATCCAAGACAAAGATGGAAGAACCAATTGTTGCCAAGGAAGAAGACAAGAAATGATCATAGCCAGGTAATCGGAGTGAAATCTCACATATAACACGCCCAATGGAGGATTGAAAGCAGAAAGATATCAGGGAGTCTCAAACCACATAGATTAAATGGATATAATTAAAATAAATAAAATAAAATAAAATAAAATAAAATAAAATAAAATAAAATAAAATAAAATATAATAACATAAAATAAAAAAGAGTTCCTGAAGAAAAGATTGGTAGTAGCCTGAAGGAAAAGTCCGAGAAGCTGGCAGAAGCAAAGGACCAAATTTTTGTCCTGGCAGAAAAGGATTGGTAAATAAGGAAGTAAATCCAAAGAAAGAAGGAAGAATGATGAAACATGAAAATGAGCTTAGGAAAGTCATCAACTCCATGGAATAGAAAGAGGTGCTTATTGTAGGAGAAGTAGGAGTGAGAGTAAAAAAAAGAGGGCTGAACATGGATTTGAGAATTCAGAGCTAAAACTGTCCCTCATCTGGGAGCAGAAACAGAGATCCAGATTCAGAGGCAAGAAGGACTCACATCACCATCCAAAGAAGCATAGAACAACAAGACATAGTTTCATTCCCCCTGCAAAAGCTATCAATGGAGGAATTCTCTTTACCTAAATATGCGTGGGAATGCAGTTTGTACATAGCCAAGTCACTTACCTCAAGAGGACAAACTATACCAGCTCTTGAAGCAGGCCAGATAGCTCAAGCAAAACCAGCCCAATCCAAAATCCATTTCCCCTGCATTTGTAAACAATGACAGAGCAGTGGTTCACGTCTAGAGCTAGGACATATTCAGAAGTAAAAGATTGTGTCATGGATTGTGTCTATCAGTTCAGAGATTTCCTTCAGCTCAACTCATAATCCCAGGGTCTTGGCATCGACTCTGGTCTCAGGTTCCCTGCTCAGGGGTAAGTCAGCTTTTCCCTCTCAAGCTCTACACCCTGATTGTGATTTCTCTGTCTCTCTGTCAAATATGTACATGTGCATTGTTTGACATAAAGACAAAAAGATAACCAGGGTACAAGGATAGACTGTGGCCAGGGGATGTTTTTTTTAATTTGGACCTAGATCTCTATGTAAGGCAGCCAGGTTCAGAGAACCTCCCACCATCCTCGAATGCCAGACCTTCGCTCAGAGCTCCAATGTTCATTATCCAGTTCCTTGTCTTCATGAATACCCTCACCAACCTGTAGCATACGCTGTCTGTGGCTCTGTAATGGCCCTTTGTTGACCCACGGTTCATCTTCTGCTGGCTCCATTAGAACATGCCCATCTTCCTCAAGAGGCACTGTTTGCTTATCCCATGAAACCATTTGGGGAATGTTCATGAGAAGGTGAAGGCAGGCTTGTGCTGTCACATCCACATGTACTTCTCCAGAGGGTATCTGCAGGACCCTGTGGGAATGCTCCAGGTTCTTTGACATTTGAATCCTCTTCAATGCGTCCTTTTGAAGATACAAGTTGTCTTCCTGAAACGGGCACGGAAGTTTTTCAGATGGCTTCACTTGGGCTATGGGTCTTTTCCAACATGCTCCATGCTTGCTCCTGTGGACTCCAAGCACATGAGTCCATTCTGGACCTAAGATTCTAGGATGTAGAATCTGCCTTTGGTAAATCATCAGTTTTGAAGAATTGGAAGTCATTTTGGCTAGAATCTAGAGATGCTAGAGGTACTCGTTATAAGGGCCGCTAGGCCAGAGGGAGTTATTTTGTGTTTCTGCAGTAAACTTATATAGAACCCATGCAGTAAACTAAATTTACCCTACTCCTCCCAGAGGACCTTACTCTCAAAGCCTAGATACAAGGGTGAATCAGGCCAGGAGAAGAAATCCCATTAAAGGGGCACGCATATATCTACTAGGGTAAATTGGGATCCAATAGCCCACCCATGTGTTTCCTAGCATTTTTGTTTTTGTGGTGTAGCGGACTTAGCACGACTGTGCAGTTTTTTTGTATTGTTATCTCATTGGCCACCTCTGTATAGCCTGGCTAAACTACCGCTATAAATGTTAGTCTGTGAGGCTGGGAGGGGTCGCCTCTTTGCAAGAGAAGGCCCTTACCGGTCAATATGATTCTCGTTGATTTGTGTAAAAATTACGTTTGCTTGACCTTCACTTTGTATCAGTCTCGCTCCTTTGAATAAGGACCCTATCTTTGGAGGGCCACCCGAATTCAAATGATGAGAACTGAGCCAGCATTGGAATTTTTGGAAAAGCCTCTGGAGATAAAATCATGGGATTCTGCATGGAGCTGCAGGGTATGGCCCACTGGTAGAAGCTGGCAACAGCCATGCTCCCCAGAGCTGGTGTGGATGCAGAGATGCCCCATCCTCCCCTGGTAGATCATTTGGGGTTTCACGTCCTCCTGGGTGGTCAGGGGGTTTGAGTCCCCCTAGATGGTCAGGGGGCTCGAGTTCCCCTTGGCGGTTATAGTGGGTTCAAATACACCTACGTGAACTCCAGGGCGTTCAGTCCACCTGGACAGTCAGGGGGGTTCGAGGCCCCTTGACATTCAGGGTGTTCAAGTCCCCCTGGGCGTCTTGGGTTTTCGAGTCCTTCTAGGTGATCAGGGGATATAGAAAGCCCCCACCAGTGGCAGGTTATTGGTAAGAATCGTTGGGCCTATGGTTTTCTTTGCCTGGTCCTTTTGTTTTCTGTTGTATTGTTTGTTATGATTGAAGAAATGGGGCAAGCACATCATAAGATGTGAGGCTTCCCACTCACTCATTTCGTGTGTTAAGGGCTATGACTGTAGCCAACTGGGGATAGTCTAAGAGTGAGTTAAGGTGCCCAATGCAGATGCTCATTGGAGCTGAGCGTGGAATATGAGTGCCTAATGGAACACTTTTTGTAAGCAGAATTGGCACTGTAGGATGAACCGACCTTGAGCTAAAGACTCTAAAAATATTCCCAAGCAGCTGGCGAAACCCTCTTTGTTTTGGGGAATTCTTTGCCTTCTCTGTCCTGATGTGGACTGCCTAGCCGCTCCCACTTGTTGGCTGGAGAGCATGGCATCTGAAGTGGATATAGTTATTTGTTTGTCTCAAGGATTTAATGGGTAATTGTTAAAATGGCTTCCAAAGTCTTTGGTAACCTGAAACTGTGAAGGGTTTCTTGAATGACAAATGGAATTAAATTCGTTGGACATGTAGGTCTTAAACAAATGAGATATAATGCTAGACCATTAGGTCAATATCTCATCTTGACCAACACACACGCGATCATGGACCTTCGTAGACTCCAACTGACTGATGGATGGTGTACACCCGAGAGACACGGTATCAGACCCTCCTCCTCAACAAACCAAGTGTGATATCACAACCACCAGTGGTGCTAAATCCAGCCACACTGCTCCAGAGGAGCTGGCTGTCCATCCATACAACTGTGGGGAGGTCCTAAACCAAGTCACAGGAATAATACTGGATCTCAGAGACATGCCCTTCCCAGATGCAGAGATGACTCTGTTCATAAAAAGAGGTATGTGAGGTATGTGAGAGCTGTGGTAGTTTATCCTGAGCAGGAATTCTGGACAGCACCCTGCCACATGGAACTTCAGCACAACAAGCAGAACTGATTAAAATTACTAAGGCACTGCAGATGGCTAAAGGTAAAACCACCAACATCAATACGGACCACAGGTATGTCTTTGCTACTCTCCATATACATGGAGCTACTTACAAAGGAAGGAGCCTATTAACAGCAGAAGTAAAAGGAATTAAAACAGAAGAGAAATATTGGGACCCAAAAGAGGTGGCTGTTATGCATATCTTGTGACAACAATAGGGGACTGATCTGATTTCAAAAGGTAACCAATTATCAGTTTGATATTTAAAGCAAGCAGCCTGAGAAACAATGCAAGAGCTGGTTACACACCTGGATCTATCCCTACCAGATAAACTGGAGTATTCAGAGGAAGATTTAAAGTATTTACAAAAATGGCTAAATTATATTATAAAGGGGACTGGGCTAAGACTAAAAGGGGAAATTTAATTCTTCCGCAAAGACTAGGTAAGAAGATAGTAGACCAGATACATTAGGGTACTCACCTGGGGTCACTCAAACTCAAGGAACTTAAAGGCAAGCAGTTCTAGGGTTCTAAATTATGGTGTATGGTTCAGGATATAGTTGATGGATGTGCTCAGTGCCGGGCAGTTAATGTGGGAGGAACTAGAATTGGAAGAGGGAAAAGAGAAAGAGGAAGGGTACCAGGAATTTATTGGAAAATAAATACACAGAAATAAAACCCGGAAAATATGGGGACAAGTATATGTTAGTTTTTGTAGATACCATTTCAGGCCAAGTTGAGGCTTTTTCCGAGAAACATGAGACGGCAGGAGTGGTATCCAGAAAGCTACAAGAAAAATAATTCCTTGGTCTGGGCTGCCTCTCACGATTGGTTCAGACAATGGCCTTGCATTTTGAGTTCAGTCTCACAGGAATTGACCAAGGCCATTGGCACAAATTGGAAATTACATTGTGCCTATCAGACCCAGAGTTCTGGGCATGTAGAGAGAATGAACCGGACTCTTAAAGAGACCTTGACATAACTAACCCTGGAGACAGGCAGTGGATGGGTGGATCTCCTTCCTTTCACCCTGCTCAGGGAAAGATGTACATACTATTTAAACAGGGTGACCCCATTTGAAATGTTTGGGAGAACCCCTGCTCCCGCTCTGTCCTCGGCTACAAAAGGGTGCCCTAGCAGAAATGACTGATTAGTCTGTACTCCACTCACTGCAGGCATTACAGTCTGTATTAAAAAAAAAAAATGCAGTGATCCAGACTGCCAACACTGGTATGGAGACGGAGGTGGAACCACATCCTTTCCAATCCAATCACTTGGTTTGGATATGACATTATCAAGTGGGGAGCTTGGATCCTCCCTGGATGGGACATTTTACTGTTACCCTGACCACACCACAGCAGTAAAAGTAGAACGCATCAGGGCCTGGATTCAGGCATGTCACATCAAATGAGCCAAGGATGAAGATGACCCCCAAAGGTGGAAGCCACAGACAAAGATCCCGCTCACTGTGGACTAAATCTAAGACTGAAAAGACTATGAATTTGTTGTTACTCCTATTTTTACCTGTTTATGTAAAGAATAGGCAGCTCATTAGATAAAGGAAATTAGAAAAAAAAATGGAAAGGGTTTTATGAAGCGTTAAATGGGTAACTCATCAGCTGACTGTGCACTAGTGTTATTTATACTAGTGTAAATATACAGCCGACTGTACACTAGTGTCATGTACAAAAGAAAATGAGATCGATAAAAATGTTAGAATTGCATCCTCAATAAACCCTTCATAACCAGAGAATGTAGAGCTAGATGAAAAGTCAAGGATTGGACTAATCTCCAAAGAATAGGGAGGAATGTAAGAGCCTGCAGTATACATAGATTGACTTCGTGCAGTAAATTTAGATTGATACTGCCCCTCCCAAAGGTATTTACGCTCAAATCCTAGATATAAGTGCAGGTCATGCCAGATGAAGATATCCACTCAGTGGGGAGCTAATGTCTACTAGGTAAATTGAGATTCAATTGTCCATCCGTGTGTTACTAGCAGTTCTTTTCTATGTCTGGAAGACCTAGCACCACTGTGCAGTTTTCTCTGTATAATGCAATCTCAAGGCCACCTGTGTATAGCCCAGCTAAACTACATCTATACATGTTAGTCTGTGATGCTGGAGGGGGTCGAATTTGGAAGAGAAGGCCCTGACCAGTCAGTATGATTCTCGATGTTTGGAATGAAATTAAGCTTTGCTTGACCTTCACTTTGTATTAGTCTTGCTCCTTTGATTAAAATCCCTAACACTTGTTTCTGCACTGTTGAAGACTCCAGACATGTATATGTCATGATTGGGGGTATTCCCTTTGAGTTTTCGTTGGGTGGCCCTTTTCTTGTTAAGAAGATCGGTGATTGGGTGTGAGGGCCTAACATTTGTGCAGGGCTCATATTCCCTCCCCTGAGGTTTGCTTGAGGCCTGATTGTTACTTGACCTTTCCTGGCTAAGATGGGATGTTGGATTCTTGCCTTTCTCCGGAATCCAGAGGGCTGGTGCTGACAGTCAGGACCAAACACTACGAATCAGGCCATGGAGAAGGTGATACCGACTCGCTTCACAAATTGCCTTGGTGAGAGACCCAGACGGCTCCAGCGGTTTGGGGCGGCTAGGGGTCCTATTGGCACACCCATGAATACTCCAACCACGTGTAGTGATCAGGCATGGGTTTATGAGGATTGGTTGCTATGACCTCAAAGCTTTGTGACATCACAGATGCTGGCTTCACTGAAGCAGCTGTCCCTCTCCCATGATCTTGGTATCCTATGGCTTTAGGTAGGAAGCCCCTGGAAGGACAGAACAAGAGCGCTCTGAGCCTGATCAGGAACTCAGGTTGTCTTGTGGGTTGATGTCCCACTTCTCCTTTCTATATAAATAGGAAAAAATGATGTTCATTATAACTTCCTTTAGGCCAACATTTCTCCAGAGACAGCAAGGTGTCCTATTTCCACTACAATTTCTAGATCTTAAGAAACAGTGAGGCATCTTGGGTACCAACAGCTCTCCATAGGGTTTGTCATCCTGTGGGTGATCAAGTCCATTTCAGTGTCTTTTCCCAATGGGTTAGTAATGACTAACGGAGAGAAAGTCCCTTTTTGAGGAAAAAGGTGAGGGCATGGATATATGGTGCTGCCTTTGTCCTCATCTCCTAGAGTTCTGAAACACAAGGTTAAGGGATTAGGGCTCTGTCTACCTGGTTTTCCCTTAAATATGCAAAATCTTCGAGGAAAGTGACGTTCTGAATCAGAGCTAACTCTTCAGGAATAGGCCTGGACCACACCTGTGTTCATCATTAGTTAACTGTTCTTGTAGTGGAATGAGTATAGACATGTTGACCAAGTCTCTTTAGTCAAAAGGAAAGGGACGGCCTATATCGACGGCTTGCAAAGCCCACTTGAGCAGAACTGTGGACTGAGCTTCAAGGTCCTTGCAGACTAGTGATGAAGAAGGTGTGGTCCATCTTGGTAACAGTATTCCTCAGCCATCGGGGAGGATGATCCCCTTGGACCTTACATTGACATGAACGTCCCAGGTCTGGGTGATGGGAAAAGAAAAGACAGGCAGACCATGGAAATATCATATAGCTTTCCACAATATGTACCTCAGGAGGAATACCTTGTCCATTAGTAAAGGAAAAGAATATTGAATGGGAATAATGCAGAGAAGGAGACCCACCAAGAGTGATTCAGGAATCTGAGAACCAAGCAGAGGGTTACAGAGAAGAGAATCATGCAGGGAATACGGGAGTAAATGCCGAGGATAAGTTTGGCTTACTTCCATGAATTACGACTGGATTTGGACTCGAGCTCAGGACCTGCGATAGACAAAGTAAGGTCTACCACTGGAAAGAACATATCTTACTGTGCTCAGAGACACAATCTTACTCATGGATCCCCAAAGATCAGGTGGTCTTGAGAGCTCATGTGGACGTCTGTAATTCCTTACCACCATTCCATACGAATGATCTGTGCTGTGCTTAACTTGGATATCATAGTCCCTAACAATATTGTATTAAAGACCCCATCTCCCTTCCTCTCTGTTCATATGCTTCCAAAGTTTAGATACAGCCATGTCTGGTATATATGTTGGCAGTTTTTCCAGGTTTCTGATGATTTGATGCTCCATCATGACAAAACACCTTCCGTTCTCTTTTGTCTCTCAAAGGCATAAAATCACTCTAGATGACTTAGGCACAATCACTTTGGTTCTCTTCTCCTTGGCAAGAGCATAACCTACGTTTCCAAATTTCTTCACTTTCAAGCTATGTGTATCTTTATAGTCAAAGAAAATCTCCTATGGGCAACTGAGGTTCAAGCTTGTTTAATATTTGTTGTTTTCTGATGGAACTTTTCTCGTTTTTTTTTTTTTTTTGGATTATTTCATTTTATTTCATTTTATTATATTTATTTATTTATTTATTTATTTATTTATTTATTTATTTATTTATTTTAATATCAACAACACTTACAAAATGTTTGTATTGACGGGAGAGTTTTGTCCTGAATGCTCTATGAATGATTTTAGGTAAGAAGTTCACTTTCTCATTTCGGTTGACTTCGGACTTGAATTCTCTGTGCCTTTTCCTTCTATGGTATTTGCTTTGGGGATGCTTCATTAGTGCGATTTCTCACTTCCTCCCCTCTTTCACGTGTCTTCTCTGTGTGTGTGTTTGTGTGTGTGTGATTTGCATGTCTTAATGTGTGCATGGTCTGTGTGTGTTTCACACTAAACTTATAATTAAATTTCAAGAGGTAGGAATTAGGTCTCTTAAGCTTAGCAATTCAATTTGACATGCCTTGACAACTCACATTCCAGCCATTTCAAGAAATTCTTCTGCAAGGAATGTCATCATTTTTCCTCTTCCATAAACACGTATTCTCACAAAATTGCCTTCAAAAAAACACCACATTTTGTGTGCCTCATTAGAATCGTATTGTTTGTCCCTATACCCCTTGATTTTTCTTATGATTCTTGAATATCTTCAGGAAGTGAAATCGACTGTTTCTTTTCTTTCTGAAAATGAAGATATGAAGGAGCCCAAAGATCTCTGCAAGCCTGTCACATGAGACATATGGAAGATTTAATTCTTGCTTAAGTCTCAGTAAGAATTTGTGGGGACATGGAGGACAGTGAGATGGTAGTAGTGTCTAATAACCTCGTGCTTGTATTCAGCCATGAAGGCAAAGGAAGATGACAACAATAACGGAAGCAGGGTAGAAATTGACCTGAAGCCTACACAGTAAACTCCCCAGAGTAAGAGATCGGAGGTCGCAGAAACTATGGGAGAAATTTGGAGACATGGCTCATGGGAGATTTGGGTGGTTCGACCTTCAGAGGGCAGTGATCCAATGCAAAGGACAAAGGCACAGGAGAACAGGGCACACTGGGAACCCACAAGGAACCTGTTTCCCAGTGCAATTGGTTGTGACGAACAGAGAGTCTGAGCTCTTGACAACACAATTCTTGAGGGCTGGTGTTTTCAGATAAGCAGGCTTGGCAGAAATTGACTCGAAAGAACACCGTGTTTTTCTTGCAGGGATCACCAACAAGCAACCAGGTGCAGACAGCCTGGAGACCATGATCAGAAACAATAACAGGAGATGTATTGGAGGAGAGTGTTTCCTGGCATTGCATCCATGAGAGGCAGTGTTTATTGGAATGATTCAATGGGTCTATAAGAAATGTTCGGCTCTCAAACCAGTAGCAACATACCGAGCTACTGGCCAAGACAGGATGTTGATACATTTGCTGCCTACCCTGCCAACACGAAAACCCAACCATGGACCACTTGGAGGACTGCCTTCCTCAGTCCAAGATGCTTAGTCCAAGGATAACACATTCTCCCATTGGGGACAAGAAGATAAACTGACAAAGATAAACGATCCTAAAGAGTTCCTGAGGGGAAGATTGGTAGGAGACTGGATGCAAAGTCCAGGAACATGGCAGAAGTAGACAATCCAATCAGTGACCTGGAAGAACTAGTCTAGAAACAAAGAAGCAAATTCTAAAACAGAAGGAAGAATGACTGACATAACAATGAGCTTAGGGAATCATCATCTCCAGGAATTGAGAGAGGTGCCTCATGTAGGAGAAGTAAGAGTGAGTGAAAGAAAGAGGGCTGAACATGGATTTGAGAAATCTGGGCTGAAAATGACCCTCATCCAGTAGCACAAACAGAGATCCACAATCAGAGGCACAGAGGACTCCCATCACCTTTCACAGAAGCAGAGCACCAAAAGACATAGTGTCATTTCCCCCTGGAAAATCTAGGCATGGAGGAATTCACTTTAGCAAATAGGTATGGGAGAATAATGTGTCCATAGCCTAGTCACTGACTTCAAGAGGAAATGCTATAACAGCTCTTGAAGAAAGCCAGATAGCTCAAGCAACAGCAGCCCAGGCCAAAACCCTTATCCCCAGCATTTCTGAACAATGACTGAGCAGCGATTCTTGTTTAGAACCACGAGGTTCTCAGAAGTCAACGGTTGTGTCCCAGGATGTGTCAATCAGTTCAGAGGCAGCTTTCAGATCAACTCATGGTTCCAGGGTCTTGGCAATGACTGTGGTCTCAGGTTCTCTGCTCAGGGGAAAGTAAGATTCTCACTCGCCAGCTCTACCCCCTGATTGTGAACTCTTAGTCTCTCTGTCTAATAAGTGCAACCGCATCGTTTGACAAGATAACAAAAACAAAACCAGGTACAATAATTGACTGGGGGCAGAGAATGATTTATTGAATTTGGACAAAGGTTCCTATGGAGGGCAGCTAGGTACAGAGAACCTCCCACCATCCTAAAATACCAGACCTTTCCTCGGAGCTCCAATGTTCTTTCTCCTGTTCTTTTTCTTCCTGGATCTCCTCACAAACCTGAAGCATTCACTGTGTGTTACGCTGTACTGACCCCTTGTTGACACATGTTCATTCTCTTCTGGCTCCATTATAACATATCCATCTTCTAAACAGGCACTGTTTGCTTATCACATGACATCATTTGGCTGAGGGTCATGAGAGGTAGAAGGCAGGCTTGTGCTGCCACATCTCCATGCAGTTCCACAGGGGTAGCTGCTCCACTCTGAGGGAGTGCTCAAGGTTCTTCCACATTCGAATCCTCTTCAATGCATCCTTTTGGACATACAAGTTGTCTTTCTGAATCGGGCACGGAAGACTTTCAGATGGCTTCACTTGGGCTATGGGTCTCTTCCAACATGCTCTCCCCTTGCTCCTGTGGACTCCAAGTACATGAGTTCTTTCTGGACCTAAGGTTAAGGGTGTAGAGTCTTCCTTGATGCATGGTCATTTTTGAAGATTGGGAGGCCTTGTTGGCAGCATTTCTAGAGAGGCTCGAGGTACTCGTGTGATCGCTGTGGAAAATTCCATACATGTCTTTGGCACGGTTGCGGGGCTTCATTTTGAGATCTCCCTGGGTGGCCATTTTCCTGTTCAGAAACACCCTGAGAGGGTGGGAGGCCCTGACCCTTGTCCCGGGCTCAGATTTCCTCCCCTGAGGCTTTGCTTGTGAACTGATTGTTTCTTGGCCTGTCGTGGTTAAGGTGGAATGGTGGATGCTTGTCTTTCTCTGGAATCCCAAGGGCTGGTGCTGATAATCACAAACAAACTCTATGAATTGGGCCACGTAGAAGGTGACACTGACTCGCTTCGCAAACTGTCTTGGTGAGAGACCCAGACAGCTCTAGCAGTTCGGAACGGCCTGAGGTGCTCTTGGCCCACCCACGACTATTCTAGCCTATTGTAGTGATCAGGGGTGATGTAATGAGGAGTGGTTGCTATGAACTCACAGCATTGTGACATCACAAATGTTGGCTTCACTGAAGCAGCTGCCCTCTCCCATGACCTTGGTGTCCTAATGCTTTAGGTAGGAAGACCTCGAAGGACAGAACAAGAGCCCTCTGAGTCTGATCAAGAACTCAGGTTGTCTTGTGGGTTAGTGTCCCACTTACCTTTTCTGGAAAAAGGGGAAAGAAAATGATATTCACTGTACCTTACTTTAGGTCAGCATTTTCCCAGAGACGTTAAAGTGTCCTATTTCCACTTGAATTTCTAGGGATCTCAAGAAATGGTGAGGCCTCATGGGTATCAACAACTCTCCATGGGGTTGTTAATCCTGTGTGTGAGAGCATCCTTTCTCAGCGTCTTTTGCCTATGGCTCAGTGATGACTAAGGGACGGAACATCCCCTTTCGAGGAAAATGGTGAGGGCATAGATATATGGTGCTGTCTGTGGTCTCATCTCTTAGTTTTCTGAAACACACGGCTAATGATTTAAGGCTCTGTCTACCTGGCTTTCCCTTACACACCTTTGCAAAGTCTTAGAGGAGAGTGTCATTCTGCATCAGGGCTAAACCTAAGAAAGAGGCCAGTACCGCACCCGTTGTAATCATTAGTTGTCCTTGTTGCAGAAATGGGTATAATCATGTTGACCATGTCTCTTTAGTCAGAAGGATAGGTACGGCTAATATCGATGGCTTGCATGGCCCATTCGAGCAGACCTTTGCAGTGAGCCGCAACGCCCTTGCAAGGACTAGTGTATAAGGAAGGCTTGGTCCATTTTGGCTAAACAGTATTCCTTGGCCGTCGAAGAGATTGAACACCCTGGACCTTGCCTTGACATGAATGTCCCATGCCTGGCTGATGTGAAATGAAAAGGCAAGCAGAAAAAGGGAAATATCATATGGCTTCCCACAATATGTGCCTCATAAGGAATACCTTGGCGCTTTGTCCTCTTCAATAAACACGTATTCTCATAAAACTGCCTTCACACAATTACAATGATTGGGTGCCTCATTAGTGTCGTATTGTTTGTCCCTATACCGCTTGCTTTTTCATATGTTTCTTGACTGTCATGAGGGAGTGAAATCATCTGTTTGTTGTCTGTCTGAGAATGAAAGATGTGACGAAGCCCAATGCTCTCCACATGAGGCAAGTGGAAGAATTAATTCTTTCTTATGTCTCAGTAAGAATTTGTGGTGACATGGAGGACAGTGAGATGGTAGTAGTGTCTAATAACCTCGTGCTTGTCTTCAGCCAAGAAGGCAACAGGAAGATGACCAGAACAACTGCAACGGAGTGGACATTGATGGGAAGCCTACAAGGTAAACTCCACAAAGAAGAAAGGTAGTTGCAGAGACTAAGGGAGAAGTTTGGAGACATGGCTATAGGAGATTTCATTGGTTCATGAATCAGATGGCAGCGTTCCCTTGCAAAGGACAAAGGCACAGGAGAACAGGGCACGCTGGAAAACCAGAAGTCACCTGTTTCCCACGGCCATTGGCTGTGACGAGAAGAGGGTCTGAAGGGCACGAGTTCTTGACAACACATGTCTTGTGTGCTGGAGTTTTCATATCAGCAGGCTTGGCAGATATAAACTCGGAAAAACTTCATGTTTTTTCTGCATAGGTCACCAACAAGCAACCATGTGCAGACAACCTGGAGACCATGATCAGCGACAATACCAGGACACACAGTGGGAAGATGGTGGTTCCTGGCAGTGCATCCATGAGAGGCAGTGTTCATGGAGTTGTCTCAATGGGTGCATAAGAAATATTGGTCTCCCACACGAGGAGCATCAAGACCAAGCTACTGGCCAATACAGGATGGTGAGGAGCATCCTCACCTCATACTGAGCATCAAAAGACTGCCTACTCTGGCCACACGAAATGCCAACCGTGGAACACTTGAGGGACAGCCTTCCTCACTCCAAGTTGTTTAGACCAAGAGAACAGACTCTTCCATAGGGGACGAGAAGAATACCTTGACCACATGATCTCCTCTGAACACAGCATTCTGTATGCCTGTGTTCTGATGAGTTTGTGGAATGTCTCCATTCACAGGCACACCAGAGCCCACCAAAGTAAACCTCAGCATATTCAGCCCAGGCCCCAAACACACCAAATGGCAGGCAAGGAGAGCCAGTGTAGATGGCTGATCTCAAGGACAGCGTCAGCCACAACACAATCATCTCATGATATGACACACACACACACACACACACACACACACACACACACAGAAACACACACACACACACTAGACAAACGTTAAGGGCCCACTCTTGGTCTCACTCTCAAAGATAATCCTCAGTCTTCTCACCTGTGGGTGCTGCAGAGCCCATATAAATTCGCCCTTGCCTGCTGCCAGGGCAAATTTTGAGTCATAGTCCCAGGGAGCACAGAATCTTCTGCTTGTACCCAAACCATTGCAGCAGTGTCTGTCTAGGCAGCTCCTGACCATCAGAGAGGTTTCTATTGTCATCCCACACTGAGATTTTCATGCTGGCCCTGGCTGGGAGTGCCTGGTCTTTCTCTGTCTAAGAGTTCTGGGCTTGCAAGCACTCTCTCAGGGGAGGGTGTGGGTCACGCATGTCTCAGGCTCTGATAGAAGGGTGCGTGTCTGAGAGCATGAGCCTGGGCCTTCACGCACCTCTCTCAGGAGAGTGTGTGGGGTGCACGCGTGTCTCATGCTCTGATAGTATGGCACGGGTCTAAGCAATGGACTGGGCCTTTGCACACCTTTCTCAGGGGATGGTAAGTGGTGCAGGTGTCTCAGGCTCTGTTAGCAAGTCTCATTGCTCTGCTGCTTGGTGAGGCCCAATGCCCCTAACAGGAGCTGAACCCCTCATGATCATGGGTGTGCTGTTGGCTCAGGGACCAAAACATCGTTTTTCCAACACACTCTTTTTGGCTCAGCACCAGGGAATCTGTACTGGGTGTGGGGACTTAAGCCCCTGTCCTTAGCTGCCATGATTCACACAATTTTCCTTCAATATCCTTTGCACTTTTTGAATGCTTTCAACCAGAGTCCAAGTTAATGCTGGTCCCCAGACTCAGAACACTCTTGTATTGGGGTATTACTTTCCAAATGGTGGCCTTGGGTGGGTCCCTTGAACTTTGGTTTATTTCAATAACAGTCCAACGTTCTCACTCCACTTTACCTGCCCACTGATGAGTTCTGCGCTAGCAGAGATCCAGACATATATAATTCTGATCTCAGGCTGTTTTCATGGGTAATCAGAATTCTTTGGTAGGAAATCACTTCACTTTGGAGTACAGGTTGAAATGGCACCTCCTCTTACTTGCCCATCATCTTGTCTCCTCTCACATGACACTTATATTAAAATTTCAAGAGATAGGAATTTGGCATTTTATGGATAGCAAATCAATTTCATGTGCATTGAAAACTCACATTCCATCACTTTCAGCCACAATTCCTGCAAATAATGTCCCATTTTGTTCTGTTTTATAAACACGTATTCCCACTAACATGCCTACTAAGAAAGACAAAAGTTTAAGTGTCTGGTTAGAGTAGTATTGCTTGTCCATTTTCCCCTGCTTTTTCACATGTTTCTTTACTACCATGACGGGGTGAAATCGTACGTTATTTGTCTTTCTGAGACTCAGAGATGTGACGTAGCGCAATGCTCTCCACAACATTGCCACATGAGGCAAGTGGCAAGAATTCATTCTTCCTTTTGGCTGGGTAAGAGTCTGTGATGCCTTTGGAAGATAGTGAGATGTTAGTAGTCTCTGGGAACTCCAGGCTTGTCATCAGCCATGAACACAACTGGAAGATGACTACATCAACTGTGACTTGGTGGAAATTGACCTGAAGCCTACAGACCAAACTCTACAGCAAAAGAGAAAAGAAATCAAAGAGACTATGGGAGAAAATTGGAGACATGGCTTAGGGAGAAGTAGGCGGTGGTGCTTCAGACCGCAGTAAGCCAATGCAAAAACAAAGTCACAGAAGAGATGAGAACACTGGGAACCCACAGGTAGCGTGTTTCCCAATGCCACTTGCTCTAACCAGCAGCTTATCTGAATGGTACAAGTCCTTGCCAATAAAGGGTGTTGAGTCTGCAGTTTTCAGATCATCAGTCTTGGCAGATATTGATTTGAGAGAACACTGTGTTTTTTCTGGAGAGGACAGCAACAAACAACCAGGTGCAAACAGCCTGGAAATCATAATCAGAGACAGTACCAGCAGACACAGAAGGAAGATGGTGGTTTCTGACAGTGTATCTGTGAGAGGCACGGTTCGTGGAGATGATTTGATGGGGGAAAAAGTAATTTGGGGCTCTAGCACAAACAGCATAAAGACCGAACTACTGGCAAAGACAGGACGGTGAGGATATTAGCTGCCTCACGTACAAAAACGAAGTCCAAACCATGGAACACTGTGCAGACTGTCTTCCTCAGTCCAAGTTGCTTAGCCAAAGGAGAACAGACTCTCCAGTAAGGGACTAGAAGAAAGCCTTTCTACCATGCTCTCTTTAAAACACAGCTTTCTGCAGGCGTTTGTCTATTGAGTTGTTTAAATGTATCCTTTCTTAGGGAAACCAGTGCACACCAAACTAAACCACACCATATTCAGCACAGAAACACTAAAATGGCATGCAAGGAGAGACCCTGCAGAAGACTGTCTTAATGTCAGGGGACAGCCACAACACAACAACAGAGGGTATGTACCCGAGATTTCCTCAATGGCCAGACCTTGGCCACCCCATGATCTCTTCTTCCTAAAGGCATTACCCTAAGGGTAGAAAACAGAATGGGCTTTGTGAATAGGGAGAAGAAGACAGAGACCTGAATCCAATGCAAAGATGGAAGACTCAATTGATGCTGAGGAAAAGAATTAGAAATGATCATAGCCAGGCAATCAAAGTTAAACCTTTAAATGTAACAAGCCCTATGAAGGATTGAAAGCAATATCCAGAATACTCACTGTACATAGAAAAAGACAGAAGACATCAGGGAGTCTCCTACAACAGAGATAAAAGTGATAAAAAAATAAAATCTAGGGTCTCTGATAATAGGATTGGTAGCAGACTGGTTGCAAGGCCAAGAAGCTGGCAGACTCAGAGGATACAATTAGTGATGTGGTAGAAAAATACTGGAAAATAATGGAAGGTAAGTGAAAGAGAAAAGGAAGAATGATGGAACATGACAATAAGCTATGGAAATCATCAACTCCAAGGGAAAAAAAAAGAGGTGCCTTTCTTGCACACCTAGGAGTGAAAGAATAAAGAAGGCCAAATATTTATTTGAGAAATTAGAGCTGAAAATGTCCCTGATCTTGGAGTAGAAACAGAGCTCCATATTAAGAGGCACAGAGTACTCCCATCACCATCAACAGATTCATAGCAATACAATACAGTGTCATCCCCCCTGCAAAAGATAGTAAGGGAGTTATTCTCATAATGCAAAAATGTGTGCGAGAGTAGTTTTTCCATAGTCAAGTCACTGACTTCAAGCTACCAGTTATACCAGCTTTCAAAGCAGGTCGGATAGAACAATCAACCCCAGCCCAAGCCAAAATGCGTATTCCCTGCATTTCTGAACAATGACAAAGTGATTCTGTCTAGAACTCTGAGGTATGAAGAAGACAAAGATTGGGTCCTGGGGTGTGTCCATCAGTTCAGAAATGACCTTCACCTCAGCTCATGATACCAGGGTCATGGCCTTGTCTCTGGTCTCGAGTTTCCTGTTCAAGGGCAACTCTGATTCCCCACCACATCTCCAACCCGTGAGTGGGATCTTTCTGATTCTCTCTCAAGTACGTTCATGTATATTGTTGGACATAAATAATTTTTAAAAAGTTTACAATGATTTACTAGGGCCAAAGTATTGTTTATTTAATTTGGACCTATGTCCCTATGGAATGCAGGCAGGTACAGAGCACTTCCCACCATATAAAAGTGCCAGGCCTTCACTCTGTGCTCCCTTGTCCATTCTCCTGTTTTTTGTCTTCCTGTACCTCCTCACCAACCTGTATCACCCACTGTCTGTCCCAGTATAGTGGCCCTTTGTTGTCACATTGTTCATCCTTTCCTGGTTCCACTAGAACATGCCCATCTTCTGCAAGAAGCTCCGTTTGGTTATTACCTGAAACCATTTGGGGGATGGTAATGAGAAGGTTAAGGCAGGCTTGTGCTGCCATATCTCAATTCAGTTCTTCTGATGGTAGCTACACCACCCTGTGGGCATGCTCAAGTTCTGCAACATTCGAGTCCTCTTCCATTTGTCTTTTGTAGATACACGTTTTTATCTTGAAACGAGCAAGAGTGTCATTCAGATGGCTTCCCTTGTGCTATAGGTCTCCTCCAACATGCTTCATGCTTGCTCCTGTGGACTCCAAGTAAATGAGTCCATCTTGGGACTCAGGTTCTAGGGTGTAGAGTCTGACTTTGGTGCTTGGTCAGTTTTGAAGATTGGGATGCCCTATATCATGGTTTCTTGAGATGCCAGAGGAACACATATCCTTGCTGTTGTAGACTCCAGACATAACTTTGGCAGGGTTGCAGGTGTTCCCTATGAGATTTCCTTGGGTGGCACTTTTCCTGGTCAGAAGCGCCCTGATTGGGAGT
Source organism: Mustela nivalis (assembly GCF_964662115.1). Classification (NCBI taxonomy): domain Eukaryota; kingdom Metazoa; phylum Chordata; class Mammalia; order Carnivora; family Mustelidae; genus Mustela; species Mustela nivalis. The sequence goes on from NC_139041.1 coordinate 3,114,703, forward strand.
GAGGACCATAATATATGCAGGACATGGAGTTCATCCCCTTTATCCTTTTTGAGACCTGATTCTTTCTTGGCCTTTCGTGGGTAAGATGGATTGGGAGATACTTGTCTTTCTCCGGAGTCCAGATGACTTTTGTAACTGTCACGACAATAGACTACAAAACCGGCCATGGAGAATGCTACACTGACTCGCTTCTCAAACTGACTTGGTGAGAAACCCAGGCGGCTACAGTATTTGGGGGAGCTGTGGATCCTCTTGGACCACTCACGACTACAACATCCAAGTGTAGATCAGGCGTGGTTTGGGGAGGAGGGGTTGCTATGACCTAAAAGCTTTGTGACATCAGAGAAGCTGTCTTAACTGAAGCAGCAGTCCCTCTCTCATAACTTTTGAGTCCTATGGCTTTAGGTAGGAAGCCAGGGAAGGGCTAAAAAGATTCCTGAGCCTGATCAAGAATTAGGTTGTCTATGTGTAAATTTCCACTTTCCCTTTCTAGAAAAATAGAAAAGAAAATGATGTACAGCATACCTTTTTTTTTTTTTTTTTTTAGGCCAACATTTCTCTAGAGATGGCAAGGTTTTCCTATTTCCACTGCAATTTCTAGAGATCTCAATAAGCAGTAGGGCTCTGGGTATCATCAGCTCTCTGTGATGTTTGTCATCCTGTGGATAACAGAGACCTTGCTCAGCAACTTTTACGTATGGGTCAGTAATGACTAAGGGACGGGAAGTCCTTTTTCAAGGATAAATGTTAGAATATGTATGTATTATGCTGTCTGTGTCCTCATCTCCTCGTGTTAAGAAACACTATTCATAAGGGATTAGGGCTCTGTTTACCTGGCTTTACCTTGGACAGCTTTTCAAATGCTTCAAGAAGATTGACATTCTGCATGATAACTAACCCTTAAGGAAGAACCCATGAGAGCACTCCTTGTCATCTTAGTTAACTTTACCTGCTGTGGTAATGGGAATAGCCATGTTGACTACTACTCATTAATCAGTGAAAAATGAACGGCTTATATGGATGGCCTGCAAGGCCCAATAGATCAGAACTGTGGATTGAGTTGCATTGCCCTCATAGGACTATTGGATAAAGAAGGTGCAGTCCACATGGGCAACAGAGTATTCTTCAGCCATCAGAGAGGATAAACACCTGATACTTGCATTGACAGGAATGTCACAGGATGCCAAATGAAAAAGGCAAGCAGACAAAGGGAAATATAATATGGCTTCTCTCATATGTGCCTCAGGATGAATACCATGGGCCTTAGTAGAAAGAAGTGGAAATGGAAGGGGAAGAAGTCATAGAAGGAGATAAACCAGAAGTGACTCAGTACTCTGAGGTAACAGAAAAGAAAGACATGCAGGAAATGAGGGAACTGGCTAATGGGTGTTGAGGAGTTGTGGAACATCTTAGAGTTTTAGGATGAACTCTAGGTCATATATGGAACTAAATCATCCGTGAATACTTGTCAAAATCGAATGATGGATGATAGGCCTATTTCCTCAACAGAACAAAAAATTAAAATAAAAACAAACTGGCCCTTTCAAAAGCAGGTAAAGATAGACAGAGAAAAAGAAAAATTATATTTGTATTATCTTTACTTATGAAAATGGCATGGGATTTGTTTCCTATAATGTCCTTATCTGAATTGGGTGTTCATACTTGTAAATTACAGTCTACCCGCCTCCTCCATTTGTGGATTTGATGAGAAGAAACGACATTGCCTTCATCAAATGTCTAGAAATGTTGACCAGAAAAATGATTTGGATCTGACCTTCTGTGTGTTGGGAGGTGTTGGATTACTGCTTCAAACGCTTTAGTCACTACTAGAGAGCTAAGGTTTTGTAGGGTTCCTGACTTAATATGTGTTCCTGATTTGATATGTGTCTTGGAATTTAGCCTTTTTCTCAGTGTTGGAATTTTTCCTTTTTCTCAGTGTTGGATTTCCTGGAATAATTGTGTAGATGTGTCATGTCAGGTATTTTTTTTTTCCTTTCTATCAGTTTTCATATGATCTCATAATTTCATCTGTATGCTAGTCTCCCTGTTTAATCCAGGTAATGGCTATTCCCGTTTGTTAAAGTTTTCAAAACTGACAATTGAGTTCTCCAGATTTTTTTCTATTGTTTTGTTTGTATTTCTTTTATTCCAATGATTATATATATTATCTCTCTTTTTCTGTTTACTTTGGGTTCCATTTCATCTTTTTCTAGTTCCTTATGCCATCGGTTAGGTTGCTTTTATTCGGTGCTTTGAATTTTTTGAAATAAACACATTTAGCCCTATATTCTTTCCCCAAAGAATGTTTTGGCATCATCTCATAAGTTTCTTTACTTTCATTTGTTGAAAGTACTTTATAACTTTCCTTTTGATTGTCCTTCTTTGAGGCATTGATAGTTTGGGAGTGTTTGTGTTTTCCACCTATCAGTGTGTGGCTGTGTTTCCCATTCATAAGTGATTTCTTTCGTTTTTCATATATTTGTGGTCATAAGTATACAAGAAAGGATATGAATTCTCTTCTATTAATTATTACTGGGTTTTTACTTCAGCACAGGATTGATAGACAATGTTAGGTCTGCCCTTGGGAAGAACTTCTCTTATGGTTCTCTGAGAAACAATCTTATGCATGTTCTCATATGCTCAGGTGGTCTAGAGAGCCCATGATGACGTCTGTTATTCCTTCCCACCTATCCCTCTGCATGATTTGTCCTGTGCTAAAAGTGGATATCATCGTCCTCAAAATATTGGATTGTGGTCCCCAGCTCCCTTATGTTCTGTTAATATGATTTCAACATTTAGATACAACCAAGTTGGTGGTGTATCTGTTGGCAATTCTTCCAAGTTTCTGAAGTTTGATGCTCAATCAAGACAAAACACCTTCTGGTAATATTTTGTCTCTTGAAGGCACAAAATTTCTCTATCTGCCCTAGGCACCAATGGATTGGTTCTCTTATCTTTGCCAATTGCACTACCTATGTTTTCCCAAATCCATATCTTCCAAGCTATTGTATATTTATAGTCGAAGGATCTCCTATGGCTAACATAAGGTCGAGCTGGTTTTGTTTTGTTTATTTGTCTGTTTGTTTTCTTGTTGGTCTTTTTTGCGTTTTTTTTTTTCAATTTTCATCTTTACAACAATGTGTTTATAGGAATAGGAGTATTTAGTCCTGAATACTTCAACTAATTATCGATGGGTACAGACAACTTTCTCATTTTCGTTGTTTTTTTTGACTTGGATTCTCAGTGCTTTTCCCATTTATGGTATTTTCCTTTGGGTTTGCTTCCTTCCGTGTGATTCCTCCCATCTTTCCCATTTTTGTGTGTCTTATTTGTGTGTGTATGTGTGTGTGTGTATGTTGTCTGTGTGTTTCACATAACAATTATAATGAAATATCAAGTAGTTAGATTTCTTTCCTTTATGGATAGCAATTCAATTTGATATGCCTTGAAAACTCACATTCAATTACTTTCAGCCACATTTTCTGCAAGGAATGTCCCATTAAGTCCTTTTTGATAAATTCATATTCTCACTAACTTGCCTTCAAAAAAACACCAAATTTTAAGATCCTGGTTAGAGTAGTATTGTTTGTCCCCTTTTCTTTTGCATATTCACATGCTCCTTGACTAGCATGAGAGACCAAAATCGTATGTTATTTGTCTCTCTGAGACATATAGATGTGACATAGCCCTATGCTTTCCACAATTATGCTCCATGAGGCAAGTGGAAAGAATTCATTCTTGGTTATGGCTGGGCAAGCGTCCGTGGTGCTTTTGGAGGACAGTGAGATGTTAGTAGTGTCTGGGAACTCCAGGCTTGTCTTTAGCCAGCAATACAACTAAAAGATTCCTATATCAAGTGCAACATGGAGACCTGAAGGCTACAAAGTAAATGCCACAGCAAAAGATAAAAGAAGTCGCAGAGACTTTGGGAGAAGGCTAGAGACCTGATTAGGGGAGACAGGGGATTGGTGCTTCAGAGGGCAGTGAGATAATCCAAGGAAAGAAGGCACAGGACAGTGCACACTGGGAACCCAAAACGAGAATGCATTCTTATGCCAGTGGTTTCGACCAGCAGAAAGTCTGCATGTCCGGGAAGGTGGCAGAAGCAGAGGATCAAATTGGTAATCTAGAAGACAAATACTGGAAAATACAGAAGCAAATCCAGAGAGAGAAAAAGGAATGGTGGAACTTGACTATGAGCTTAGGGAAGTCATCAACTCCTCGGAAAGTAAAGAGGTCCCTAATTTAAGAGAACTAGGAGTGAGAGAGAAAAAGGAGTGCTGAACATGTCTTTGAGAATGTCCCTCATCTGGGAGCAGAAAGAGAGATCCAGATTCAGAGACACAGAAGTGTCCAATCTATGTCAACAGAAGCAGTGCTTCACAAGACATAGTGTCATTCCCCCTTGCAAAATATAGCAAGGGAGGAATTCTCTTAACCGAAATATGCTCGGTAGAACTGTTTGTCCATAGCCAAGTCACGGTCTTCAAGAAGACAAGATATACCCAGTCTTGAATGAGGTTGGATAGAGCATGCAACACCAGCCCAAGGGAAAATCTGTATCCCCTGCATTTCTGTACAATGACAGAGCACTGGTTCTTTTCTAGAAATAGGATGTATTAAGAAGACAATGATTGGGTCCTGTGGTGTGTCCATCAGTACAGAGGCCGCCTTCAGCTCAACTCATGAGCCCAGGGTCATGGAATCAACTCTGGTCTCAGGTTCCCTGCTCTGGGGCAAGTCAGCTTCACCCTCTCCAGCTCCATACCCTATTGTGATCTCCCTGTCTGTCAATCATATACATGCATGCCGATATTTTGGCAAAAAAAAACAAAAACAAATAAACAAACAAAAAACAGTGTACAAGTATTGACTGGGGCCAGAGGATGGTTTATTTAATTTGGATTTAGGTCCCTATAGAATGAAGCCAGGTACAGAGCAACTCCCACCATCCTGAAATGCCAGACCGTCACTCTGAGCTCCCCTGTTCATTCTGTTATTCTTTGTCTTCCTGTATCTCCTCACCAACCTGTAGCATTTGCTCTCTGTCCCGCTCTAGTGTCCCTTTGTTTTCACATTGTACATCCTCTCCTGGTTCCATTAGAACATGCCCATTTTCCGAAAGAGGCACTGTTTGTTTATCGAATGAAAAATTTGGGGATGGTCATGAGAGGGTTAAGGCAGGCTTGTGCTGCCACATCTCCATTCAATTCCCCAGAGGGCAGCTGCACCAACCTGTGGGAATGCTCAAGGTTTTGCAACATTCAAATTCTCATCCTTGCTTCCTTTTGGAGATACATGTTGTCATCCTGAAACGTGCACGAAAGTCTTTCAAATGATTTCACTTGGGTTATGGTTCTCTTCCAACAAGCTCTGCGCTTGCTCCTGTGGACTCCAAGTACATGAGTCCGAACTGGGCCTCAGGTTCTCGGGTGTAGGGTCTGCCCTTGTGCTTGGTCACTTTTGAAGATTGGGAGACCGTTTTGGCATGGTGTCTGGAAACACTAGGTTTACTCTTTCCTCACCGTTGAAGACTCCAGACATGTCTTTGGCATGGTTTTGGGTGTTCCCTGGGAATTTTATTTCATGTCACTTTTTCTGGTCAGAAGCTCCCTGATTGAGTGGGAGAAACATAGACATGTGCGGGGCGTGGAGTTCCACCCCTGAGTCATTGTTTGATGCCTGAATTTTTCTTGTCGATCATGGGTAAGATGGAATGGTGGATTCTTGCCTTTCTCCGGGGTCCAGAGGCTGGTGGTGATAGTCATGCCCAAAGACTATGAATTCAACCATGGAAAACATGACACCGATTCACTTCACAACTGCCTTCCTGAGAGATCCAGGCAGCTCCTGTGGTTTGGGAGGGCTTGGGATCCTCTAAGCCCACCCATGACCACTCCATCCTAGAATAGTGATCAGGCGTGGGTTGAAAAGGAGTGGTTGCTTTGAGTTCAAACCTTGGTGACATCACAGAAGTTGGATTCACTGAAACAGCAGTCCCTCTCTCATGACATTTGAGTCTTATGGCTTTAGGGACTAAGACCCGGGAAGGACAGAAAAAGAGCCCTCTTTGATTAGTCAATAACTTAGGTTGTCTTGTGTGTTAATTTCCCACGTCCCCTTTGTATACAAAGAAATGAGAAATGATGTTAGGTGTAGCATCATTTAGACTAACATTTCTCCAGAGATGGCAAAGTTTTGCTATTTCCAATGCAATTTCTAGAGATCTCAAGAAACAGTGAGGCATCTTGGGTATTATAAGCTCTCAGAGGTATGTCATCATATGGGCGATAGTCCTTTCCCAGCGTCTTTTCCTTATGGGTCAGAAAAGACTGACCCATACAGAAAGTCCCTTCTCTATCATTTTACTGGCCAACATTTCTAGACATTTAAGGAAGACAATGTCGTGTCTTCTCATTGATTCCAGAAATGGAGAACTCAGTTAGACTCTAATTTCATGTCATTTTAATAAGTATAGATAATAAAATATAATTATTTCCTTTTCACTGTAGGTCTTCAACTGCTTTTGAAAGGGCCAGTTTTGTTGTTGTTGTTGCTTTTTGTTTGTTTTTTAGAATTGTTGATTTATTTTATTGTACATCCAAAACTAATATAACACTGTGTATCAATTATATTTAAATAAAAACAACAAAAATAAAATGGGAAGGTATACAAGAATTTTTGGTACACAGTAATGTTTTTTTTATTTAAGTTACCAGTTTATTGTTTACTTTCTATTTTTTTTTTAAATTTCTTTTCAGTGTGGCGGTATTTATTGTTTTTGCACTACACCAAGTGCTCGATGCAATCCATGCCCTCTCTAAAACCCACCAGCTAGTATTCCCAATTACCCATCCCACACCCATTCAAAACCCTCAGATTGGTTTTCAGAGTACATAGTCTCTCATGGTTCACCTTCCCTTCCAATTTACTTCAATTCCCTTTTCCCCTACATCTCCCCTTGCACTCCATGTTATTTGTGATGCTCCACAAATAAGTGAAACCATATATAATTGACTCTCTCTGCTTCATTGTCTCCAGCATAATCTCTTCCTGTCCTGTCCATGGTATTTCAATAGTTGTGTATTCATCCTTTCTGATGGAGGCATAATACTCCACAGTCCATATGGACCACATCTTCCTAATCCATTTGTCCATCTTGTTTCTTTTCACAGTTTGACAACCATGGCCATTGCTGCTATAAACACTGTGGTACAAACGAGCCTTCGTTTCACTACATCTGTGCCATTGGGGTAAATACCAAATAGTGTAATGGCAGGGTAATAGGGATGCTCATTTTTAATTTCTTGAGGAATATCCACACTGTTTTCCAAACTGGCTGCACCAACTTGTATTGCCACCAACACAACACATGTTGATCCTGTGTTGCTAATTTGGGCCATTATAATTGGTGTAAGGTGGTATCTCAATGTGGTTTTCCTTTGAATCCCCCTGAGGGCTAGTGATGATGAACATTTTTTCATGTGTCCGATAGTCATTTGTAGGTCTTCTTTGAAGAAGCGTCTGTTCATATATTCTGCCCATTTTTTACATGATTGTCTGTTTTGTATATGTTGAGTTTGAGGAGTTCTTTATAGATCCTGGATATCAACCTTTTATCTGTATTCTCATTTGCAAATAGCTTCTCCCATTCCGTGGGTTTCCTCTTTGTTTGTTGACTGCTTCTATTGCTGTGCAAAAGCTTTTGATTTTGATGAAATCCCAAAAGTTCATGTTTACTTTTGTTTCCTTTGCCTTTGGAGACATATTTTGAAAGAAGTTGCTGTGGCTGATATCGAAGAGATTACTGCCTATGTTTTCCTCTAGGATCTGATGGATTCCTGTCTCACATTGAGGTCTTTTATCCATTTTGAGCTTACCTCTGTGTAAGAGAATGGTTGAGTTTCATTCTTCTACAAATGGATGTCCAGTTTTCCCAGCACCATTTATTTATTGGAGAGACGTCTTTTTTCCACTGGATATTTTTTCCTGTTTTGACGAAGATTATTTGCCCATAGAGTTGAGGGTCCATATATGGGCTATCCTATTTATTCCACTCGTTTATGTGTTCGTTTTTATGCCAGGACAATGCTGTTTTGGTGATCACAACGTTGTAGTAAATCTTGAGATAAGGTACGCAATGCCCCAGTTTTATGTTTGTTATTCAACATTTCTTTAGAAATTCTGGGTCTCTTCTGATTCTATACAAATTTTAGGATTATTTGCTCCAGCTCCTTGAAAAATACCAGTGGAATTTTGATAGGAATGGCATTAACACGATAGATTGCTCTAGGCAGTATAGACATTTTGACAATATTTTTTCTTCCAATGCGAGATCATGGAATGATCGTCCTTTTTTGTGTGTGTCTTCTTCAATTTCTTTAATGCGTGTTCTGTAGTTCCTCAAGTACAGCGCCTTTACCTTTTCAGTTAGGTTTATTCCCAGATATCTTATAGTTCTTGGTGCTTTAGTAAATGGAATCGATTCTCTAATTTTCCTTTAAGGATTTTCATTGTTAGTGTATAGAAAGCCACTGATTTTCATACATGACATTGTATCCTGCCATGTAGCTAAATTGTTGTATGAGTTCTAGACATTTGGGGATAGAGTCTTTGGGGTTTTCCATATAAAGAATCATGTCATCTGCCAAGCGAGAAAGTTTCACTTCTTCATTGCCAATTTAAATACCTTTTATTTCTCTTTGTCTGATATCAGAAGAATAAATGGGGGAAAGGGCCACTAGAGTCTACTGATTGGAAAGTAATGCCCCAATACAAGAGTGCCCTGTGTCTTGGGACCACCATTAACTTGGACTCATGTGGAAAGCACTCAAAAACAGCAAAGGATCACGGGGTTAAACTGTGACAATTGAGGCGGCTAAGGACAGGGGCTTATGTCCCGGAACAAGTTTAGAATTTTCTGGTGCTGAGCTAGAGAGAGTGTGGCAGATTAACCAGCTCTTTGTTCCTGAGCCACCAGTGCAGCTGAGGTGTGTTGTGTCCAGTTTCTGTAAGGGGTAGGAGCCACACCATACAGCAAATTCCGAGCCTTGCTTGAGACACGTGCACCCCTCACCTTCCCCTGCCTGAAGGCCCAGCTTGGTGCTCTTAAACCCTTGACATACTATCAGGGCCTGAGACGCACCTGTGACCCACACCCTCCCCTATGAAAGGTGTCACATGCCCGGTGCTCTTAGACCCAGAAAGACCAGGTGCTCCAAGCCCAGGCCAGTGGGAAAGTCTCAATGTACAATCACTTCTTGGAACCACTCTGGTGGTCTGGAGCTGCCCACACTGCTACTGTGGTTTTCAGTACAAGCAAAAGATCCTGCATCCCCTGGGACCGTATCTCATTATAAGCTCTACCATTGGCCAAAAGGGAATTTATATGTGCTCTTCAGAACCTACAGAGGAGCAGATAGAGGTTTCTCTCAGTCAGGGAGGTCAGGCTGCAGTTTACTTTTCTCTAAAACTCCAAGAACCATCAATTGCAGTCAAGGTGAGAGAGAAAAAATGAACAAATATAAAAACCTCCAGGAAACAAAAGCCTGAAAAAAACCGCTTTCCTCAGAGCCCACCCCCATGAGCGGGGAGGGAGGACTTAAATCAGGTAACATCATTGACTGAAAACCCACGTGGCAGGCCCTTCCCTCAGAAATAAAACCAGCAAAAAAAAAATTAAAAGACTACAAGAGAACAACCACCACTATTTCATAGATACAACTTTAATTTTAATTTATTCCCAATATTCTGTTTTTTATATAGATTTTTTAATTAATTTTTTTTAATTTTCAGCATAACAGTATTCATTATTTTTACACAACACCCAGTACCCCATGCAATCCATTCCCTCTATAATAGCCACCACTTGGTAGCCGGACCTCCCACACCCCCGCCGCTGCAAAATCCTCAGATTGATTTTCAGAGTCCATAGTTTCTCATGGGTCACCTCCCCTTCCAATATCCTCCATCTCCCTTCTCCTCACTATCTCCCCATGTCCTCCATGATGCTCCACAATGAAGTCAAACCATAGGATGATTGACTCTCTCTGCTTGACTTGATTCATTCAGCATAATCTCTTCCAGTCCCATCTATATTGCTACAAAAGTTGAGTATTCGTACTTTTTGATGGGGGCATAATAGTCCATAGTGTATATGCACCACATCTTCCTTATCCATTCGTCCATGGAAGGGCATCTTGGTTATTTCCACAGTTGGGCGACCGTGGCCAAGGCTGCTATAAAATTTGGGGTTGAAATGGCCCTTATTTTCACAACATCTGTATCTTTGGGGTAAATACCCAGTATCGCAATTGCAGGGTAATAGGGAAGCTCTATTTTTAATTTATTGAGGAATATCCATACTGTTCTCCAAGGAGGCTGCATCAACTTGCATTCTCACCAACAGTGGAAGAGGGTACCCCTTTCTCCACATTCATTCCAACACATGTTGTTTCCTGTCTTGCTAATTTTTTCCATTCTAACTGGTGTAAGTTGATATCTCAATGTGGTTTTCATTTGAATCTCCCTGATGGCTAGTGATGATGAACATTTTTTCATGTGGTCTGATAACCATTTGTATGTCTTCATTGGAGAAGTGTCTGTTCATATCTTCTGCCCATTTTTTGATATGATTTTCTGTTTTGTGTCTGTAGACTTTTAAGAGTTCATTATAGATCCTGGATATCAATCTTTTGTCTGTACTGTCATTTGCACATACCTTCTCCCATTCCGTGGGTTGCCTCTTTGTTTTCTTGACTGTTTATTTTGCTGTGCAGAAGCTTTTGGTTTTGATGAAGTTGCAAAAGTTCATGTTTTCTTTTATTTCCTTTGCCTTTGGAGACATATCTTGAAAGAAGTTGCTGTGGCTGATATGGGAGAGATTACTGCTTATGTTCTCCTGTAATATTTTGATGGATGCCTGTCTCACATTGAGTTCCTTAATCCATTTTGAGTTTATCTTTGTGTATGGTGTAAGATAATGGTCCTGTTTGATTCTCCTACATATAGCTGCCCAGTTGTCCCAGCACCATTTATTGAAGAGATAGTCTTTTTTCTATTGTATATTTTTTTCTGCCTTGTCAAAGATTAATTGACAATAGAGTTGAGGGTCCATATCCGGGCTCTCTACTCTCTTACTCTTGTCTATGTGTCCGTTTTTATGCCAGTACGATGCTCTCTTGGTGATCACAGCTTTGTAGCAAAGTTTGAAATCAGGTAATGAAATGCCCCCCATTTTATTTTTGTTTTTCAACATTTCCTTAGCGATTCTGGGTCTCTTCTGAGTCCATACAAATTTTAGCATTATTTGCTCCAGCTCTTTGAAGAGTATCGGTGGAATTTTTATCAGAATAGCATTGAAAGTATAGATTGCTCTAGGCAGTATAGACATTTTAACAATGTTTATTTTCTGATCCAAGAACATGGAATGCTCTTCCATCTTTTTGTGTCTTCTTCAAATGCTTTCATGAGTGTTCTGTAGTTCCTCAAGTACAGATACTTTTCCTCTTTCGTTAGTTTTTTCCCAGGTATCTTATGGTTGTTTGTGCTATAGTAAATAGAATCGATTCTCTAATTTCCCTTTCTTTATTTTCATTACTAGTGTATAAGAAAGCCATTGATTTCTGTAGAGTGACTTTGTATCCTGCCACTTTGCTGAATTGTATGAGTTCTAGTAGTTTGGAGGTGGAGTGTTTTGGGTTTCCCATATAAAGAATAATGTCATTTGCAAAGAGAGAAGGTTTGACTTCTTCATACCAATTTAAATACCCTTTATTTTTCTTTATTTTCTGATTGATATTGCTAGGACTTTTAATACTATGTTGAAAAAGAGTGGTGAGAGTGGGCATCCTTGTCGTGTTCTTTATCTGAATGGGAAGTCTGCAAGCTTTTTCCCATTGAGGATGATATTCACTGTGGGTCTTTCATAGATATATTTTATGAAGATCAGGAATGTTCCCTCTATTCCTATATTTTGAAGCATTTTAATTTGGAACGGGTGCTGGATTTTGTTCAATGCTTTTTCTGCATCAATTGAGAGGACCATGTGGTTCTTGTCTCTTCTCATCTTAATTTTTTCTATGACATTGATTGATTAGCAAATGTTAAACTATCCTTGTAGCCCAGGGATGAATCTAACCTGGTCATGGTGGATAATCTTTTTAATGTCCTGTTGGATCCTGTTTGCTAGGACCTTGTTGAGAATCTTAGCATCAATATTTATCAATGATATTGGTCTGAAATTCTTTCTGGTAGGGTCTTTTCCTGGTTTGGGGATCTGGGTAATGCTGGCTTCAAAAAGAGTCTGGAAGTTTTCCTTCTGCTTCAGTTTTTTTTTAAAACAGCTTCAGGAGAATATGTGTTATTTCTTCTTTGAAAATTTGGTAGAATTCCTCAGGGAATCCATCAAGTCTTTGGCTCTTGTTTTTTGGGAGTTTTTTGATCACCACATCAATCTTGTTACTAGATATCGGTCTATACAGGTTGTCAATTTCTTCCTGGTGCAAATTTCAGAGTTTATAGTTTTCCAGGAATGCATCCATTTCATTTGGTTGCTTAGCTTTTTGTCATTTAACTGTTGATAATGACTTATGAAGATTGTTTCTACTTCCTTGGTGTTCGTTGTGATCTCTCCGTTTTTATTCATAATTTTAAGAATTTGAGTTTTCTCTATTTTCATTTGGATTAGTGTCACCAATGATTCATAGATCTTATTGATTCTGTCAAAAAACCAGCTTCTAGTTTCATTGAAACAGTCTCCTGTATCTCTGGTTTCTAAATCATTGATCTCAGCTCTAATCTTGATTATTTCCCTTCTTATGTGTGGAGTTGGTTTTATTTGTTATTGATTCCAGTTCTTTAAGGTGTACAGACAGTTGGTGTATTCTGGATTTTTCAATTTTTTTGAGGGATGCTTGGATGGTTATGTATTTCCACCTTAGAAACGTCTTTGCTGTATTAACGTATTTATCATCACAGTGAGATGTCCAGAACATCTAATTATATAATAACCTTCTAATCTGAACTTTTGGTATATACACCTGTGTTCTATTTCGCATTTTTTCTTTTTCTTTTTTTTTAATTTGAGATTAGTTTAGTCCAGTTTGTTTCTTTATAATTTTTATTTTCTAATATTCATATAGAGTTTAACATCATGGCAATCTTCTTTCTCCAATCAATGCTACCCCTATAGGTAAACCAAATTTTAATCACACTATATCTTAGATAAGTAGAGTTTTTTTAACAAAGATATCAAGATACATCCAGGAAGAATCAACACAATCTTCCTCACCCACACTGAGAACTTATAACCACACTCAAATCATTTTTCTCTGCCAAAGTTTCCATGTTTTCTTGTTTGTCCTAATAATATATAAATCTTATATTTGGGGTTCTTTTTGCCGAGTTTCTTTTTTTATTTGCTTATAAGTTTATCAGTTTTTTATTTGTCTGTTTCTGTTTGTATACTTCACAAATTTTCCTTGTGGCCCATTTGGGCTGAGCCTTCTCTTTTATCTCTCTATCTCTCTCTATTCTTTCTCTTTTCTTTTTTCTCTTGTTTGGGTCGAGAATCCTATTGCTCAAAGGCATCCCAGGGTGTACTTTCACTACAACATGGTCGATACATCCACCTGCATCCGTTCAGTCATCTCTCACAAAAATGACTTGGAGGAGGAATGCACAACAGAAGAAAAATGGATGGGCCTTCTGCAACTGACCTAAAGGCTATCAACATATTCAGTATGTCGGAAAGAATATTCCGGCTCACAATAGCTAGGTTGCAGAAAGCCATGCATGATCAAACAAAATTGATTAGAGCAGAACTGAAAGCCACCATGGATGACATTCACAATGTAAGGGCAGAACTAAAACCACCAGGGATGAGGTTCACAATGCTCTCAATCAGTTCCAATCTAATCTAAATTCTCTAAAAGCTAGGGTAACCTCACAATAAGATAGAATTAATGATCTGTAGGAAAAACAGACAGAGAAAGTATCAGGAGGAAGTCTGGCACAAATTTAGAAGCTACAAAAACAGAATCCGGGAAATAAATGATGCCATGAAATGTACCAATTTCCGAATTTTTGGAATTCCTGAAGGGGAGGACAAAGAAAAAAGTCTAGAAGATATAGTGGAAAAACATCTTTATAAAAATTTTCCTAATCTCATGAATGGAACCGGTGTTCATGTTCTAGAGGCAGAACAGTCTCCCCCTGAAATTATAGATTCCAAAAAAAAAAAATGATAGGGAACTGATAGTAAAATTGAGAAATCATAATTATAGATACAATCGCTTTAAAGCTGCTATGACAAAGAGGATTCTTATATACAGAAGAAAGCCGATCAGGATCATGACAGACCTGTCCAGAGAGACCTGGCAAGCCAGAAAGGGCAGGCAAGATATTTTCAGGGTACTAAATGAGAAGAATATGCAACCAAGAATACTTTATGCAGCAAGACGGACATTTAAAATCGATGGATAAATAGTTTTCAAGAACGGCAAGGCTTAAGGGTCTATGCAACCACTAAATTGACACGGCAGCAAATATTAAGGGGAGTTCTATAAAAGTGGAAAAATCCTAAGAATAGCATTGAACGGAAATATAGAAAAAATCTAAGAATAAAAGTCTTCAAAGAAACGCGATGTCAATAAAAACATATCTATCAATATACACTCTAAATGTGAAGGGCCTACACGCGCCCATAAAATGACAAAGGGTTGCAGATTGGATTAAACGACATGACCTATTCATATGGTGTCTACTAGAGACCCATTATGAACCTAAAGATATACCCAGACTGAAAGTGAAAAGATGGAGAAACATCTTTCATGCCAGTGGCCTCAAAAGATGGCCGGGGTAGAGATTCTCATATCAGATAATTTAGATTTTAAACTAAAGGCAGTAGTCAGAGATACAGAAAGACACTACATCATTCCTAAGGAGACTATCCACCAAGATGATCTAACAATTGTAAATATCTGTGCACCCGATATGGGAGCAACCTATTACATGAGAAAAAAGGTTAGTCAAGATAAAGAGTCATATTGATATGAATAGATTAATAGTAGGAGATCTTTACATGATTCTCTCAGAAATTGACAGAGCTTCCATGCATAAAATTCATAAAGAAACAAAATCATTGAATGACACATTGGACCAGATGGACCTCATAGACATATACAGAACACTCCTCCCTAAAAGAGCAGAACACTCATTCTTCTCAAGTGCACATGGAACCTTTTCAAAAGTAGACCATATACTGGGTCACAAATCAGGACTCAACTGATACTAATCAAAACCACGAGATACCACCTCACACCTGTCAGAATGGCTAAAATTAACAAGTCACGAAATGACAGATGGTGGCAAGGATGCAGAGATAAGGGAACTCTCCTGCAGTCTTTGTGGAAATTCAAGCTTGTGCAGCCACTCTGGAAAACAGTGTGGAGGTTCCTTAGAAAACTGAAAATAGAGCTAACCTATGGCACAGCAATTGCACTCTTGGGTATATCCTAAAGACAGAAATGAGGTACTCCAAAGAGGCAAGTGCACTCGAATGTTTATAGCAGCAATATCCACAATAACCAACCAATGCAAAGAACCTAGATGCCCATCAAAAGATGAATGGATAAAGAAGATGTGGTATATATACACAACAGAATACTATGCAGCCAGCAAAAGAAATGACATCTTGCCATTTTTGACCACGTGAATTATCTAGAGGGTATTATGCTTAGCAAAAAAAAAAAAAAAAATATCTGAGAAAGACAACTATCATATGATATCCTTGATATGAGGAAGTGGAGATGGAATGTGGGGTGATGGGGGTAGGAAAAGAATAAATGAAAGTACATGGGATTGTGAGGGAGACAAACAATAAAAGACTCAATCTCAAAAAACTGACTGAGGATTGCTGGGGTGTGGGGACTGGAGAGGGTGGTGGGAAAATGGATATTGGGGAGGGTATATGCTAGGATTTGTGCTATGAAATGTATAAACCTGGTGATTCACAGACCTTGACCACTGGGGCTAAAAATATGTTATATGTTTATTAAACAAATTAATTTATTATTATTTTTTAAAAGAATGCTTGGATCAACCAGGGGATCAAAGAAGAACTGAAACAATTCATGGAAACCAATGAGAATGTAGACACTTCAGTCCAAAACCTATGGGATACAACAAAGGCGGACTGAAGGGGGAAATACCTAGCCATCCAAGATTTCCTCAAAAAAAAAAAAAAAAAAAAAAAAAAAGGAAAAATCCACAATTCCTCAGCTGTCACTACACCTTAAAGAACTGGAGAATCAACAACAAATAAAACCATCTTCATACATAAGAAGAGAAATAATCAAGATTAGAGCAGAGATCAATGAGGTAGAAACCAGAGATACAGTAGAATGTATCAATGAAACAAAAGCTGTTTTTTTTTTGAAAGAAGCAATAAGATCGACAAACCATTGGCAACACTAAAAAGAAAAGAGAGAAAGCCCAAATTAATAAAACCATGAATGAAAAGTGAGAGATCACAACTAACACCAGGGAAGTAGATACCATCATTAGAAGTTATTATGAACAGTTATATGGAAGGATGCTTTCCATGGAAACTATAAAGTGCCAAAATTGAACCAGGAAGAAATTGACAACCTGAATAGACCAATATCGTTTAATAATATTGAAGCAGTGATCAAATATCTCCCCAAAAAACAAGAGCCCAGGACCTAACGGATTCACTTGCGAATTCTACCAAGCTTTCAGAAAGAAATAACAACTATTCTCCTGAAGCTATTTCAAAAAATTGAAGCAGAAGGAAAACTTCCCAAACCTTTCTATGAATCCAGCATTACCCTGATCCCCAACCAGGCCAAAGATCCTACCTAAAAGGAGAATTTTAGACCAATATCACTGATGAAAATGGATCCTATGATTATATTAGCAACAAGATATTAGCAAACAGTATTCAACAACACATTAAGAAGATTACCCACCCTGAGCAGGTGGGACTCATCTCTGGGCTACAAGGATTGGTCAGCATTCAAAAATCAATCAATGTCATAGAACAAATCAATAAGAAAAGAGAGAAGAACCCCATGGTCCTCTCAATTGATGCAGAAAAAGCATTTGACAAAATCCAGCATTTGTTCCTGATTAAAATTCTTCAAAGTATAGGGATAGAGGGAACATTCCTGAACTTCATCAAATCTATCTATGAAAGACCCACAGCAAATATCATCCTCAATTGGTAAAAGCTTGTAGATTTCCCATTGAGTTCAGGAACAGATGGATGCCCACTCTCACCACTCTTGTTAAACATAGTATAAAGGGTTCTAGCAACAGCAATCCAACAACAAAGAGAAATAAAAAGTATCAAAATTGGCAATAAAGAATTTAAACTCTTTTCCTTCGCAGATGAGATGATACTTTATATGGAAAACCCAAAAGACCCCACCGCCAAACTACTAGAACTCATACAGCAATTCAGCAAACCGGCAGGATACAAAGTCAATGTACATAAATCAGTGGCTTTCTTATACACTAACAATAAACATACATAAAGGGAATTTAAAAATTGTATTCCATTTACTATAGCACCAAAAACCATAAGATAAGTGGGAATAAACCTAACCAAAAAAGTAAAGGATCTGTACTCAAGGAATTGCATAACACTCATGAAAAAATTGAAGAAGACACAAAAAGAGTAAGACCATTTCATACTCTTGGATCAGAAGAATAAACATAGTGAAAATGTCTATACTGTCTAGAGCAATCTATCCTTTTAATGCCATTCCAATCAAAATTCCACCGGTTTCAAAGAGTTGGAGCAAATAATCCTAAAATTTGTATGGAATCAGAAGTGACCCCAAATTGCTGAGGAAATGTTGAAAAACAAAAAGAAACCGTGGGCCCTCACGTTAACTGATTCCCGGTTTTACAACAAAGATGTGATCACCAAGACACATTGATACCGGCTTAAAAACGGACACATTGACCTTTAGAACAGAGTAGAGACCCAGATATAGACCTTGAAATCTATGGGCAAATAATCTTCCACTGTAAGTGGAAAAAATACAGTCTCTTCAATAAATGGTGTTGGGAAAACTGGACAGCTATATATAGAAAAATAAAATTCAATCATTCTCTTACACCCTATACAAAGAAACTCAAAATGGATAAAAGACTGAAATGTGAGACAGGAATCCATCAGATTCCTAGAGGAGAACATAGGCAGTAACCTCTTCGATATTAGCCACAGCAACTTCATTCTATATATGGCTGCAAAGGCAAAGGAAACAAAGTGAAAATGAACTTTTGGAACTTCATCAAGATCAAAAGCTTATACACAACAAAGGAAACAGTCAACAACAACAACAAAACTGAGGCAAAACGTGGAATGGAGAAAATATTTCCAAATGACAGTACAGAAAAATGGTTGATATCCAGGTTCTATAATGAACTCCTTAAACTCAACACACAAAGAACAGACAATCATATAAAAAAATAGGCAGAAGATATGAACAGACATTTAACCAATGAAGACATAAAAATGGCTATCAGACACATGAAAAAATGTTCATCATCACTAGCCATCAGGGAGTTTCAAATGAAAACCAATTGAGATCACAAGTTAGAATGGCCAAGAAACAAGATGGGAACAGCATGTGTTGGAGAGGATGGGGAGAATGAGGAGCTCTCTTACACTGTTGGTGGGAATACACATTATTGCAGCTACTTTGGAGAATGGTGTAGAGATTCCTCAAGAAGTAGAAAATAGAAATTCCCTATGACTCTGCCATTGCACTACTGGGTCTTTACCAAAGATACAGATGTAATGAAAAGAAGGGCCATTTGTACCCCAATGTTTATAGCAGCAATGACTATGGTCGCCAAACTGTAGAGAGACCCAAAGTGCCCTTCAATGGAAGAATGGATAAGAAGGATGTGGTCCATTTACACTAAGGAGTATTATGCTTTCCTCAGAAAGGATAAGTACCCAATTTTTGTACTAACATGGACGGGACTGGAAGAGATTTTGCTGAATGAAAAAAGTCAAGCAGAGAGAATCAATTATCCTATGGTTTCACATATTTGTGGAGCATCACGAATAACATGGAGGACAAGGGAAGATGGAGAGGAGAAGGGATTTGAGGGAAATTGGAAGGGGAGGTGAACAATGAGAAACTATAGACTCTGTAAAACAATCTGTGGGTTCTGAAGGGTCGTGGGGTGGGAGGATGAGGGAACCAGGTTGTGGGTATTAGAGAGGGCACGGGATGCATGGAGCAAGATATGGTTTGAATTCTCTTCTATTAATTGAAACTGGATTTGGAATACAGTACATGATATGTAATAGACAATGCTAGGTCTGCTCTATGGAACAACTTCTCCTATGGTCCTCAGAGATACATCTTATGCATGTTTCTCCAAAGCTCAGGTGGTCTAGAGATCCCGTGATGATGTCAGTTATTCCTTCCCACCTTACAGTCCCTATGATCTGTCTTGTGCTTAAAGTGGATATCGTAGTCCCCAAGAATATTGGATTTTGGTCCCCATCTCCCTTCTTTTCTGTTAATATGCCTCAAACATCTAGATACACCCAGGTTGGTGGTATATATGATGGAAATTCTTCCAAGTGTCTTATGTTTGGATGCTCCGTCAAGACTAAGCAGCTTCTGATAATTTTTGTCTCTGGAAGGCATAAAATCTCTCTATCTGCCATAGGCACATTCGCTTTGGCTGTCTTCTCCTTGATAATTGCATATCCTATGTCTCCCACAGTTCTTCCCTTTCAAGCTATTTGCATCTTTATAGCCAAAGGAAATCTCCTATGGCCAACATAAGGTCAAGTTTGGTTTATGTTGTTTTCATGTTGACCTTATTTTGCATATTTTAAAAATTTTCATCCTTCCAACAATATTTTTATAGGGATAGGAAAATTTAGTCCTGAATACATGATCTAATTATTGATAGGTAAGGAGTTAACTTTCTAATTTTGGTTCATTTCTGACTTGTATTCTCTGTGCCTTTCACCTTTACGGTATTTTCTTTGGGATTTGCTTCCTTTATGTGATTCCTCACTTGCTCCCCATCTTTTGTTTGTCTTATCAGTGGGGTGTGTGTGTTTTGTCTGTGTTTGTTTCATATAACACTTAATATTAAATTTCAAGAGATAATAACTCAATCAATAATGCATAACAATTCAATTTGATATGCCTTGAAAACTCACATTCCATCATTTTCAGCCAAATTTCGTACAAGTTATGTCCCATTTATGCCTCTTTTATAAACACATATTCTCACTAACCGGCTCAAGCAAACACACAATTTTGTGTGCCTGGTTAGAGTCATATTGTTTGTACTTTTCCCCCCTGCTTTTTCAAATGTTCCTTGACTACGATGAGAGAGTAAAATTGTTATTTGTATTTCTGAGACTGAGAGATGTGATGTAGCCCAATGCTCAACAAAACTCTACCACATGAAGCTAGTGGCAAGAATTCGTTCTTGATTATAACTGTAAGAATCTGTGGTGCCTATGGAGGACAGATTTGGTAGTATTTTCTGAAAACTCCAGGCTTGTCTTCAGCCATAAACACAAACTGAAGATTACCACCTATAATGAAATATGGTGGAAAATGACCTGGAGCATACCAAACTCCACAGTAAAAGAAAAAAAGTAATCACAGAGAATATGTGAGAAGATTTGAGACATGGCTTAGGGGATATGTTGTCGTTGGTACTTCAGAGTGCAGTGAGCCAATGGAAAAAGTAAAGCCACAGGAGAGAGGAGTACACATTGGGCACCCACATGATGCATATATCACAAAGCCATTGCCTTTGACCAGCCGAGGGTCTGAATGGCACAAGTTCTTGCCAACAAAGAATCTTATTGCTCAGAGATTTCAGATCAGCCTGCTTGGCAGACATCGGCTCAATAGCACATTGTGTTTCTATTGGACAGGACACCACCAAACTACCAGGTGCAGACAGCCAAGATATCATGATCAGAGACAATGCCAGAAAACATAGTGGGAAAATGGTGGGTTATGACAGTGCATCCATGAGAGGCAGGGTTCGTGGAGATGACTCGATGGGGGCATAATAAATTTGGGGTTCTCGCACCAGGAGCATAAAGACTGAGTTAATGGCCAAAGAAAGGACGGTGAGGACATTTCCTGCCTAACCTGCAAGCAAGAAGTTCCAACTGTGGAACACTGGGGGGGCAGCCTTCCTCAGTCCAAGTTGCTTAGTCCCAGGGGAACAGACTCTCCCATAGAAGACTAGAAGAAAGCGCTGCCCACATGCTCTCTCATGAACACAACATTCTGCAGGCTTCATTCTGTTGTGTTGGTTGAATGTTTCCTTTCACAGGCACACCAGAGCCCACCAAGCTAATCCTCACCCTATTCAGCCTAGACTTCAAACACTCTGAACATCAGGCAGGAGAGCCTCTGCGTATGACTGGCTTTAAGGACCGGGGACAGCAACAACACAACATCAGAGGGTGTGCATGAAACACCCACCTGAGACTCCCAAAAGGGCCAGCCCTTGGGCACACCATGATCTCTTCTTTTAAAGATATTATGCTCAGGCTATAAAAGAGAATGGGCTTTTCAAATACTGAGAAGAAGACAGAGACCTGTATCTAATGCAAAGATGGAAAAATCAATTGATGACGAGGTAAAAGAACAAGAAATGACCATGTCCAGGCAGTCAAGGGAAACCTTTGCATGTAACGTGCCTGATGGAGGATTGATAGCAGCAGCCAGAATACTCACTATACATCAGAAAAATCAGAAGTCATCAGGGAGTCTTGAACCACACAAATCTAAAGTCATAAAAATAATATAAATAAAATAAAATAAAATAAAATAAAAAAGAGTCCTGGATGAAAAGATTGATAGCAGATTGAATTGAATGCAAATATGTAAAGATATGTAGAGATAATTAAAATACACTTCTTTCCTTTTCTCTGTCTCTCTTCATCTGGTTTTGAAAGTTACAGATTGTTTTTCTTTTAATTTATTTGTTATTTGAGGAAGCAAACCTATCATCCATCATCCGTTTTTGACAGAATATTCATGAATGCTTTCATTCCATATACAACCTAGTGATCATGCTAATATATGCCACAACTCCTCAACACCAGTTCCCTCATTCCTTGCATGTCATTCTTTTCTGCAACCTTCAGCTTGGTTTTCAGAGTCCTGAGTCACTGCTGGTTTGTCTCCTTCTCTGACTTATTCCCCTCTGGTTTCCCTTCCTTTCTAAGGGCCATGGCATTCCTCCTAGGGCACATGCAAGAGAAGTCATATGATATTTCCATTTGTCTGCTTGCTTTTTTCATTTTGCATCACCCAGCCATGTGGCATTCATGTCAATGCAAGTACCAGGGTTTTATCGTCCCTGAGGGCAAAAGAATACTGTGTTGTCAGCATGGTCCACACCTTCTTTATCTACTAGTCATTGCAAGAGTGTTGTGGCTCATTCCACAGTTCTGCTCGAGAGGGCATTGCATGCCATTGATATAGACCATTCCACTTTCTAAGATTAAGATATTTGGTCAACATTAGTATACCCAATGCCACAGCAGATAGAGGTAACTAATGATGACAAGGTGTTCTGTCCAAGGCTCTTCCTTAAGCGTTAGCTCTCATGCAGAATGTCACTTTACTTGAAGCCTTTGTAAAAGTGTTTAAATTAAAGCCGAGTAGACAGAACCCTATTCCCTTATGACTAGTGTTACAGAACACTAGGAGATTAGGACAGGCATCACAATACATCCATGCCCTAACATATTTTCTTGAAAACAGACTTTCCGTCTCTTAGTCTTCACTGACTCATAGGGGAAAGACACTGACAAAGGACTCTCTCACGCACATATTCACAAACCCCACGGAAGACTATTGATAGCCAAGATGCTTCACTGTTTCTTGAGATCTCTAGAAATTGAAGTGGAAATTGTAACACTTGGCCATTTCTGGAGAAATATTGGCCTTAACAATGGTATAACGAAGGTCATTCTCTTTACTCTTTGTCTAGAAAGGGAAAGTGGGACATTAACACAAAGACAACCTGAGTTTTTTATTAGGCTCAGAGGACTGTTTTTTAGTTCTTCCCGGGCTTTCTACCTAAAGCCATAGGACTCAAAGGTCATGAAACAGGGACTGATGCTTCAGTAAAGCCAGCTTCTGTGATGTCACAAAGCTTTGAAGACATAGAAAACACTCCTGATAACTGCACTTGCCTGGAGTAGTCATGTGTGGGCCAAAAGTATCCCAAGCACTCCCAAACCACTGGATCCGCCTGGGTCTCTCACCAAGGCAGTTTGCAAAGCGAGTTGTCACCTTCTCCATGGCCGAATTTGTAGTTTGGTCATGACTATCAGCATTGGCCCTCTGGACTCCGAAGAAATGCAAGGATTCAGCATTCCATCTTACCCATGAAAGACCAAGAAACAATCAGGCTGCAATCAAAGCCTAAGGGTGAGAACTCTGCACCCTGCACATGGGTATGGTCCTCCCACCCAAACAGGGCACTTCTGTCCAGGAAAAGGGCCACCCAAGGAAAGTTTAAATGGAACGCCTGCAAACATGCCAAAGACAGGTCTAAAGCCTTCAACAGTGAGGACTTGAGTACTTCTAGCGTTTCAAGAAATCATGCTAAAACTACCTCCCAAACTTCAAAACTGACCAAGCACCAAAGACAGACTCTACACCCTCGGACCTTAGGTCCAAGAAGGACTCATGCACTTGGTGTTACAGGAGCAAACATGGAGGATGTTGGAAGAGAGCCATAGCCCTATTAGAGCCATCTGAAAGACTTTCATGCCTGTTTCAGGATGACAACTTGTATCTCCAAAAGGACACATTGAAGAGATTTCGAATGTCGAATGTCTAAGAACCTTGAGCATTCCCACAGGGTGGTGCAGTTACCCTCTGGGGAGCTGCATGGAGATGTGGCAGGACAAGCCTGCCTTAAACCTTCAAAAACCATCCAACAAACGGTATGAAGTGATTAGCAAACAGTGTCTCTTGCAGAATATAGGGATAACCTAATGGATCCAGGAGACGAGGAACAATGTATAAACAAGGGGCCATTACACCAGGTCAGACTATGAAGCTACAGGTTTGTGAGAAGATACAGGAAGACAAAAACAAAACAAAACACACACACACACACACACACACACACACACACACACACACAAACAATAAGAACAAAAAAGCTCAGAGCCAATGTCTGGCATTTTAGGATGGTGCTCTGTACCAGGCTACATTCCATAGGGAACTAGGTCCAAATTAAATAAGTCCTCCTCTGGCCCCATTGAATCCTTGTACCCTGGTTCTGTTTTTGTTTTTTTTTTTCAAATGATGCACATGCACGTATTTGACAGAGAAACAGAGAGATTACAATGAGGTGGTGGAGCTTGAGAGAGAGAAACTGACTTGCCCCTGAGAAGGGAACCTGAGACCAGAGTCAATGCCATGGCCCTGGGATCATGAGATGAGAGAAGGCCATCTCTGAACTGATGGACACACTCTGGACCCAGTCTTTCTCTTCTGAACACCTCCTAGTTCTAGGCAAGAACCACTGCTCTGTCTTTTTCAGCAATTCAGGGGATGCAGATTTTGGCTTGGGCTGGTGTTGCTTGAGTTTTCTGACCTTTTCAGCAATTCAGGGGATGCAGATTTTGGCTTGGGCTGGTGTTGCTTGAGTTTTCTGACCTGCTTAGAAGCTAGTTTAGCTTGTTCCCTTGAAGTCAGTGATTGACTATGGAAAAACTACTCTCCCACGCATATTTGGGTACATAAAATTTCTCCATTGTAGATTTTTTTGGGGAATGATACTATGTCTTGTGTTGCTCTGCTCCAGTGGTTGGGAGTCCTCTTTGCCCCTGAATCTGGATCACTGCTTCCGATCTCAAAAGAGGAACATTTTCTGAGTGATTTATCAAAAAAAAAAAAAAAAAAAAAAAAAAAAAAAAAAAAAAAAAAAAAAAAAAGAAATGTTAGCCATCTTCTTTTCTCTTGCTCCTAGTTCTCATAAAATAAGCACATCTTTCCATTCCTTGGAATAGATGATTCCCTAAGATCATTGTCATGTTCAATCATTCTTCCTTCTCTCTTTGGATTTGCTTTCTTATTTTCCAGTATTATTCTTTCAAGTCAGGAATTTTATCCTCAGATTCTGTCAGCTTTTTTGACTTTACATCCAATCTGCTACCCATCTTTTCATCATGAACACTTTATTTTATCTTTTTTTAATCAGTTTTATCTCTGTGCTTAAAGACTTCCTGATGTCTTCAGTCTTTTTTTTTTTTTTTTTTTTTTTTTTTTTAATGTACAGGGAGTATCCTGTCTATAGAGTTCGATCCTCCATTGGGCATGACACTTGTAGAGGTTTCACTCGTATTCATGGCCATGATCATTTTTTTGTTTCTTTTCCTTGGCATCAATTGATACTTCCATCTTTGAATAGTATCTAAATCTCTGTCTTCTTCTCTGTACTCAAAATCCAATTCTGTTTTCTAGCCTGAGAGTAATTTATTTAGGAAGAAGAGGTGGCCATTGAGAGAGTCTAAGGTGTGTGTGTGTGTGGCATGCATGCCCTTTGATGTTGTGTTGTTGCTTTCCCCCTGTATTAGAGGCCAGTTATCTGTAGGGGCTCTAGTTTCCTGCCATTTGATGTGTTTGGTGTCTGGGCTGAATATGCTGAGGTTTAGCTTGCTGGGCTCTGGTGTGCCCGGGAAAGGAGACATTCAACCAACTCAACAGAATGAAGGCTTACAGAGTGTAATGGCCCAAAGAGAGGTTGAGGGCAGGGCTTTCTTCCAGTCCACTACAGGAGAGTCTGCTTTCCTGGGATTAAGCAACTTGGACTGAGGAAAGCATCCCAAAGTGTTCCGGTGCTTGGGATTTCGTGTTTACAGGTTATGCAGCTAATATCCTCATCATCCATTTTCCCACTGTTTCTCCTGGTATTGTCTCTGATTATGGTTTCCAGTCTGTCTGCATATGGTTCCTTGTTGGTGTCCTCTCCAGGAGAAACCAGTGACACAACCAATGACATTCGGAAATATGCTCCTGTGAGTTCCCAGTATGCTCCACTCTCCTGTGCCTTTGTCCTTTGCATTGGCTCACTGCCCTCTGAAGCACCAACTGCCCATGTCTTCTTAAGCCATGTCTCCAATCGTCTCCCCTAGTTTCTGCAACTTATTTTCTCTTTTGCCATAGAGTTTAGTTTGTAGGCTTCAGTTCAGTTTCCACCAAGTTGTAGATGATGTGGTAATCCTCCACTTGTGTTCATGACTGAACAAAGCATTGAGTTTTCAGACACTACTACCATCTCACTGTCCTGTTAGAAAGAATGAATTCTTGCCACTTGCCCCATGTAGCAGTGTTATGGAGAGCATTGGGCTATGTCACACCTATCAGTCTCAGAATGACAAATAACATACGATTTTACTCTCTCATATTAGTCAAGAAATGTGTGAAAAAGCATAGGAAAAATGTACAAACAAGACAACTCTAAAGAGGCAAACAAAATATGGCGTTTGTTTGAAGGTAGGTTTCTTAGAATATGTGTTTATAAAAGAGGACTACCTGGGACATATTTTGTAGGATATGTGGCTGAAAGTGATGGATTCTGAATTTTCAACGCATGTCAAATTGGATTGTTATCCAAAGAAGACCAACTTACTACCTCTTCAAATTTAATTATAAATGTTATGTGAAACACACACAGACAAATACACACACACACTCACACACAGATAAGATGCACAAAAGATGGGGACAAAGAGAGGAATTACAATAAAGGAAGCAAACACCAAATAAAATGATATACAGGGGAAAGGCACAGAGAATCCAAGTCAGAAATCAACCAAAATGAGAATGTTTACTCCTTACCTATCAATAATTAGTTCAACTATTCAGGACTAAATTCTCCCATCACTACAAACAGATTGTTGAACTGGATGAAAATTAAAAAAAAAAAGAAGAAATAAAGGATAAAAAAAAAAAAGGCCAAACTGTCCACAAGAAAACAACAAAAAGTAAATGAGCTCGACCTTCTGTTACCCATAGGAGATTTCCAAAGAATATGAAGATACACATATCTTGAAAGTGAAGGAATTGGGAAGATATAGGTTATGCAAATGACAAAGAGAAGGAAGCCAAAGAGATTGTGCCTATGGCAGATAGAGAGATTTTATGACATTGAGAGACAAAAGATTACCGGAAGGTGTTTTGTCTTGATGGAGCATCAAGACATCAGAAACTTGAGAGACTTGCCAATATATACACCACCAACATGGATGTATCTAAATGTTAAAACCATATTAAAAGAAAGGAAGGGAGACGGGGTCCTCAATCCAATATTGTTGGGAACTATGATATCCTATTTCAACACAGTACAGATCATCCAGACGCAAAGATGGTAAGGAGTAACAGACATCATCATGGAGTCTCTAGACCACCTGACCACATGCATAAAATTTTGTCTCTGAGGACCATAAGAGAAGTTCTTCCAAAGGGCAGATCTAACTTTGTGTATCACAGATAGTGTGCTGGAGTCCAAATCAAGTCGTAATTAATGGAAGTATATTAAGTGAAAGAATGGAAGAATAAGTATCTTGTATACTTATGACCATGAAGGTATGAAAACAGAAAGAAATCACTTATGAATGTGAAACAAACCCAGACACTAGTAGGTGGAAAACACAACATACTACTAAATTAGCAATGAATCAAAGAAAGAACATCCAAAGGAAGATCAGACAGTGCCATGAAATAAGGAAAGCCAAGAAACTTAACCTATATTGTTTCCCCATAAAATGTTTTCGGGATGATGTGAAAACATTTTATGGGGAAACAATATAGGTTAAATGCGTGTATTTCCAAAAATTAAAAACACGGGAACATAGCGACCTAACTGGATGCCATAAGGGATAATAATAAGAAGAAGAACCAAACAGAAAAAATGAAATACAACATTTGACTATAGAAATAAAGGAAACACAAACAAACCAAAAGGAAAAAATCAAAAGAACTCAAACGTCACTTTTGAAAACTTTAATAAACTAGGGAAGCCATTACCTGAATAAAACAGGGAGATAAGCACACAGCTGAAAGTATAAATCCACATGACAGCTGATAGAAAAAAAAAAAGCCTGAAATACCCCTCTACACAATTATGCCAGCAAATCCAAGAACTGAGAGAAAAGAATTTATTCCAAGACACATATCAACTCCCAAGTATAGGTCAGTAAATCTACAAAATCTGAGCTCTCTAGTAGTAACTAAAGCATTTGAAGCAGTAATCAAACCTCTGCCACACACAGAAGGCCAGGTCCAAATCATTTTCCTGAGCAACTCTTCTAGACATTTAATGAAGGAATGGTTGTTTCTTCTATTGATTCCAGAAATGGAGGCAGGGAGACTCTAGTTTACAAGTATAAAGACCCAATTCAGTTAAAGACACTATAGGAAATAAATTACATGCCATTTCAATAATTAAATATAATAAAATTATAATTCTTTCCTTTTCTCTGTCTCTCCTCATCTAGTTTTGCAAAGGCCAGATTGTTTTTCTTTTAATATTTTTTGTTCTGTTGAAACCAGCCTATCTATTGTCATTCGTTTTTGACTGAGTATTAACGGATGTTTCAGTTCCATATATGACCTAGTGCTCCTTTTAATATATGCCATACTCCTCAACAACCATTAACCAGTTCCCTCATTCCCTAAATGACTATCTTTTCTGTAACCGAAAGCTTGGTTCTCAGAACCTGAGTCACCCCTGGTTTGTCTACTTCTCTGACTTCTTCCCCATCAGTTTTTCTTTCTATACTAAGGGCCATGGTATTCCTCCTGGGGACATATGAGGGAAGCCATATGATATGATATTTTCCTTTTTTTTTTTTTTTTTTGCTTCCCTTTTTCATTTCACATGACCCAGTTCTGTGTCATTCATGTAAAGGCAAGTACCAGGTTTTCATCATCCCTGATGGCTGAAAAATAATCTGTTGACAATATGGACCACACTTTCTTTATCCAAGATTCTTTGCAAGGACATTGTGGTTAAATCCACAGTTCTGCTGGAGTAGGGATTGCAGGCCATCAATATAGGCCGTTCCTTTTCCGATGATTAAAGGGACTTTGTCAACATGGCTTTTCCCTTTACCACAGCAAGTAGAGATAACTAACGATGACAAAAAGTGCTCTCCAGGGCTCTAAAATAAGAGTTAGCTCTGATGCAGAATATCACTCTTCTTGAAGCCTTTGCAAATGTGTTTAAGGTAAAGATATCTAGATATAGCCCTAATCCCTTATGACTAGTGTTTGAGAACACTAGGAGATGAGGAAACAGAAAGCAAAATACATCTATGCCCTAACACTTTTCCTTGGAAATGGACTTTCCATCCCTTAGTTATCACGGACCCATAGGGAAAAGATGCTGTGAAAGGACTCTCACCCACAGGATGACAAACACCACGGAGAGCGTTGATACACAAAATGCCTCACTGTTTATTGAGATCTCAAGAAATTGCAGTGGAAATAATTAAATCTAACCATCTCTTGAGAAATTCTGGCCCTAAAGAATAGTATACTGAATGTTATTTCCTTTTCTCTTTGTCTAGAGAGGGGAAGTGGGACATTAAAACTCAAGACTACCTGAGTTCTTGATCAGGATTAGAGGGCTCTCTTTCTCTTTCCCAGGACTTCCTACCTAAAGCTATAGGACTCAACGGTCATCAGAGAGGGTCTGCACTCCAGTGAAGCCACTTTCTGTGATGTCACAAAGGTCATAGCAAGCACTTATCATCAATCCACGCCTGAGCAGTAAAACTTGGCTGGATTAGTCATGTGAGGGCCAAGGGGATCCCAAGCCTCCCAAACCGCTGAAGGCACCTGGGTCTCTCACCAAGGCTGTGTGTGAAGCGAGTTGGTGTCACATTCTCCATGTCCGAATTGGTAGTCTTTGGGGGGTGATTGTCAGCACCAGCCCTATGGACACCGGATAAAGACTAGAATCCGCCATTCTACCTTAGCCGCCAAAGGTCAAGAAGCAATCAGGTCTCAAACAAAGCCTTAGTGAAGTAATTCCATGCCCTGTATATGGGTATGGTCCTCCCACCCAATCAGGGCGCTTCTGACCAGGAAAAGGGCCACCCATGGAAAGCTTAAAGAGAACACCCACAACCATAAAAAAGACATGTCTGGAGTCTTCAACAGCGAGGACACGAGTACCTACAGTTTCTATGGATATTGTGCCAAAACAGCCTCCCAATCTTCAAAACTGACCAAGCACCAAAAGCATACTCTATACCCTAGACCCTTAGGTCCAGGAAGGACTCATGTACTTTATGTCCACAGGAGCAAGCACGAGGCATGTTGGGAGAGACCCATAGCCCAAGTGAAGCTATCTTAAAGACGTTCATGCCCATATCATTATGACTACCTTTATATCCAAAAGGCCGCATTTGAGAGGAATTGAATGTTGAAGAACCTTGAGCATTCCCACAGGCTAGTGCAGCTACACTCTGGGGAACTGAATGGAGATGTGGCAACACAAGCCTGCCCTAAAACTCTCATGACCATCCCCCAAGTGGTTTCATGTGATAAGCAAATAGAGCTTCTTGCCTTTAATGGGCATGTTCTCATGGAGCCAGGAGAGGATGAATAATGTGTCAACAAGGGGCAGCTACCGGGGGACATATAATGGATGCTACAGGTTGGTGAGGAGATCCAGGAAGACAAAGAGCAGGAGAATGAACAAGGAAGCTCCGAGCAAAAGTCTGGCATTTTAGTATGGGAGGAGTTGCTCTGTACCTGGCTGCATTCCATAGGAAATGGGTCCAAATTAAATAAAATGTCCTCAGGCCCAAGTCAATCCTTGAACACTGGATTTTGTTTTGTTTTTGTTTTCTTTTTTTTTTTTTTTTTTTTTTTGTCAAATGATGCACATGCACGTATTTGACAGAGAGACAGAGAGATCACAATGAGAGGGTGGAGCTGGAGAGGGAAAGCTGACTTGCCCCTGTTATGGGAACCTGAGACCAGAGTCGATGCCATGGCCCTTGATCATGACTTGAGCTTAATCCTGCCTCTGAACTGATGGAAACACCCCGGCACCCAATTTTGCTTCTTTATACCTCCTAGTTCTACACAAGTACCACTGCTTTGTCATTGTTCAGAAATTCAAGCGATTCAGATTTTGGCTTGTCCAGGTGTTGCTTGAGCTATCTGACCTGCTTCAAGAGATGATCTAGCTTGTCCTCTTGAAGTCAGTGCCTTGCCTATGGACAAACTATTCTCCCACGCATATTTGGGTAAAGAGCATTCCTCCATTGCTATCTTTTGCAGGGGAAATAACACTATGTCTTGTGGTGCTCTTCTTCTGTGGATGGTGATGGGAATCCTCTGTGCATCTGAATTTGGATCTCTGTTTCTGCTACCAGATGAGGGGCATATTTAGCACAGATTTCTCAAAGACAAGTTGAGCCCTCTTTTTATCTCTCACTCCTATTCTCCTTAAATAAGCACCTCTTTCTTGGAGTAAGATGACCTCCTTAAGCTAATTGTCATGTTCCACCATCCTTTCTTGTCTCTTCAGATTTGCTTCCATATTTTCCAGTTTTTTTTCTTCCAGGTCACTATTTGGATGTTCTGCTTCTGCCAGCTTCCTGGACTATGCACCCAATCTGCTATAAATCATTTCACCAGTGACTCTTTAATTTTTTTAATCATGTTTAGCTCTGTGGTTTGAGACTCCTTGATGTCTTCTGTGTTTTTATGATGTACAATGAGTCTCCTGGCTGCTGATTTCAATCTTCCAATGGGCGTGTTACATGTCGAAGTTTAACTTCAATTGCCTGCACATGATCATTTCTTGTTCTTTTTCCTCGACATCAAATGATTCTTCTATCTTTGCATTGGATCTAGGTCTCTGTCTTCTTTTCATTAGTTGAAAAGCCTATTTTGTTTTCTATCCTGGGTGTAATTTTTTTAGGATAATGAGATCATGGAATACCCAGGGGCTGCCCCTGAGGGAGTCTCCCATATGTGTGGCATGCATTCCCCATGCTGTGTGTTGTGGCTGTCCCTGGTCCTTGGAGCCAGTCATCTGCAGAGGCTCTCCTTGCCTGCCATTTGGAGTGTTTGGGGTCTGGGCTGAATATTATGAGGCTTAGCTTGGAGTGCACTGGTGTGCTTGTGAATGGAGATGTTCAGGCAACTCAATGGAATAAACGCCTGTTGAATGCTGTGGTCAGGGGAGAGCATATAGGTAGCGCTTTTTTCTAGTCCCCCACGGTAGAGTCTGTTCTCCTGGGTCTAAGCAACTGGGACTGCATAAGGGAGTTCCCTAAGTGTTCCATGGTTGGGATTTTGTGTTTGCACATTAGGCCACTAATGACCTCACTGACCTGTCTTTGGCCAGTAGCTCAGTCTTTATGTTACTGGGGCAAGAGCCCAAAATTTCTTCTGTCCCCATTGAGTCATCTCCATGAACACTGGCTCTCACGGATGCATTGCCAGAACCAACCATCTTCTTACTATGTCTCCTGGGATTGTCTCTGATTATGGTTTCCATGCTGTCTTAATCTGTTTGCTTGTTGGTGTCATCTCCAGGAGCAGCACAGTGTTCTCTTGAGTCGATGTCTTCCAAGAGTGCTGATCTGA
This sequence comes from Mustela nivalis, assembly GCF_964662115.1. Taxonomy (NCBI): domain Eukaryota; kingdom Metazoa; phylum Chordata; class Mammalia; order Carnivora; family Mustelidae; genus Mustela; species Mustela nivalis. Next base: position 3,147,387 of record NC_139041.1, read on the forward strand.
AAACTCTGGACTCAAGACACATTGTTGGCAAGAACTCGTGACATTCAGACCCTCTGCTGGTCACAGCCACTGGCATTGGGAAACATGATTATGTGAGTTACCAGTGTATTCCTCGCTCTTGTGCCTTTGCCCTTTGCATTGTCTCACTGCCCTCTGAAGCACTCCCCATGTCTCCCAAAACCATGTTTCCAGGCTTCTGCCAAAGTTTCTTTGAATTCTTTTCTCTTTTGCTGTGGAGTTTGCTTTGTACGCTTCAGGTTCATTTCTGCCATATTGCACTTAATGTTGTAATACTCCTGTTGTGTTCCTGGATGAAGACAAGCCTGGAGTTCTCAGATACTATTACCATGTCACTGTCCTCCAAAAGCACCGCAGACTCTTACCCAGCCATAAGCAAGAATGAATTCTTGCCACTTGCCCATGCGGCAGTGATGTGGAGAGCATTGGACTACATCTATCAGTCTCAGAAAGACAAAAAATATACAATTTTATTCTCTAATGGTAGTCAAGGAACATGGTAAAAATCAAGTGAAAAGGGGACAAAAAACATGACTCTAACCAGGCACCCACAATTTGGTGTTTGTTTGAAGGCAGATTAGTGAGAATATGTGTTTATAGAAGACTACCTGGGAAATACTTTGCAGGAACTGTGGCTGATAGTGATCGAATGTGATCTTTCAAGGCATATCAAATTGAATTGCTATCCTTAAAGACCGACTTCCTATCTCCTGAAATTTTGTTATTAGTGTTATGTGAAACACAAACAGACAACATACACACACACACACACACACACAAACACACACACAAAGAAACCACACCAATAGGACACACAAAATATGGGGTGGAAGTGAGGAATTGCTCTAAAGGAATCAAACTCCAAAAAAATACCATAAAGGGGAAAAGAACAGTGAATCCAAGTTGGAGAAAAACGAAAATGAGAACATTAACTACTTACCTATCAATAATTAGTTAAATTATTCAGGACTAAATTCTCATTTCCCTATAAACAGATTTTTGGAAAGAGGAATATTTAAAAGTTAAAAAAAAAAGGCATAAAAGGTCCACAAGAAAACAGCAAAAACTAAACAGGCTTGTCCTTTCGTTGCCCATAGGAGATTTCTTTCCACTAAAGATAAACATAGCTTGGAAGAGACCTATAACACAAGTGAAGCCATCAGAAAGACAATAATTCCCATTTCAAGATGAAAACGTGTATCTCCAAAAGGATGTATTGAAGAGGATTCAAATGTTAAGAATCTTGAGCATTCCCAACAGGTTTTGCAGCTACCTCTGGGAAACTGAATGGAGAAATGGCAGCAGAAGACTGCATTAAACCTCTCATTACTATCCCCAAATGGCTTCAGATGATAAGCAAACAGTAACTCTTAAGGAAGATGGGCATGTTCTCATGGAGCCCTGAGAGGATGAACAATGTGACAACAAAAGGTCATTACATTGGGACAGACAGTCCCACTGTATGCTACAGTCACACCGTATGCTACAGGTTGGAGGGTAGATCCAGGAAGACAAATAATAGGAGAATGAACAAGGGAGCTCAGACCTAAGGTCTAGCATTTTAGCATGGTGGGAAGTACTCTATACCTGGCTGCATTCCATGGGGACCTAGTTCTAAATTAAATAAACCATCCTCTGGCCTCAGTCAATCCTTGTAAAATGTTTTTGTTTTTGTATTTGTTTTTTTATCAAATGATGCACATGCACGTATTTGACAGAGAAACAGAGAGATTACCGTCAGGTAGTGGCACTGGAGAGGGGGGATCAGACTTGTCTCTTAGCATACTCTGAGACCAGAATCGAGGCCATGACCCTTGGATCATGAGATGAGTAAAGCCTGCCTCTGAACTGATGGACACACAGTGGCCCAAACTTTTTTCTTTTTAATACCTCACAGTTTTAGACAAGAACTATTTCTCTGTATTGTTCAGAAAATGCTTGGTCAGGTGTTGCTTGCTCTATATGACCTGCTTCTAGACCTGCTATAACTTGTTTTGAAGTAAGTGACTTGGCTGACTTGGCTATTTACACACTACTTCCCCACGCATAATTGGGTAAAGAGTATCCCACCATTGCGAGCTTGGCAGGGGGAATGACACTATGTCTCCTGTTGCGCTACTTCTGTTGATGTTTATGGGTCACCTCTCTGACTCTTATTATGGATCTCGGTTTCTGCTTCCTGATGAGGAACAATTTCAGTTCTGATTTCTCAAAGAAATATTTGGCCCTCTTTCTTCTCTCGCTCCAAGGTCTCCTACAATAAACACCTTTTCCCATTCCTTGGAGCTGATGATTTCACTAATCTCATTGTCATGTTCCATCATTCTTCACTTTTTCATTGTCTTTGCTTCCTTATTTTCCAGTGTTTGTTATCCAGGACACTAATTTGATCCTCTGCTTCTTCCAGGTTCTTGAGATTTGCCTGCAGTCTGTTACCAATCCTTTCATCAGAGACTCTTTATTTTATTTTATTAATTTATATTATTTTATTTTTATCACTTTTATATCTGTGGTTGAAGACTCCCTAATGCCTTCTGTGTTTTTCTGATGTACAGTGAGTATCCTGGCTGCTGCTCTCCATCTTTTTGCGGTCGTGTTACATGTACAGGTTCCACTTTGATTGCCTGGTCATGATAATTTTTCTTTGCCTTCGGCATCAGTTGATTCTTCCATTTGGCATTGGATCTAGATATCCCTCTTCTTCTCTGTATTCAAAAAGCCCATTCCTTTTTCTATTTTTTTTTAATTTTCAGCATAACAGTATTCATTATTTTTGCAACACACCCAGTGCTGCATGTAATACATGGCCTCTATAATATCCACCACCTATTTCCCCCAACCTCTCACCCCCTGCCACTTCAAACCCCAAAGATTGTTTTTCAGAGTCCATAGTCTCTCATGGTTTACTTCCCCTTTTTTCCCTCAACTTCCTTCTACAATCTAACTCCTCAAGTCCTCCATGTTATGTGTTGTGCTCCAGAAATTAGTGAAACCATATGATACTTGACTCTCTCTGCTTGAGTTACTTCACCAGAATAATCTCTTCCTGTCCAGTCCATGTTGCTATAAAAGTTGGGTATTAATCCTTTCTGATGGAGGCATAATACTCCATACTGTATATGAACCATATCTTCCTTATCTATTCATCCCTTGAAGGTATCTTGGTTCTTTCAATAGTTTGGCGACCGTGGGAATTGCTGCTATAAACTTTGGGTTACGGATGACCCTTTTTTTCACTGCAGAGTCACAGGGAAGGTCCATTTTTTATTTCTTGAGAAATCTCAATACAGTTCTCCAAGGAGGCTGCACCAATTTGCATTCCCATCAGCAGTGTAAGAGGGTTCCCCTTTCTCCACATCCCCTCCAGCACACGTTTCCTATCTTGCTAATTTTGGTCATTCAACTGGTGTAAGGTGATATCTCAATATGCTTTTCATTTGAATCTCCCTGATGACTGGTAATGATGAACATTTTTTCATGTGTCTGACAGCTCTCTGTATGTCTCCATTAGAGAAATGTCTGGTCATATCATTTGCCCCTTTTTTGATATGATTGTCTGTTTTGTGCGAGTTGAGGTTGAGGAGTTCTTCAAAAATCGTGGATATCAAACTTTTGTCTGTACTGTCAATTCCAAATATCTTCTCCCACTCTGTGAGTTGCCTCTTTGTTTCTTGTCTGTTCAGAAGCTTTTGATTTTGACCCCTTTCCCTCTAACTACCCATGTCCTCCATGCTTTTAGTTATGCTCCACAAATAAGTGAAACCATATGATAATTGACTCTCTCTGCTTGACTTATTTCACTCAGCATAATCTCTTCCAGTCAAATCCATGTTGATAAAAAAGTTGGGTATTCGTCCCTCTGATGGAGTCCTAATACTCCATAGTGTATATGGACCACATCTTCCTTATCTATTTGTCTGTTGAAGGGCAACTTGGTTCTTTCCACAGTTTGGTGACCCGCCATTATTGCTATAAACATTGGGGTAGAGATGGCTCTTCTTTTCACTACATCTGTATCTTTGGGGTAAATACTCAGGAGTGCAATGGCAGAGTCATAGGGAAGTTCCATTTTTAATTTCTTGAGGAAACTCCACACTGTTCTCCAGAGAGGCTGCACCAACTTGCATTCCCACCAACAGTGGAAGAGGTTTCCCCTTTCTCCACATACCCTCCAACACATGTTGTTTCCTGTCTTGCTAATTTTGGCCATTCTAACTGGTGTAAGTTGATATCTCAATGTATATCTTGAAAGAAGTTGCTGTGGCTCATATAGAGAGATTACTGCCTATATTCTCCTCTAGGATGCTGATGGATTCCTGTCTCACGTTGAGGACTTTTATCCATTTTGAGTTTATCTTTGTGTATGGTGTAAGAGAATGGTGGAGTTTCATTCTCCTACATATAGATTTCCAGTGTTCCATCACCATTTATTGAAGAGACTGTATTTTTACCACTGTATATTTTTTCCTTTTTTGTCGAAGATTATTTGCCCATAGAGTTGAGGGTATATATTTGGGTTTTCTATTCTATTCCACTGGTTTATGTGTCTATTTTTTATGTCAGGACCATTCTGTCTTAGTGACCACAGCTTTGTAGTAAAGCTTGAAATCAAGTAATGTGAAGCCCCCAGTTTTATTTTTGTTTTTCAACATTTCCTTAGCAATTCAGGGTCTCCTCTGATTCCATTCAAAATTTGTTGCATCTCTTTGAAGAAAACCAGAGGAATTTTGATTGGAATGGCATTAAAAGAATACATTGCTCTAGGCAGTATAGACAATTTCACACTGTTTATTCTTTTGATGCAAGAGCATGGAATGGTCTGCCATCTTTTTTTGTCTTAAATTATTTTTATGAATGTTCTGTAGTTCCTCGAGTACAATTCCTTTACCTCTTTGGTTAGGTTTATTCCCAGGTACCTTATGGTTCTTGGTGCGATACTAAATTGAATTGATACTCTAATTTATTTTTCTGTATTTTCATTGTTACTGTACAAGAAAAGCACTGATTTCTTCACATTGACTTTGTATCCTGCCAAGTTGATGAATTGCTCTATGAGATCTAGTGGTTTGGGGTGGACTCTCTTGGGTTTTCCATATAAAGAATCATGTTATATGAAAAGAGAAAGAGTTTGAATTCTTCATTTCCAATTTGGATACCTTTTATTTCTCTTTGTTGTCTGACTGCTGTTTCTAGGACTTTTAATACTATGGTGAACAAACAGCTTAAAAACCATGAAAAAGAATGAGGGAAATAAATAATGCCATGAAACGTTCCATCGTCAGAATTCTCGAAATCCCTGAAGGGAAGGATAAAGAAAGAAGTCTCAAATATCTAAATACCTAGAAGAGTGGCCCAAGCAAATGCCTTGACCCGACCTTCTGTGTGTTGGCTGGGGTTGAATTACTGCTTCAAATGCTTCCGTCACTACTAGAGAGCTGAGATTTTGTAGGTTTCCTGATCTTATCTTGGAAGCTTCTATGTGTCTGCGAATTTATCCTTTTCTCTCAGTTCTTAGATTTGCTAGCATAAATGTGTGGATGTGCCTCTTCGGTCATTCTTTTTTCCTTGCTAGCAGTTGTCATGTGGTTTCATACTTGCAGCTGTGTGCTTGTCTCCCTGTTTTATCCCAGTAATGGCTTCTGCGGGATGTTCTGTTGTCAAAACTCAAGTGTGAGATATCCTGATTTTTTTCCTATTAGTTTGTTTGTATTCCCTTCAATTTGATAATCACATGTCTGATTTCAATTTCTCTGTTAACTTTGGAGTTCGGTTTTTCTTCATCTTGTTCCTTCAGTCATCCTTTTAGGTGGCTTTATTTCTCAGTGTTTTTAAATTTTGGAAATACATGCATTTATCCCTATATGGTTTCCCCATAAAATGTTTTGGCATCATCCTCTAGGTTTCTTAGAATTCCTTCGTTCATGGCTCTTTCTGCATTTCTTTTGAATTTTCTTTCTTACATTCATTGCTAGTTCGAGAGTGTGTTGTGTTTTCCAACTTTAAGTGTCTGGCTGTATTTCCAATTTGAAAGTGATATCTTCCTGGTTTCATACCTTCGTGATCATAAGTGCACTGTATAGGTTTTGACTTATCTTCCATGAATTATGACTGCATTTGTCCTCGAGCTCATGAACTGAGATAGACAAAGTTAGGTCTGCTGCTGGGACGAACATATCATATTGTCCTCAGAGACGCAATCATTCTCATAAATCCGCAAAGTTTAGGTGGTCTTGAGAGCCCATGTGGACATCTGTTATTCCTTAGCACCTTCCCATCCAGATGATCTGTCCTGTGCTTAACATGGATATCATAGTTGCCAACAGTATTGGATAAAAGTCGCCATCTCCATTCCTGTGTGTTCATAGGCTTCCAACGTTTAGATACATCGTTGTTCGTGGTGTATATGTTGGCAATTCTTCCACGTTTCTCTTGTTTTGATACTCCATCAAGACAAAACACCTTCCGCTTAGCTTTTGTAACTCGAAGGCATAAAATCACTCTCGCTGTCTTAGGCAGAAACACTTTGGCTCTCTTCTCCTTGGAAATAGCATAACCTACGTCTTCCCGATTTCTTCACTTGCAAGCTATGAGTATCTTTATAGTCGAAGAAAATCTCCAATGGGCATCAGAAGGATTAGCTCTTTAATATTTGCTGTTTTTTTATGAATGTTTTCTAACTTTCTTTGTTTTGTTTTGTTTTGGAATTTCAACCATTTCTACCAACTGTTTGTATGGACGGGAGACTTTAGTCCAGAGTACTAAATGTAATATTGATAGGTAATAGTTCACTTTCTCATTTCGATTGGCTTCTCAATTGGATTCTTTTTGCCTTTCACCTATATGGTATTTTCTTGGGGTTGCTTCATTGGTACGATTACTCGCTTCCTCCCCATCTTTTGCATGTCTTATCTTTGTGTGTGTTCATGTTGTTGTGCATGTGAATGTGTTAATGTTGTGTGGTGTGTGTGTGTGTTTCACATCACAATTATTATTAAAATACGAGAGAATGGAATTTGGTCTCTTGTGGGTAGCAATTCAATTTGACATGCCTTGAAAACTCACATTCCATCAGTTTCGGGAAATCTCCTGCCAGGAATGTCATCTCTTGTCTTCTTCAAAAAACCCATGTTATCACACAACGGCCTTCCAACAAACACCACCATTTGAATTCCTCATTAGAGTCATACTGTTTGTCCCAATACACTTTCTTTTTAGTATGTTCCTTGATTGTCATGAGTTAGTGAAATCGTCTGTTTGTTGTCTTTCTGAGAATGATAGATGTGACAAAGCCCAATACTCTCTGCAAAACTGCCATAAAAGACAAGTGGAAGAATTCCTTCTTGCTTATGTCTCAGTACGAATTGTGGTGATATGGAAGACAGTGAGATGGTAGTATTGTCTAATAACCTCATGCTTCTTTATCCATGAAGGCAACAGGAAATGACGACAACAATTGCAGTGGGGTGGAAATTGACCTGAAGCCTACAAGGTAAACTCCACAGCGGAAGAGAACGGAAGTTGCAGAGATGATGGGAGAAGGTTGGAGACATGGCTCAGGGGAAATTTGGTGGGTTTGTGGATCAGAGGGCTGGGGCCCATGCAGAGGACCAAAGCACAGGAGAGCAGGGCACACTGGGAACGCACAAGGAACCTGTTTGCCAGTGCCGTTGACTGTGACACGCAGAGGGTCTGAAGGGCACGAGACCTTGACAACACAAGTGTTGAGGGCTGAAGTTTTCCTATCAGCAGGCTTGGCAGACATCGACTTTAAAGAACACCATATTTTTCCTGCATATGCCACCAACAAGCGACCAGGAGCAGATAGCCTGGAGACAATGATCAGAGAGACACAATACCAAGAGACGCAGTGGTAAGATGATGAATGCTGGGAGTGATTCCGTGAAAGGCAGTGTTCGTGGAGATGACTCAATGTGGACATAATAAATTTTGGGCTCTCGCAAAAGCAGCATCAAGACAGAGCTACTGGCCAAGAAAGGTATGTGAGGACAGAGGCTGCCTAGCCAGCCAACACGATATCCCAACAGTGGATCACTTGGAGGACCTCCTGCCTCAGTCCAAGATGCTTAGACCAAGGTGAACAGACTCTCCCGTTGGGCACGGGAAGAAAGTTTTGACCTCATGTTCTCTTCTGAACACAGCATTCTGCAGGCTTGCGTTCTCTTGAGTTGGTGCAGTTTCTCCTTTCACAGGCACACCAAGCCCACCAAGGTATACCTCAGCATATTCAGCCCGGACCCTAAAAACAACAAACGGCCAGAAAGGAGAGCTACTGCAAATAACTGTCCTCCAGGACAAGGTCAGCCACAACACAAACAGCAGGTGGCATGCATGCCACATACACACTCAGAAACAACACACGCAAGCACTCAACAAATCTGAAGGGCCAGCCCTGGGTCACTCACGGATCACTTCCTCCTAAATAAATTACCCTCACATTAGAAACAGAATGAGTTTAACAAATAAAGAGAGGTGACAGAGACTTAGATCCAATGCAAAAATGGAAGAATCAATTGATTTCCAGGTAATGGAAGAAGGAGTGAGTACGACTAGGCAGTCAGAGTGATACCTCTACATATAACACGCTCAATGCGGGTAGGAAAGCAGTGGCCTGGATACTCGCTGTACATCAGAATACATAGGAGATATCAGAGAGTCTCAAACCACAGAGATAAAAATGATAAAGATAAAGGCACCTAAAGAACTCCTGAAGAGAAGATTGGCAGGAGAATGGATGCAAATTTCGGGAACATGGTAGAAGTGGAGGATCCAATTAGGAACCGGGAGCGCATGCCTAGAAAATAAGGACGCAAATTCTAAGAGAGAAGGCAGAATGAAGAAACATGATAGTGAGCTTAGGGAATCTCTAAGGAAATAAAAGAGGTGCCACTTGTAGGTGAAGTTAGAGTGAGAGAATGAAAAGAGAGCTGATCCTAAATTGGAGAACTCGGTGCTGAAAAGCACCCTCATCTGGGAGCAGAGAAAGTGGTCCAGAATCAGAGCACAGAGGACTCCCAACACCTTCCACAGAAGTGAAATACCTAAAGACATAGTGCCATTCCCCCTGGAATATCTAGGCATGGAGGTATTCTCTTTAGGCAAATAGGCATCGGAGAATAGTTTGTCCATAGCCCAATCACTGACTTCAAGAGGAAAAGCTATACCAGCTCTCTAAGCAGGCCGGATAGCTCAAGCAACACCAGCCAAGTCAAAATCCTTATCCCCTCATTTCTGAACAATTACAGATCAGCGGTTCTGTCTAGAATCGAGAGGTATTCAGAAGTCAATGTTTGGGTCCAGGGTTGTGTCCATCAGTTCAGAGGCGCCCTTCATATCAACTCATGATTCCACGGCCTTGGCATTGACTCTGTTCTCAGGTTCTCTTCTCAGGGGCAAGTAAGCTTCTCCCTCTCCAGCTCCACCTACTGATCGGGATCTCTCTGCCTCTCTGTCCAAACGTGCATGTGCTTATTGGATAAGATAACAAAGACAAAAACTGTGCAAGATAATTGACTGGGGCCAAAGGATGTTTTATTGAATATGGACCCAGGTGGCTATGGAGGGCAGCCAGGTACAGAGAACATCCCACCATCTTAAAATGCCCGACCTTTGCTCGGAGCTCCCTTGTTCATTCTCCTGTTCTTTGCCTTCCTGGACCTCCTCACAAACCTGCAGCATCTGCTGTCTGTCGTGCTGTACTTACCCCTAGTTAACACATTGTGCATCCTCTCGGGGCTCCATTGGAACATGCCCAACTTCCTCAAGAGGCACTGTTTGCTTATCGCATGTAACCATTTGGGTGATGGTCATGAGAGGGTGAAGGCAGGCTTGTGCTGCCACATCTCCATGCAGTTCCACAGAGGGTAGCAGCACCACCCTGAGGCAGTGCTCAAGGTTCTTCCACATTCGAATACTCTTCAATGCGTCCTTTGCACATACAAGTTGTCTTCCTGAAACGGGCATAGCAGTCATTCAGAGGGCTTCACTTGGGCTATGGGTCTCTTCCAACATGCTCTCCGTTGGCTCCTGTGGACTCCAAGAACATGAGTGTGTCCTGGACCTAAGGTTCTAGGGTGTAGAGTGTGCCTTGGATGCATGGTCTTTTTGGAAGATTGGGAGGCCTTGTTGGCACCGTTTCTGGAGACGCTCGAGGTACTCGTGTGCTTGCTGTGGAAGACTCCAGACATGTCTTTGGCACGGTTGCAGGTGTTCACTTGGAGCTTCCCTTGCGTGGCCCTTTTCCTGTTGAGATGCTCCGTGATTTGGTGGGAGGGTCTCACCCTTACACAGGGCTCAGTTTTCCTCCCCTGAGGCTTTGCTTGCGGTCTGTTAGTTTCTTGGCCTGTCGTGGCTAAGATGGAATGAGGGATCCTTGCCTTTCTCCGAGGTCTAGAGGGCTGGTGCTGACACTCACGACCAAACACTATGAATTGGGCCTTGGAGAAGGTGACACCGACTCGCTTTGCAAACTGCCTTGGTGAGAGACCCAGGCGGCTCTAGCGGTTTTGGACGGCGTGGGGTCCTCTTGGCCCACCCATGACTACTCCAGTCAAGTGTAGTGATCAGGCCTGGGTTGATGAGGAGTGGTTGCTATGACCTCAAAGCTTTGTTACATCACAGATGCTGGCTTCACTGAAGCCGCTGTCCCTCTCCCATTGCCTTGGTGTCCTATGGCTTTAAGTAGGAAGCCCCGGGAAGGACAGAACAAGAGCCCTCTGAACCTGATCAAGAACTCAGGATGTCTTGTGGGTTAATGTCCAACTTCACATTTCTGGAGACATAGAGGAAGGAAAATATCTTTAAGTATACCTTCCTTTAGGCCAACATATCCCCCGAGAAGGCTAGGTGTCCTTTTCCTCTACAATTTCTAGATATCTCAAGAAAAGGTGAGGCCTCACGTGTATAAGCAGCTCTCCATCGGGCTTGTGGTCCTGTGGGTGAGAGCGTACTTTGTCAGCGTCTTTTGCCTATGGGTCAGTGATGACTAAGGTACAGAAAGTCCCTTTCTGATAAAAGGTGAGGGCATCGATATATGGTGCCGTCTGTGGCCTCATCTCCTCGTGTTCTGAAATACGCGGCTAAGGGATGTGGTCTCTGTCTACCTGGCTTTTCCTTAAATACCTTTGCAAAGTCTTCGAGGAGAGTGACCTTCTGCATCAGAGCTAACTCTCAATGAAGAGGCCTGGACCGAACCCGTTGTCATTAGTAGTTAACTGTACTTGTTGTGGTAAGGGTTATAGACATGTGTACCAAGTCTCTTTAGTCTGAAAAAAAGGGAGGGCGTATACGACGGCTTGCAAGGCCCATTCCAGCAGACAATTGGAGTGAGCCGCAATGCCCTTGCAAGGACTAGTGGATCAGGAAGTTTGGGTCCATTTCGGCACCACAGTATTCCTCTGCCGTCGAAGTGAATGAACCCCTGGACCTTGCCTTGACATGAATTTCCCATGCCCTGCTGTTGGGAAATGGAAAAGCAAGCAGACAAAGGGAAATATCATATGGCTTCCCACAATATGTGCCTCGGGAGGAATACCTTGGCCCTAGTAAAGGAAGGCAATACTGAAGGGCCAGAAGTCAGAGAAGGAGACCCATCAGGAGTGACTCAGGTCCCTGAGAATCCAGCTGAGGGTTACCGAAAAGAGAAATATTTAAGGGGTGGTCAGGAGTTGTGGCATATATTAGGAGGAGCACTAGGACATCCATGCAACTAAAGCATCCGTGAATACTCTGTCAAAAACAGATGATGGATGATAGGCAGGCTTTCTCAACAGAACAGCAACAACAACAACATCAATTCACAGGAAAACAATGTGGCCCTCTCAAAACCAAAGGAAGTCACAGGGAGAAAAGAAAAGAATTATATTGTTTATTATCTTTTCTTATTGAAATTACATGGGTGGGTTGCCTAAAATTTCCTTCTTTGAATTCCCTCTTTATCCTTGTGAATTAGAGTTTACGCGCCTCTTTCATCTCTGGATTTGATGAGAGGACATGACAATGCCTTCACTAAATACCTAGAAGAGTGGCCCAAGCAAATGACTTGACCTGGCCTTCTGTGTGTTGGCAGGGGTTGGATTACTGCTTCAAATGTTACCGGCACTACTGGAGAGCTGAGATTTTGTAGGTTTCCTGACCTAATCTTGGAAGTTTCTATGTGTCTGGGAATTTATCCTTTTCTCTCAGTTCTTGGATTTGCTAGCATAAATGTGTGGATGTGCCTTTCGGTTATTCTTTTTTCCTAGCTACCAGTTGTCATGTGGTTTCATACTTGCAGCTGTGTGCTTGTCTCCCTGTTTTATCCCAGTAATGGCGTCTGCGGTTTGTTCGTGTTGTTCAAACTCAAGTGTGATATCTCCTGAATTTTTTCCTATTGGTTTGTTTGTATTTCCTTCATTTTGATAATCACATGTCTGATTTGAATTTCTCTGTTAACTTTGGAGTTCGGTTTTTCTTCATTTGTTCCTTCAGTCGTCCTGTTAGGTGGCTTTCTTTTTCGGTATTTTTAAAGTTTAGAAATGCATGCATTTCACCCGATATTGTTTCCCCATAAAATGTTTTGGCATCCACCTCTAAGTTTCTTAGACTTCCTTCGTTCATGGCTCTTTCTGCTTTTCCTTTGGATTTTCTTTCTTGCATTCATTGCTATTTCGTGAGTGTGTTGTGTTTTCCACTCTTAGTGGCTGGATGTATTTCCAATTAGAAAGTGATATCTTCCTGTTTTCATACCTTCGTGATCATAAGAGCACAGGATAGGTTTTGACTTCTCTTCCATGAATTACGACTGTATTTGGACTCGAGCTCATGACATGCGATAGACAAAGTTAGGTCTGCCGCTGGGAAGAGCATATCTTATTGTCCTCAGAGATGCAATCTTACTCATGGATCCCCAAAGTTCAGGTGGTCGAATGCCCATGTGGACGTCTGTTTTTCCTTAGCACCTTCCCATGCAGATGATCTGTCCTGTGCTTAACGTGGATATCATATTTGCCATCAGTATTGGATAAAAGTCGCCATCTCCATTCCAGTGTGTTCATAGTCTTCCAACGTTTATATACACTCTTGTTCGTGGTGTATATGTTGGCAATTCTTCCAGGTTTCTGTTGTTTTGAATCTATCAAGAAAAAACATATTCCGCTTAGCTTTTGTCTCTGGAAGGCATAAAATCACTCACGCTGACTTAGGCACAAACACTTTGGCTCTCTGCTCCTTGGGAATAGCATCACCTATGTCTTCCTGATTTCTTCACTTGAAAGCTATGAGAATCTTTATAGTCGAAGGAAATCTCCTATGGGCAACATAAGGACGAGCTTGTTTAATATTTGCTGTTTTCTTATGGATGTTTTCTAATTTTTTTTTTTTTTGATTTGGAATTTCAACCACTCTTACAAACTGTTTTTAATGACGGGAGACTTTAGACCTGAGTAATGAATGTATTATTGATAGGTAATTGTTCACTTTCTCATTCCGGTTGGCTTCTCACTTGTATTCTATTTGCCTTTCACCTATATGGTATATTCTTGGGGTTGCTTCATTTGTACGATTCCTCGCTTCCTCCCCATCTTTTGCATGTCTTATCTTTGTGTGCGTTCATGTGTGTGTGCATGTGGATGTGTTAATGTTGTGTGGTGTGTGTGTGTTTCACATCACAATTATTATTAAAATACGAGAGATTGCTACTGGAATCTTGTGGGTAGCAATTCGATTTGACATGCCTTGAAAACTCACATTCCATCAGTTTCAGAAATCTCCTGCAAGGAATGTTATCTCTTGTCCTATTCAAGAAACCAGTGTTCTCACAAAACTGCCTTCCAACAAACACCACCATTTGAATTCCTCATTAGAGTCATACTGTTTGTCCCAATACCCTTTATTTTTGTAGGTTTCTTGACTGTCATGAGTTAGTGAAATCGTCTGTTTGTTGTCTTTCTGAGAATGATAGATGTGACAAAGCCCAATGCTCTTCGCAAGTCTGCCATAAGAGACAAGTGAAAGAATTTCTTCTCGCTTATGTCTCAGTACGAATTGTGGTGACATGGAAGACAGTGAGATGGTAGTAGTTTCTAATAACCTCATGTTTGTTCAGCCATGAAGGCAACAGGAAGATGACCACAACAACTGCAGTGGGGTGGAAATTGACCTGAAGCCTACAAGGTAAACTCCACAGTGAAAGAGCACGGAGGTTGAAGAGATGATGGGAGAAGTTTGGAGACATGTCTCAGGGGAGATTTGGTTGGTTCGTGATTCAGAGGGCTAGAGCCCATGCAGAGGACCAAAGCACAGGAGAGCAAATTACTCTGGGAACGTACAAGGAATCTGTTTCCCACTGCTGTTCTCTATGACACGCAAGGGTCTGAAGGGCACGAGTACTTGACAACACAAGTGTTGAGGGCTGAAGTTTTCCTATCAGCAGGCTTGGCAGAAATCGTCTTGAAAGAACACCATATTTTTCCTGCATATGACACCAACAAGCGACCAGGAGCAGACAGCCTGGAGACAATAATCAGAGAGAGCCAATACCAAGAGACGCAGGGGGAAGATGATGAGTGCTGGGAGTGATTCCGTGAAAGGCAGTGTTCGTGGAGATGACTCAATGTGGACATAATAAATTTTGGGCTCTCGCAACAGCAGCATCAAAACAGAGCTCTTGGCCATGACAGGTATGTGAGGACAGAGGCTGCCTAGTCAGCCAACACGATATCCCAACAGTGGAACACTTGGAGGACTGCCTTCCTCAGTCCAAGATGCTTAGTCCATAGGGGACGAGAAGAAAGCATTGACCACATGTTCTCTTCTCAACCCACATTCTGCAGGCCTCCGTCCGGTGAGTTGGTGGAGTTTCTCCTCTCACAGGAACAACAGTCACTCACGGATCACTTCCCCCTAAATAAATTACCCTCAGGTTAGAAAAAAGAATGAGTTTAACGAATACAGAGAGGTGACAGAGACTTAGATCCAATGCAAAGATGGAAGAATCAATTGATTCCCAGGTAAAGGAAGAAGGAGTGATTACGATCAAGCAGTCAGAGTGAAACCTCTACATAGAACACGCCTGATGTGGGTTGGAAAGCAGTGGCCTGGATACTCGCTGTGCATCAGAAACATATGAGATATCAGAGAGTCTCAAACCACAGAGATAAAACTGATAAAGATAAAAGCACCTAAAGAACTCCTGAAGAGAAGATTGGCTGGAAACTGGGTGCAAAGTTCGGGAACCTGGTAGAAGTGGAGGATCCAATTAGGAACCGGGAGCAACAAGCCTTGAAATAAGGACGCAAATTCTAAAAGAGAAGGCAGAATGATGGAACATGATAGTGAGCTTAGGGAATCTCTAAGGAAATGAAAGAGCTGAGTCTTGTAGGTGAAGTACGAGTGAGAGAAAGAAAAGAGGGCTGTTCCTAGATTGGAGATTTCAGGGCTGAAAAGGACCCTCAGAGAAAGTGGTCCAGAATCAGAGCACAGAGGACTCCCAACACCTTCCACAGAAGCGAAATACCTAAAGACATAGTGCCATTCCCCCTGGAAAATCTAGGCATGGAGGTATTCTCTTTAGGCAAATAGGCATCGGAGAATAGTTTGTCCATAGCCCAATCACTGCCTTCAAGAGGAAAAGCTATACCAGCTCTCGAAGCAGGCCAGATAGCTCAAGCAACAGGAGCCAAGCCAAAATCCTTATCACCTGCATTTCTGAACAATGACAGATCAGGGGTTCTGTATAGAAACAGAGGTGTTCAGAAGTCAATGGTTGGGTCCCAGGATGTATCCATCAGTTCAGAGGCGCCCTTCAGATCAACTCATGATTCCAGGGCATTGGCATTGACTCTGTTCTCAGGTTCTCTTCTCAGGGGCAAGTAAGCTTCTCCGTCTCCAGCTCCACCCCCTGATTGGGATCTCTCTGCCTCTCTGTCCAAACGTGCATGTGCTCATTGGATAAGATAACAAAGACAAAAACTGTGCACAATAATCGACTGGGGCCAAAGGATGTTTTATTGAATATGGACCCAGGTGTCTATGGAGGGCAGCCAGGTACAGAGAACCTCCCACCATCTTAAAATGCCCGACCTTTGCTCGGAGCTCCCTTGTTCATTCTCCTGTTTTTTGCCTTCCTGGACCTCCTCACAAACCTGCAGCATCCGCTGTCTGTCGTGCTGTACTGACCCCTAGTTAACACATTGTGCATCCTCTCGGGGCTCCATTGGAACATGCCCATCTTCCTCAAGAGGCACTGTTTGCTTATCGCATGTAACCATTTGGGGGATGTCATGAGAGGGTGAAGGCAGGCTTGTGCTGCCACATCTCCATGCAGTTCCACAGAGGGTAGCAGCACCACCCTGAGGCAGTGCTCAAGGTTCTTCCACATTCGAATTCTCTTCAATGCGTCCTTTTGCACATACAAGTTGTCTTCCTGAAACGGGCACAGAAGTCATTCAGATGGCTTCACTTGGGCTATGGGTCTCTTCCAACATGCGCCCCGTTGGCTCCTGTGGACTCCAAGAACATGAGTCCGTCCTGAACCTAAGGTTCTAGGGTGTAGAGTGTGCCTTGGATGCATGGTCTTTTTGGAAGATTGGGAGGCCTTGTTGGCACCGTTTCTGGAGACCCTCGAGGTACTCGAGTGCTTGCTGTGGAAGACTCCAGACTTGTCTTTAGCACGGTTGCAGGGGTTCACTTGGAGCTTCCCTTCGGAGGCCCTTTTCCTGTTGAGATGCTCCATGATTTGGTGGGAGGTTCACTTTACGCAGGGCTCAGTTTTCCTCCCCTGAGGCTTTGCTTGCGTTCTGTTAGTTTCTTGGCCTGTTGTGGCTCAGAGGAAATGAGGGATCCTTGCCTTTCTACGAGGTCCAGAGGGCTGGTGCTGAAACTCACGAACAAACACTATGAATTGTGCCATGGAGAAGGTGACACTGACTCGCTACGCAAACTGCCTTGGTGAGAGACACAGGCGCCTCCAGCTGGTTGGGATGGTTTGGGGTTATCTTGCTCCACCCTTGCCTACTCCAGTAAGTGTAGTGATCAGGCCTGGGTTGATGAGGAGTGGTTGCTATGACCTCAAAGCTTTGTGATATCACAGATGCTGGCTCACCGAAGCTGCTGTCCCTCTCCCATGACCTTGGTGTCCTATGGCTTCAGTAGGAAGCCCTGGGAGGGACAGAACAAGCGCCCTCTGAACCTGATCAAGAACTCAGTATGTCATGTGGGTTAATGCCCAACTTCCCCTTTCTGGAGACAGAGAGGAAGGAAATGACATTCAGTAAACCTTCCTTTAGGCCAACATATCCCCGGAGACGGCAGGTGTCCTTTTCCATTACAATTTCTAGATATCTCAAGAAAGGTGAGGCCTCACGCGTATGAGCAGCTCTCTGTGGGGTTTGTAGTCCTGTGGGTGAGACCGTATACTTTGTCAGAGTCTTTAGGCTATGGGTCAGTGATGACGAAGGTACGGAAAGTCCCTTTCCGAGGTAAAAGGTGAGGGCATCGATATATGTTGCCGTCTGTGGCCTCGTCTCCTTGTGTTTTGAAACACACGGTTAAGATATGAGGCCTCTGTCTACCTGGCTTTCCCTTAAACACCTTTGCAAAGCCTTTGAGAAGAGTGACCTTCTGCATCAGAGCTAACTCTCAATGAAGAGGCCAGGACCAAACCCGTTGTCATTAGTAGTTAACTGTACTTGTTGTGGTAATGGGTATAGACATGTGGAACAAGTTATTTAGTCAGAAGGAAAGGGACGGCGTATACCGACGGCTTGCAAGGCCCATTCCAGCAGACCATTGGAGTGAGTCGCAATGCCCTTGCAAGCACTAGTGGATCAGGAAGTTTGGGTCCATTTCGGCACCACAGTATTCCTCTGCCGTCGAAGTGAATGAACCCCTGGACCTTGCCTTGACATGAATTTCCCATGTCGTGCTGTTGGGAAATGGAAAAGCAAGCAGACAAAGGGAAATATCTTATGGTTTCCCACAATATGTGCCTTGGGAAGAATACCTTGGCCCTAGTAAAGTAAGGCAATACTGAAGGGCCAGAAGTCAGAGAAGGAGACCCACCAGGAGTGACTCAGGACTCTGAGAATCCTGCTGAGGGTTACCGAAAAGAGAACTGATTAATGGGTGGTCAGAAGTTGTGGCATATATTAAGAGGAGCACTAGGACATCCATGCAACTAAAGCATCCGTGAATACTCTGTCAAAAACGGATGATGGATGATAGGCAGGCTTTCTCAACAGAACAGCAACAACAACAACATCAATTGACAGGAAAACAATGTGGCCCTCTCAATATCAAAGGAAGTCACAGGGACAAAAGAAAAGAATTATATTGTTTATTATCTTTTCTTATTGAAATGACATGGGTGGGTTTCCTAAAATGTCCTTCTTTGAATTGGGTCTTTATCCTTGTAAATTCGAGTCTCTTCCATCTCTGGATTTGATGAGAGAACATAACCATGCCTTCACTAAATACCTAGAAGATTGGCCCACCAAATGACTTGACCTGGTCTTGGAGTGTTGGCAGGGGTTGGATTACTGCTTCAAATGCTTCCGTCACTACTAGAGAGCTGAGTTTTGTAGGTTTCCTGACCTAATCTTGGAAGTTTCTATGTGTCTGGGAATTTATCCTTTTCTCTCAGTTCTTGGATTTGCTAGCATAAATGTCTGGATATGCCTTTTCGGTTATTCTTTGTTCCTTGCTACCAGTTGTCATGTGGTTTCATACTTGCAGCTGTGTGCTTGTCTCCCTGTTTTATCCCAGTAATGGCTTCTGTGGTTTGTTCATGTTGTCAAAACTCAAGTGTGTAATCTCCTGATTTTTTTCCTATTGGTTTGTTTGTATTTCCTTCATATTGATAATCACATGTCTGATTTCAAATTCTCTGTATCTTTGGAGTTCGGTTTTTCTTCATTTGTTCCTTCATTTGTTCCTTTTAGGTGGCTTTCTTTTTCGCTGTTTTTAAATTTTGGAAATGCATGCATTTAACCCTATATGGTTTCCCCATAAAATGTTTTGGCATCCTCCTCTAAGTTTCTTAGAATTCCTTCGTTCATGGCTCTTTCTGCTTTTCCTTTGGATTTCCTTTCTTGCCTCATTGTAGTTCGGGAGTGTGTTGTGTTTTCCACTTTTAGTGTCTGGATGTATTTCCTATTTGAAAGTGTTATCTTCCTGTTTTCATAACTTCGTGATCTTCAGTGCACAGGATAGGTTTTGACTTCTCTTCTATGAATTACGACTGGATTTAGACTCAAGCTCAGGACCTGTGATAGACAAAGTTAGGTCTGCCGCTGGGAAGAGCATATCTTATTGTCCTCAGAGACGCAATATTACTCATGGATCCCCAAGTTCAGGTGGTCGCGAATGCCCATGTGGACGTCTGTTATTCCTTAGCACACTCCCATGCAGATAATCTGTCCTGTGCTTAACGTGGATATCATAGTTGCCAACAGTATTGGATAAAAGTCGCCATCTCCGTTTCTGTGTGTTCATAAGTTTCCAACGTTTAGATACACCCTTGTTCGTAGTGTATATGTTGGCAATTCTTCCAGGTTTCTGTTGTTTTGAGGCTCCATCAAGACAAAACACGTTCCGCTTAGCTTTTGTGTCTCGAAGGCATAAAATCACTCTCGCTGACTTAGGCACAAACACTTTGGCTCTCTTCTCCTTGGGAATAGCATAACCTACATCTTCCCGATTTCTTCACTTGCAAGCTATGAGTATCTTTATAGTCGAAGGAAATCTCCTATGAGCAACAGGAGGAAGAGGTTGTTTAATATTTGGTGTTTTCTTATGGATGTTTTCTAATATTTTTATTTTTGATTTGGAATATGAACAACTCTTACAAACTGTTTGTGTTGACGGGGGACTTTAGACCTGAGTAGTGAATGTATTATTGATAGGTAATAGTTCACTTTCTTATTTCGGATGGATTCTAACTTGGATTCTATTTTCCTTTCACCTATATGGTATTTTCTTGGGGTTGCTTCATTGGTACGATTACTCGCTTCCTCCCCATCTTTTGCATGTCTTATCTTTGTGTGTGTTCATGTGTGTGTGCATGTGCATGTTAATGTTGTGTGGTGTGTGTGTGTGTTTCACATCACAATTATTATTAAAATACGAGAGAATGGAATTTGGTCTCTCGTGTGTAGCAATTCAATTTGACATGCCTTGAAAACTCACATTCCATCAGTTTCGGGAAATCTCCTGCAAGGAATGTCAACTCTTGTCTTCTTCAAGAAACCCGTGTTCTCACACAAGGGCCTTCCAACAAACACCACCATTTGAATTCCTCATTAGAATCATACTGTTTGTCCCAATACCCTTTCTTTTTCGTAGGTTTCTTGACTGTCATGAGTTAGTGAAATCGTCTGTTTGTTGTCTTTCTGAGAATGATAGATGTGACAAAGCCCAATGCTCTCCACAAAACTGCCATAAAGACAAGTGGAAGAATTTCTTCTTGCTTTTGTCTCAGTACGAATTGTGGTGACATGGAAGACAGTGAGATGGTAGTAGTGTCTAATAACCACATGCTTCTTCATCCATGAAGGCAACAGGAAATGACCACAACAATTGCAGTGGGGTGGAAATTGACCTGAAGCCTACAAGGTAAACTCCACAGCGGAAGAGAACGGAAGTTGCAGAGATGATGGGAGAAGGTTGGAGACATGGCTCAGGTGATTTTGGTTGGTTCGTGGATCAGAGGGCTGGAGCCCATGCAGACGACCAAAGCACAGGAGAGCAGGGCACACTGGGAACGCACAAGGAACCTGTTTGCCAGTGCCGTTGACTGTGACACGCAGAGGGTCTGAAGGGAACGAGACCTTGACAACACAAGTGGTGGGGACTGAAGTTTTCCTCTCAGCAGGCTTGGCAGACATCGACTTGAAAGAACACCATATTTTTCCTGCATATGACACCAACAAGCGACCAGGAGCAGACAGCCTGGAGACCATGATCAGAAAGACACAATACCAAGAGACGCAGGGGGAAGATGATGAGTGCTGGGAGTGATTCCGTGAAAGGCAGTGTTCGTGGAGATGACTCAATGTGGACATAATAAATTTTGGGCTCTCACAACAGCAGCATCAAGACAGAGCTACTGGCCTCGCAATATGTGAGGACAGAGGCTGCATAGTCAGCCAACACGAAATCCCAACAATGGATCACTTGGAGGACCTCCTTCCTAAGTCCAAGATGCTTAGCCCAAGGTGAACGGACTCTCTCATAGGGCACGAGAAGAAAGTTTTGACCTCATGTTCTCTTCTGAACACAGCATTCTGCAGGCCTGCGTTCTGTTGAGTTGGTGGAGTTTCTCCTTTCACAGGCACACCAAGCCCACCAAGGTATACCTCAGCATATTCAGCCTGGACCCTAAAAAAACAACAAACGGCCAGAAAGGAGAGCTACTTCAAATGACTGTCCTCCAGGACAAGGTCAGCCACAACACAAACAGGAGGTGGCATGCATGCCACATACACACTCACAACACACACACGCACACACTCAACAAATCTGAAGGGCCAGCCCTGGGTCACTCACGGATTACTTCCTCCTAAATAAATTACCCTCACGTTAAAAAAAAGAATGACTTTAACGAATAAAAAGAGATGACAGAGACTTAGAACCAATGAAAAGATGGAAGAATCAATTGATTCCCAGGTAATGGAAGAAGGAGTGAGTACGACTAGGCAGTCAGAGTGAATCCTCTACATAGAACACGCCCGATGCGGGTTGGAAAGCAGTGGCCTGGATACACGCTGTACATCAGAAAACATAGGAGATATCAGAGAGTCTAGAACCACAGAGATAAAAATGATAAAGATAAAGGCACCTAAAGAACTCCTGAATAAAAGATTGGCAGGAGACTGGATGCAAATTTCGGGAACACGGTACAAGTGGAGGATCCAATTAGGAACCGGGAGCGCATGCCTAGAAAATAAGGACGCAAATTCTAAGAGAGAAGGCAGAATGAAGGAACATGATAGTGAGCTTAGGGAATCTCTAAGGAAATAAAAGAGGTGCCACTTGTAGGTGAAGTTAGAGTGAGAGAATGAAAAGAGAGCTGATCCTAAATTGGAGAACTCGGGGCTGAAAAGCACCCTCATCTGGGAGCAGAGAAAGTGGCCCAGAATCAGAGGCACAGAGGTCTCCCAACACCTTCCACAGAAGCGGAATACCTAAAGACATAGTGCCATTCCCCCTGGAAAATCTAGGCATGGAGGTATTCTCTTTAGGCAAATAGACATCAGAGAATAGTTTGTCCATAGCCCAATCACTGACTTCAAGAGGAAAAGCTATATGAGCTCTCAAAGCAGGCTGGATAGCTCAAGCAACACCAGCCAAGTCAAAATCCTTATCCCCTAATTTCTGAACAATTACAGATTAGCGGTTCTGTCTAGAATCAGGAGGTATTCAGAAGTCAATGGTTGGGTCCCGGGTGGTGTCCATCAATTCAGAGGCGCCCTTCAGATCAACTCATGATTCCAGGGCGTTGGCATTGACTCTGTTCTCAGGTTCTCTTCTCAGGGGCAAGTAAGCTTCTCCCTCTCCAGCTCCACCCCCTGATCGGGATCTCTCTGCCTCTCTGTCCAAACGTGCATGTGCTCATTGGATAAGATAACAAAAACAAAAACTGTGCACGATAATTGACTGGGGCCAAAGGATGTTTTATTGAATATGGACCCAGGTGGCTATGGAGGGCAGCCAGGTACAGAGAACATCCCACCATCTTAAAATGCCCGACCTTTGCTCGGAGCTCCCTTGTTCATTCTCCTGTTCTTTGCCTTCCTGGACCTCCTCACCAACCTGCAGCATCCGCTGTCTGTCCTGCTGTACTGATCCCTTGTTAACACATCGTGCATCCTCTCGAGGCTCCATTCGAACATGCCCATCTTCCTCAAGAGGCACTGTTTGCTTATCGCATGTAACCATTTGGGGGATGGTCATGAGAGGGTCAAGGCAGGCTTGTGCTGCCACATCTCCATGCAGTTCCACAGAGGGTAGCTGCTTCACCCTGAGGCAGTGCTCAAGGTTCTTCCACATTCGAATCCTCTTAAATGTGTCCTTTTGCAGATACAAATTGTCTTCCTGAAACGGGCACAGAAGTCATTCAGATGGCTTCACTTGGGCTATGGGTCTCTTCCAACATGCTCTCCGTTGGCTCCTGTGGACTCCAAGAACATGAGTCCGTCCTGGACCTAAGGTTCTAGGGTGTAGAGTGTGCCTTGGATGCATGGTCTTTTTGGAAGATTGGGAGGCCTTGTTGGCACCGTTTCTGGAGACGCTCGAGGTACTCGTGTGCTTGCTGTGGAAGACTCCAGGCATGTCTTTGGCACGGTTGCAGGTGTTCACTTGGAGCTTCCCTTGCGTGGCCCTTTTTCTGTTGAGATGCTCCGTGATTTGGTGGGAGGGTATCACCCTTACACAGGGCTCAGTTTTCCTCCCCTGAGGCTTTGCTTGCGGTCTGTTAGTTTCTTGGCCTGTCATGGCTAAGATGGAATGAGGGATCCTTGCCTTTCTCCGAGGTACAGAGGGCTGGTGCTGACACTCACGACCAAACACTACGAATTGTGCCTTGGAGAAGGTGACACCGACTCGCTTCGCAAACTGCCTTGGTGAGAGACCCAGGCGGCTCCAGCGGTTTTGTACGGTTGTGGTCCTCTTGCCCCCCCCATGACTACTCCAATCAAGTGTAGTGATCAGGCCTGGGTTGATTAGGAGATGTTGTTATGACCTCAAAGCTTTGTGACATCACAGATGCTGGCTTCACTGAAGCCGCTCTCCCTCTCTCATGACATTGGTGTTCTATGGCTTTAAGTAGGAAGCCCCGGGAAGGACAGAACAAGAGCCCTCTGAACCTGATCAAGAACTCAGGATGTCTTGTTGGTTATTGTCCAACTTCTCCTTTCTGGAGACATAGAGGAAGGAAAATAACATTAAGTATACCTTCCTTTAGGCCAACATATCCCCCGAGAAGGCAAGGTGTCTTTTTCCACTACAATTTCTTGTTATCTCAAGAAAAGGTGAAGCCTCGCGTGTATGTGCTGCTCTCCCTGGGGTTTGTCATCCTGTGGGTGAGAGCGTACTTTGTCAGCGTCTTTTGTTTATGGGTCAGTGATGACTAAGGTACAGAAACTCCCTATCCGAGGTAAAAGGTGACGGCATCGATATATGGTGCCGTCTGTGGCCTCGTCTCCTCGTGTTCTGAAATACGCGGCTAAGGGATGAGGTCTCTGTCTACCTGGCTTTTCCTTAAATACCTTTGCAAAGCCTTCGAGGGTTGTGACCTTCTGCATCAGAGCTAACTCTCAATAAAGAGGCCTGGAACCAACCCGTTGTCATTAGTAGTTAACAGTCCTTTTTGTGGTAATGGGTATAGACATGCGGACCAAGTCTCTTTAGTCAGAAAAAACGGGACGGCGTATACGACGGCTTG
This sequence comes from Mustela nivalis, assembly GCF_964662115.1. Taxonomy (NCBI): domain Eukaryota; kingdom Metazoa; phylum Chordata; class Mammalia; order Carnivora; family Mustelidae; genus Mustela; species Mustela nivalis. Next base: position 3,171,841 of record NC_139041.1, read on the forward strand.
CAAGGCCATTCCAGCAGACCGTTGGAGTGAGCCACAATGCCCTTGCAGGACTAGGGGATCAGGATGTTTGGGTCCATTTCGGCATCACAGTATTCCGCTGCCGTTGAAGTGAATGAACACCTGGACCTTGCCTTGACAAGGATGTCCCACGCCCTGTTTTGAGAAATGGAAAAGGCAAGCAGACAATGGGAAATATCATATGGCTTCCCACAATATGTGCCTCGGGAGGAATACCTTGGACCTAGTAGAGAAAGGGAATAATGAAAGGCAAGAAGTCAGAGTAGGAGACCCACCAGGAGTGAGTCAGGACTCTGAGAATCCAGCTGAGGGTTACCGAAAAGAGAACTGCTTAATGGGTGGTCAGGAGTTGTGGCATATATTAGGAGGAGCACTAGGACATCCATGCAACTAAAGCATCCGTGAATACTCTGTCAAAAACGGATGATGTATGATAGGCAGGCTTTCTCAGCAGAACAGCAACAACAACAACATCAATTCACAGGAAAACAATGTGGCCCTCTCAAAACCAAAGGAAGTCACAGGGAGAAAAGAAAAGAATTATATTGTTTATTATCTTTCCTTATTGAAATGACATGGGTGGGTTTCCTAAAATGTCCTTCTTTGAATTGGGTCTTTATCCTTGTGAATTAGAGTTTACCCGCCTCTTCCATCTCTGGATTTGATGAGAGGACATGACAATGCCTTCACAAAATACCTAGAAGCGTGGCCCAAGCAAATGCCATGACCTGGCCTTCTGTGTGTTGGCAGGGGTTGGATTACTGCTTCAAATGCTTCCGTCACTATTAGAAAGCTGAGATTTTGTAGGTTTCCTGACTTAATCTTGGAAGTTTCTATGTGTCTGGGAATTTATCCTTTTCTCTCAGTTCTTGGATTTGCTAGCATAAATGTATGGATATGCCTTTTCGGTTATTCTTTGTTTTTGCTACCAGTTGTCATGTGGTTTCATACTTGCAGCTGTTTGATTGTCTCCCTGTTTTATCCCAGTAATGGTTTCTGCGGTTTGTTCGTGTTGTCAAAACTCAATTGTCAGATCTCCTGAATTTTTTTCCTATTGGTTTGTTTGTGTTTCCTTCATTTTGATAATCACATGTCTGATATGAATTTCTCTGTTAACTTTGTAGTTCGGTTTTTCTTCATCTTGTTCCTTCAGTCGTCCTGTTAGGTGGCTTTCTTTTTCAGTATTTTTAAAGTTTGGAAATGCATGCATTTAACCCTATATTGTTTCCCCATAAAATGTTTTGGCATCCTGCTCTACGTTTGTTAGAATTCCTTCGTTCATGGCTCTTTATGCTTTACCTTTGGATTTTCTTCTGGCATTCATTGTAGTTCGTGAGTGTGTTGTGTTTTCCACTCTGGTGGCTGGCTCTATTTCCAATTTGAAAGTGATATCTTCTTGTTTTCATACCTTCGTGATCAGAGTGCATAGGATAGGTTTTGACTTCTCTTCCATGAATTACGACTGTATTTGGACTCGAGCTCATATCCTGCGATAGACAAAGTTAGATCTGCCGCTGGGAAGAGCATATCTTATTGTCCTCAGAGACGCAATCTTACTCATGGATTCCAAAATTTCAGGTGGTCTCGATTGCCCATGTGGATGTCTGTTTTTCCTTAGCAGCTTCCCATGCAGATGATATGTCCTGTGCTTAACGTGGATATCATAGTTGCCAATAGTATTGGATAAAAGTCGCCTTCTCCGTTCAAGTGTGTTCATAGTCTTCCAACGTTTAGATACACCCTTGTTCCTGGTGTATATGTTGGCAATACTTCCAGGTTTCTGTTGTTTTGATGCTCTATCAAGACAAAACACCTTCCGCTTAGCTTTTGTCTCTCGAAGGCATAAAATCACTCACGCTGACTTAGTCACAAACACTTTGTCTCTCTTCTCCTTGGGAATAGCATAACTTATGTCTTCCTGATTTCTTCACTTGCAAGCTATGAGTAACTTTAAGGTCGAAGGAAATGTCCTATGGGCAACAGAAGGACGAGCTTGTTTAATATTTGCTGTTTTCTTATGGTTGTTTTCTAATATTTTTTGCTTTGATTTGGAATTTCAACCACTATTACAAACTGTTTGTATTGACGGGAGACTTTAGACCTGAGTAATGAATGTATTATTAATAGGTAATAGTTCACTTTCTCATTTTGGATGGATTCTCACTTGGATTCTATTTGTCTTTCACCTATATGGTATTTTCTTGGGGTTGTTTCATTGGTTCGAAATCTCGCTTCCTCCCATCTTTTGCATGTGTTATCTTTGTGTTTTTGCATGTGCGTGTGTTAATGCTGTGTGGTGTGTGTGTGTTTCACATCACAATTATTATTAAAATTGGAGAGAATGGAATTCGGTCTCTTGTGGGTAGCAATTCTATTGACATGCCTTGAAATCTCACATTCCATCAGTTCCTATATATCTCCTGCAAAGAATGTCATCTCTGGTCCTCTTCAAGAAACCCGTGTTCTCAGAAAACGGCCTTCCAACAAATACCACCATTTGAATTCCTCATTATAGTCATACTGTTTGTCCCAATACCCTTTCTTTCTCGTATGTTTCTTGACTGTCATGTGTTAGTGAAATCGTCTCTTTGTTGTCTTTCTGAGAATGAAAGATGTGACAAAGCCCAATGTTCTCCGCAAGACTGCCATAAGAGACAGGTGGAGAAATTCCTTCTTGCTTATGTCTCAGTACGAATTGTGGTTACATGGAAGACAGTGAGATGGTACTAGTGACTAATAACCTCATGCTTCTTCAGCCATGAAGGCAACAGGAATATGACCACAACAACTGCAGTGTGGTGGAAATTGACCTGAAGCCTACATGGTAAACTCCACAGCGAAGGAGAACGGAAGTTGCAGAGATGATGAGAGAAGATTGGAGACATGGCTCAGGGGAGATTTGGTTGGCTCATGGTTCAGAGGGCTGGAGCCCATGCAGAGGACCAAAGCACAGGAGAGCTGGGCACACTGAGAACGCACAAGTTACCTGTTTCCCAGTGTCGTTGACTGTGACACGCAGAGGGTCTCAAAAGGATGAGTACTTGACAACATAAGTGTTGAGGGCTGAAGTTTTCCTATCAGCAGGCTTGGCAGACATCGACTTGAAAGGACACCATCTTTTTCCTGCATATGACACCAACAAGCGACCAGGAGCATACAGCCTGGAGACAACGATCCGAGAGAGACAATACCAAGAGTCACCTTGGGAAGATGATGAGTGCTGGGAGTGATTCCGTGAAAGGCAGTGTTCGTGGAGATGACTCAATGTGGACATAATATATTTTGGTCTCTCGCAACAGCAGCATCAAGACAGAGCTACTGGCCACAACAGGTATGTGATGACAGAGGCTGCCTAGCCAGCCAACACGAAATCCCAACAGTGGAACACATGGAGGACTGCCTTCCTCAGTCCAAGATGCTTAGTCCAAGGAGAACAGACTCTCCCACAGGGGACGAGAAGGAAGCTTTGACCACATGTTCTCTTCTGAACACAGCATTCTGCAGGCCTGCGTTCTGTTGAGTCAGTGGAGTTTCTACTTTCAAAGGCACACCAGAGCCCACCAAGACAAACCTCAGCATATTCAGCCCAGACCCTAAAAACAACAAACAGCCGGAAAGGAGAACTACTGCAAATGACCTGCCTCCAGGAGAGGGTCAACCACAACACAAACAGCCGGTGCTATGCATGCCACATACACACTCACAAACACACACACACGCACGCACTCAACAAATCTTAAGGGCCACCCCTGGGTCACTCACGGATCCTTTCCTCCTAAATAAATTACTCTCAGGTTAGGAAACAGAATAAGTTTAATGAATACAGAGAGGTGACAGAGACTTAGATGCAATGCTAAGATGGAAGAATCAATTGATTTCCAGGTAAAGGAAGAAGGAGTGAAAACGACTAGGCAGTCAGAGTGAGACCTCTACATAGAACACGCCCGATGCGGGATTGAAAGCTTCTGCCTGGATACTCGCTGTACTTCAGAAAACATGGGAGATATCAGAAATCTCGAACCACCGAGATAAAACTGATAGAGTTAAAAGCACCCATAAAACTCCTGAAGAGAAGATTGGCAGGAGACTGGATGCAAAGTTCGGGAACATGGTAGAAGTGGAGGATCCAATTAGGGACCGGGAAGAACAAGCCTAGAAAATAAGGACAAAAATTCTAAGAGAGAAGGCAGAATGATGGAACACGATAGTGAGCTTAGGGAATCTTTAAGGAAATGAAAGAGGTGCCTCTTGTAGGTGAAGTACGAGTGAGAGAAAGAAAAGAGGGCTGATCCTCGATTGGAAACTCGGGGCTGAAAAGGACCCTCATCTGGGAGCAGAGAAAGTGGTCCAGAATCAGAGGCACAGAGGACTCCCAACACCTTCCACAGAAGTGGAATACCTAAAGACATAGTGCCATTCCCCCTGGAAAATCTAGGCATGGAGGTATTCTCTTTAGGCAAATAGGCATCGGAGAATAGTTTGTCCTTAGCCCAATAACTGACTTCAAGAGGAAAAGCTATACCAGCTTTTGAAGCAGGCCTGATTGCTCAAGCAACAGCTGACAAGCCAAAATCCTTATCCTCTGCATTTCTGAACAATGACAGTGCAGCGGTTCTGTCTAGAACCAGGAGGTATTCAGAAGTCAATGATTGAGTCCCCTGTTGTTTCCATCAGTTCAGAGTCGGCGTTCAGATCAACTCATGATTCCAGGGCCGTGGCATTGAACTGTTCTCAGTTCTATGCTCAGGTGCAATTAAGCTTCTCCCTCTCCAGCTCCACCCTCTGATTGGGATCTCTCTGCCTCTGTCCAAATATGCATGTGCATGTTGGATCAGATAACAAAGACAAAAACAGTGCACAATAATTGACTGGGGCCAATGGATGTTTTATTGAATTAGACCTAGGTGCCTATGGAGGGCAGCCAGGTAAAGAGAACCTCCCACCATCCTAAAATGCCCGACCTTCGCTCAGAGCTCCCTTGTTCATTCTGCTGTTCTTTCCCTTCCTGGATGTCCTCACCAACCTGCAGCATCCGCTGTCTGTCGTGCTGTACTGACCCCTTGTTAACAAATATTGCATCCTCTCGGGTTCCATTGGAACATGCCAGCTTCCTAAGGTTCTAGGGTGTAGAGTCTGCCTTGGATTCATGGTCTTTTTGGAAGATTGGGAGGCCTTGTTTGCACCGTTTCTGGAGACCCTCGAGGTACTTGATTGCTTGCTGTGGAAGACTCCAGACATGTCTTTGGCACGGTTGCAGGGGTTCACTTGGAGCTTTCCTTGCGTGGCCCTTTTCCTGTTGAGATGCTCCGTGATTTGGTGGGAGGGTATCACCCTTACACAGGGCTCAGTTTTCCTCCCCTGAGGCTTTGCTTGCTGTCTGTTAGTTTCTTGGCCTGTCGTGGCTAAGATGGAATGAGGGATCCTTGCCTTTCCGAGGTCCAGAGGGCTGGTGCTGACATTCACAACCAAACACTACGAATTGTGCCTTGGAAAAGGTGACACCGTCTCGCTTCACAAACAGCCTTGGTGAGATAACCAGGCGGCTCCAGAGGGTTGGGACGGCTTGGGGTCCTCTTGGCCCACCCATGACTACTCCAGTCAAGTGTAGTGATCAGGCCTGGGTTGATGAGGAGTGGTTGCTATGACCTCAAAGCTTTGTGACATCACAGATGCTGGCTTGACTGAAGCAGCTGTCCCTCTCCCATGACCTTGGTGTCCTATGGCTTTATGTAGGAAGCCCCGGGATGGACAGAACAAGAGCTCTCTGAACCTGATCAAGAACTCAGGATGTCTTGTGGGTTAATGTCCAACTTCCCCTTTCTGGAGACATAGAGGAAGGAAAATGACATTCAGTATACCTTCCTTTAGGCCAACATATCCCCGGTGACGGCAAGGTGTCCTTTTCCACTAGAATTTCTAGAGATCTCAAGAAAAGGTGATGCCTTGTGGGTATGAGCAGCTCACCATGGGTTTTGTCTTACTGTGGGTGAGAGCGTTCTTTGTCAGCGTCTTTTGCCTATGGTTCAGTGATGACTAAGTTACGGAAAGTTCCTTTCCGATGTAAATGGTGAGGGCATCGATATATGGTGCCGTCTGTGGCCATGTCTTCTAGTGTTCTGAATCACGCGGCTAAGGGATGAGGCCTCTGTCTACCTGGCTTTCCCTTTAATACCTTTGAAAAGTCCTCGAGGAGCGTGACCTTCTGCATCAGAGCTAACTCTCAATTAAGAGGCCTGGACTGAACCCGTTGTCATTATTAATTAACTGTACTTGTTGTGGTAACGAGTATAGACATGTGGAACAAATCTCCGTTTAGAAGGAAAGGTACGGCGTATACCTTGGGCTTTCAAGGCCCATTCGAGCAGACCATTGGAGTGAGCCACAATGCCCTTGCAAGGACTAGTGGATCAGGAAGTTTGGGTCCATTTCAGCACCATAGTATTTCTCTGCCGTCGAAGTGAATGAACCCCTGGACCTTGCCTTGACATGAATGTCCCATGCCCTGCTGTTGGGAAATGGAAAAGGCAAGCAGACAAAGGGAAATATCATATGCTTCCCACAATATGTGCCTCTGGAAGAATACCTTGGCCCTAGTAAAGGGAGGGAATCCTGAAGGGCAAGAACTCAGAGAAAGAGACCCACCAGGAGTGACTTAGGACTCTGAGAATACAGCTGAGCGGTACAGAAAAGAGTACTGCTTAATGGGTGGTTAGGAGTTGTGGCTTATATTAGGAGGAGCACTAGGACGCCCATGCAACTAAAGCATCCATGAGCACTCTGTCTAAAAAGGATGCTGGATGATAGGCAGGCTTTCTCAACAGAACAGCAACAACAACAACATAAATTCACCGGAAAAACATGTGGTCCTCTGAAAACCAAAGGAAGTCACAGGGATCAAAGGAAAGAATTATATTGTTTATTATCTTTCCTTATTGAAATGACATGGGTGGGTTTCCTAAAATGTTCTTTGAATTGGGTCTTTTTCCTTGTGAATTAGAGTTTACCCGCCTCTTCCATCTCTGGATTTGATGAGAGGACATGACATTGCGTTCACTAAATACCTAGAAGAGTGGCCCAGGAAAATGATCTTTTAGGCCAACCTCTCTCCAGAGATGGCAAAATTTTCCTAATTCTTCTGAAATTTCTAGTGATATCAGAAACAACAATGCCTCTTGTATATCATCCCATCTCTCTGAGGTTTTCCTCCTTTGGATGAGAGAGTGACATTATACATAATAGCTAATGGACAGCACTCCTTCTTACCATTATTTATCTCTACCTACTGTTTATGGGTATAACCCTGTTGACCAAGTCTCTTTAATCAAAGGAAAATTAATGGCCTACATCGATGGCCTGCAAGGCTCACTTGAACAGAACTGAGAATTGAGCTGCAATGTCCTTGCAATACTAGTGGATAAAGAAGGTGTGGTCCATATTGGCAACAGATTATTCCTCAACCATTAGGGAGGATGAACTCGTGGTTCTTGCACTGACATGAATGCCACAGGACTGGGTTTGTGAAATGAAAAGGGCAAGGAGACAAAGGGAAATATCTAATGGATTCTCTCATATGTGCCCTAGGAGGAATACCACGGCCCTTAGTAGAAAGAAGAAAAACTGAAGGGGGATAAGTCAGAGAAGGAGACAAACCAGGAGTAACTCAGATCTCTGTGGAATCAAGCTGAGAGTCAAGGAAAAAAGGAGACATGCAGGGAATGAGGGAACTGGCTAATGGATGTTGAAGAGTTCTCGCATATTTTAGGAGGAGTACTAGGTCATATATGGAACTAAAGCATCAGTGAATACTCTGTCAAAAATGGATGATGGATGACAGGCTGACTTCCACAACAGTACAAAATAATAAAAACAAGCTGGCCCTTTCAATTGCGGGTGTAGACAGACAGAGGAAAGGAAAGAATTATATTTTTATTATGTTTAATTATTGAAATGGAATATAATTTATTTCCTAAAATGTCATTATTTGAATTGGGTCTTTATACTAGTAAATTAGAGTTCATCCACCTCCTCCATTTGTGGAATCCATGAGAAGAAAATGGCATTGCCTTCCCTAATGTCTAGAAGAGTTGAACAGGAAATGATTTGCACCTCACCATCTGTGTGTTGACAGGGGATTGATTACTGCTTCAAACGATTTAGTCACTACTACAGAGCTGAGATTTTGTAGGTTTCCTGACCTAATCTTTGGAGTGAATGTGTGTCTTGGAATTAATCATTTTCTCTCAGTTCTTTTCTTTTGGGTTTGCTTCATTAGTGCTATTCCTCACTTCCTCTCCATCTTTTGGGTGTCTTATCTGTAAGTGTGTGTGTATGTGTGTGTGTGTGTGTGTGTGTGTGTGTGTGTGTGTGCTGTCTGAGTGTGTTTCAAATAACAATTATAAATAAATTGATGGAGATAGGAAGTCGGTATTTAATGGATAGCAATTCAATATGACATGCCTTGAAAACTCACATTCCCTCTCTTTCAGCCTCATTTCCTACAAAGAATGTCATCTTTTGTCCTCTTTGATAAACACATATTCTCTCAAACCTGTCCTCAACAAACACCACATTTTGTGTGCCTGGTTAGTGTTGTATTGTTTGTCCCTTTTTCCCTTGCTTTTTAATATGTCTCTTGTCAGTCATGAGAGTGTGAAATTGTATGTTATTTGTCTTTCTGGGACTGATAGATGTGACGTAGGCTAATGCTCCCCACAATTCTGCCACATGAGGCAAGTGGCAAGAATTCATTCTTGCTTATGGCTGTGTAAGATTCTGTGGGGCTTTTTCAGGACAGTGAGATGGTAGTCTGGGAACTCCAGACTTGTCTTTATCCAGGAACACAACAGGAATATTAACATATCAACTTCAACATGGCAGAAATGAACTGGAGCCTACAAAGCAAACTCCATAGCAAAAGAGAGAATAAGTTGCAAACACTATGGGAGAAGATTGGAGACATGGTTTAGGGGGAAAGTGGGAAGTTGGTAATTCAGAAGGCAGTGAGACACTACAATGGACAAAGCCACAAGAGATCGGAGCACACTTGGAACCCACAAGGAGTACGTTCTCCAATTCCATTGATTCTGACCATCAGGGGGTCTGAATCGTACTATTTCATGCCAACAAATGCCTCTGAGGCCTGGAGATTTTAGATCATCAGTCTTGGCATATCATCTCAAAAGAACACGGTATTTCTCTGGCAGAGAACACCAACAAATAGCCAGGTGAAGACAGCCTGGAAACCACAATTGGAGACAATACCAGGTGAAAGAGTGGGAAGATAGTGGGTTCTGGCTGTATATCAGTGAGAGGCAGTGTTCTTGGAGATGATTTGATGGGGGCAAAAGAAATTTGGGGCTCTCGCACAGGCAGCATCAAGACCGAGCTCCCAGCCCAAGACAGGATGGTGAGGGCTTTAATTCTCTCTCCTGCAAACACGAATTCTAACCATGGAACACATAGGGTACTGTGTTCCTCAGTCCAACTTGCTTCATTTTAAGAGAACAGATTCTCCCATAGGGGACTAGAAGAAAGCCCTGTCTACAGGCTCTCCCCTGACCACAGAATGCTACAGGCCTTCATTCTGTGGTGTAGGTTGAATTTATCCTTTCACAGGCGCACCAGATCCCACCAAGCTAAACCTCAGCCTATTCAGCCCAGACACCAAACACACCAAAAGGCTGGCAAAGAGAGCCTCTGCAGATGACTGGTCTCAAGGACAGGGGACAGGTATGATAAAAGAGCAGAGGGCATGCATGCCACACACACATACCCGAGACTCCCTCAAGGGCCGGCCCTTGGGCACTCCATGAACTCTTATTTCTAAAGAAATTACTATCAGGATAAAAAAACATAATTGATTTTTCAAATGCTGAGAAAAAGTCAGAGAACTATATCCAAGAAAAAATTGGAAGAATCTATTGTTGCCAAGGAAGAAGAAATTATCATGGCCAGGTAATCGGAGTGAAACCTCACATATAACACGCCCAATGGAGGATTGAAAGCAGAAAGATATCAGGGAGTCTCAAACCACATAGATTAAACTGATAGAAATAAAATAAAATGAAATTAAAATAAAATAAAATAAATTAAATTAAATTAAATTAAATTAAATTAAATAAATAAAGAGTTTCTGAAGAAAATATTATTAGCAGACTGAAGGAAAAGTCCAAGAAGCTGGCAGAAGCAAAGGACCAAATTTTTGACCTGGCAGAAAAGGATTGGTAAATAAGGAAGTAAATCCAAAGAAAGAAGGATGAATGATGAAACATGAAAATAAGCTTAGGAAAGTCATCGACACCAAGGAATAGAAAGAGGTGCTTATTGTAGGAGAAGTAGGAGTGAGAGAAAAAAAAAGTGGGCTGAACATGGATTTGAGAATTCAGAGGTAAAACTGTCCCTCATCTGGGAGCAGAAACAGAGATCCAGATTCAGAGGCAAGGAGGACTCACATCACCATCCACAGAAGCATAGAACCACAAGACATAGTTTCATTCCCCCTGAAAAAGCTATCAATGGAGGAATTCTCTTTACCTAAATATGCATGGGAGTGTAGTTTGTACATAGCCAAGTCACTTGCCTCAAGAGGTCAAACTATACCAGCTCTCGAAGCAGGCCAGATAGCTCAAGCAACACCAGCCCAAGCCAAAATCCATTTCCCCTGCATTTGTGAATAATGACAGAGCCGTTGTTCACATCTAGAACTAGGACGTATTCAGAAGTCAAAGATTGTGTCATGGATTGTGTCTATCAGTTCAGAGGCAGCCTTCAGCTCAACTCATGATCCCAGGGTCTTGGCATCGACTCTAATCTCAGGTTCCCTGCTCAAGGGTAAGTCAGCTTTTCCCTATCGAGCTCTACACCCTGATTGTGATCTCTCTGTCAAATATGTGCATGTGCATTGTTTGACAAAAAGACAAAAAGATAACCAGGGTACAAGGATTGACTGTGGCCAGGGGACGTTTTTTTTTTAATTTGGACCTAGATCTCTATGGAAGGCAGCCAGGTTCAGAGAACCTCCCACCATCCTCAAATGCCAGACCTTCGCTCAGAGCTCCAATGTTCATTATCCACTCCTTATCTCCCTGAATATCCTCACCAACATGTAGCATACGCTGTCTGTGGCTCTGTAATGGCCCTTTGTTGACCCAATATTCATCTTCTGCTGGCTCCTTTAGAACACGCCCATCTTCCACAAGAGGCACTGTTTGCTTATCCCATAAAACCATTTGGGGGATGTTCATGAGAGGGTGAAGGCAGGCTTGTGCTGTCACATCCACATGTACTTCTCCAGAGGGTATCTGCAGGACCCTTTGGGAATGCTCCAGGTTCTTTGACATTTGAATCCTCTTCAGTGTGTCCTTTTGAAGATACAAGTTGTCTTCCTGAAACGGGCACAGAAGTCCTTCAGATGGCTTCTCTTGGGCTATGGGTCTTTTCCATCATGCTCCATGCTTGTTCCTGTGGACTCCAAGTACATGAGTCCATTCTGGACCTAAGGTTCTAGGATGTAGAATCTGCCTTTGGTACATCGTCAGTTTTGAAGATTTGGAAGTCATTTTGGCTCGATTTCTAGACACGCTACAGGTACTCGTTATAAGGGCCACTAGGCCAGAGGGAGTCATTTTGTGTTTCTGCAGTAAACTTATATTGAACCCATGCAGTAAACTAAATTGACCCTACTCCTCCAAGAGGACTCTACAACTCTCAAAACTTAGATAAAAGGGTGATTCAGGCCAGGTGAAGACATCTCATTAGAGAGGCATGCATATATGTACTAGGGTAAATTGAGATCCAATTGTCCACCCATGTGTTACCTAGCATTTTTGTTTATGTGGTGTAACCGACTTAGCACGACTGTGCAGTTTTTTTTCTGTATTGTTATCTCATTGGCCATCTCTTATAGCCTGGCTAAACTACCGCTATAAATGTTAGTCTGTGAGGCTGGGAGGGGTCGCCTCTTTGCAAGAGAAGGCCCTGACCAGTCAATATGATTCTCGATGCTTTGTGAAAAATTAACGTTTGCTTGACCTTCACTTTGTATCAGACTTGCTCCTTTGAATAAGGACCCTATCTTTGGAGGGCAACCCGATTTCAAATGATGAGAACTGAGCCAGCATTGGAATTTTTGGAAAAGCCTCTGGAGGTAAGATCTTGAGATCCTGCATGGAGCTGCAGGGTATGGCCCACTGGTAGAAGCTGGCAGCAGCCATGCTCCCCAGAGCTGGTGTGGATGCGGAGATTCCCCATCCTCTCCTGGTAGATCATATGGGGTTTCATGTCCCCCTGGGTGGTCAGGGGGTTCGAGTCTCCCTAGATGGTCAGGGGGCTCGAGTTCCCCTTGGCGGTTATAGGGGGAACTCCAGGGGGTTCTAGTCCCCCTAGACATTCAGAGGGTTCAAGTCCCCCTGGGCGGTTTGGTGGTTCGAGTCCTCCTAGGCAATCAGGGGATAAAGAAAGCCCCCACCATTGTAAGGTTATTGGTAAGAATTGTTGGGCCTACGGTTGTCTTTGCTTGGTCCTTTTGTTTTCTGTTGTATTGTTTGTTATATTGAAGGAATGGGGAAAGCAGAGAGTAAAGGGATTCTGACTTCATCTCTCTGTTCTTCATAATAGATGTGAGGCTTCTCACTCACTAATTTCGTGTGTTAAGGGCTATGACTGTAGCCAACTGGGGTTAGTCTAAGAGTGAGTTAAGGTGCCCAATGCTGATGCTCATTGGAGCTGAGCGTGTATATGAGTGCCAAATGGACCACTTTTGGTAAGCAGAACTGGCACTGTGAGATGAACCTACCTTGAGCCAAAGACTTTAAAAAATATTCCCAAGCAGCTGCCCGAAACTGCCTTTGTTTTGGGGAATTCTTTGCCTTCTCTGGCCTGATATGGACAGCCTAGCCCCTCCGCCTTGTTGGCGGGAAAGCATGGCATCTGAAGTGGAGATAGTTATTTGTTTGTCTCAAGGTTTTAATGGGTAATTGTTAAAGTGGCTTCCAAAGTCTTTGGTAACCTGAAACTGTGAACGGTTGCTTGAATGACAAATGGAATTAAATTCGCTGGACATGTAGGTCTTAACCAAATGAGATATAATGCTAGACCATTAGGTCAAAATCTCATCTTGACCACCACACATGCTATCGCGGACCTTCGTAGACTCCAACCGACTGATGATGGTGAACACCGAGAGACAGGGTATCAGACCCTCCTCCTCAACAAACCAAGAGTGATCTCACAGCACCCAGTGGTGCTAAATCCAGCCACACTGCTCCCAGAGGAGCTGGCTGACCATCCACACAACTGTGGGGAGGTCCTAAACCAAGTCACAGGAATAAGACTGGATCTCAGAGACATGCCCTTCCCAGATGCAGAGATGACTCTGTTCATGGAAAGAGGTATGTGAGGTATGTGAGGGCTGTGGTAGTTTATCCTGAGCAGGAATTCTGGGCAGCACCCTGCCACATGGAACTTCGGCACAACAAGCAGAACTGATTGAAATCACTAAGGCACTGCAGATGGCTAAAGGTAAAACCACCAACATCAATACGGATCACAGGTATGTCTTTGCTACTCTCCATATACATGGAGCTACTTACATTAACATTAGAAGGAAAAGGAATTAAAACAGAAGAGAAATATTGGGATCCAAAAGAGGTGGCTCTTATGAATTTCTTGCGACACCAATAGCGGACTGATCTGATTTCAAAAGGTAACCAATTATCAGTTTGATATTTAAAAAAGCAGCCTGAGAAACAATGCAAGAGCTGGTTACACACCTGGATCTATCCCTACCAGATAAACTGGAGAATTAAGAGGTAGATTTAAAGTATTTACAAAAATTGCTAAATTATATTATAAAGGGGACTGGGCTAAGACTAAAAGAGGAAATTTAATTCTTCCGCAAAGACTAGGTAAGAAGTTAGTAGACCAGATACATTAGGGTACTCACCTGGGGTCACTCAAATTCAAGGAACTTAAAGGCAAGCAGTACTAGGGTTCTACATTATGGTGTATGGTTCAGGATATATTGATAAATATGCTCAGTGCCAGGCAGTTAATGTGGGAGGAACTAGAATTGGAAGAGGGAAAAGAGAAAGAGGTAGTGTACCAGGAATTTATTGGAAAATAGATATTACAGAAATAAAACCCGGAAAATAAGGGGACAAGTATATGTTAGTTTTTGTAGATACCATTTCAGGCCAGGTTGAGGCTTTTCCCGAGAAACATGAGATGGCAGGAGTGGTAGCTAGAAAGCTACAAGAAAAATAATTCCTAGGTCTGGAATGCCTCTCACGATTGGGTCATTCATTGGCCTTGCATTTTGATTTCAGTCTCACAGGAATTGGCCAAGGCCATGGGCACAAATTGGAAACTACATTGTGCTATCAGACCCAGAGTTCTGGGCATGTAGAGAGAATGAACCGGACTCTTAAAGAGACCTTGAGAAAACTAACCCTGGAGACGGGCAGTGGATGGGTGGATCTCCTTCTTTCACCCTGCTCAGTGCAAGATGTACACACTATTTAAACAGGGTGACCCCATTTGAAATGTTTGGGAGAACCCTGCTCCCGCTCTGTCCTCGGCTACAAAAGGTTGCCCTAGCAGAAACGAATGATCAGTCTGTACTCCAGTCACTGCAGACATTACAGTCTGTATTTAAAAAAAAATGCAGGGATCCAGACTGCCCACACTGGTATGGAGACTGTGGTGGAACCACATCCTTTCCAACCCAATCACTTGGTTTGGATATGACATTATCAATTGGGGAGCTTAGAGCCTTGCTGGATGGGACCTTTTACTGTTACCTTGAACACACCACAGCAGTAACAGTAGAACACATCGGGGCCTGGATTCACGCATGTCATATCAAACGAGCCAAGGATGAAGATGACCCCCAAAGGTGGAAGCCACAGCCAAAGATCCCGCTCACCCTGGACTAAATCTAAGACTGAAAAGACTATGCGTTTGTTGTTGCTCCTATTTTTACCTGTTTATGTAAAGTATAGGTAGTTAATTAGATAAAGGAAATTAGGGGAAAAAAATGGAAAGGGTTCTATGAAGTGGTAAATGGGTAACTCATCAGCCGACAGTGCACTAGTGTCATTTACACTAGTGTAAATATACAGCTGACTGTACACTAGTGTCATGTACAAAATAAAATGAGAGCGATAAAAATGTTGGAATTACATGCTCAATAAACCCTTTATAACCAGAGCATGTAGAACTGGAAGAAAAGTCAAGGATTGGACTAATCTCCAAAGAATAGGGAGGAATGTAAGAGCCTGGGTGGCCAGAGGAAATCATTTTGTGTTTATGCAGTATACATAGATTGGCCTCATGCAGTAAATTTAGATTGATACTGCCCCTCCCATAGGTATTTACTCGCAAAGCCTAGATATAAGGGCAGGTCGGGCCAGATGAAGATATCCACTCAGTGGGGTGCTTATATCTACTAGGTAAATTGAGATTCAATTGTCCATCCGTGTGTTACTAGCATTTTTTTTTATGTCTGTCAGACGTAGCACCACTGTGCAGTTTTCTCTGTGTATTGCAATCTAAAGGCCACCTGTGTATAGCCCAGCTAAACCACAGCTATACATCTTAGTCTGTGATGCTGGAGGGGTCGAATATGGAAGATAAGGCCCTGACCAGTCAGTATTATTCTTGATGTTTGGAATGAAATTAAGTTTTGCTTGACCTTAGCTTTGTATCAGTCTTGCTCCTTTGATTAAAAACCCTAACACTTCTGTCTGCTCTGTTGAAGACTCCAGACATGTCTAAGTCATGATTGGAGGTGTTCCCTTTGAGCTTTCCTTGGGTGGCTCTTCTGTTCAGAAGATTGGTGATTGGGTGGTAGGGCCTAACACTTGTGCAGGGCTCAGATTCCCTCGCCTGAGGTTTGCTTGAAGCCTGATTGTTACTTGACCTTTCCTGGCTAAGATGGAATGGTGGATTCTTGCCTTTCTCCGGAATCCAGAGGGCTGGTGCTGACAGTCAGGACCAAACACTATGAATCGGTCCATGGTGAAGGTGATACCGAATAGCTTCACAAATTGCCTTGGTGAGAGAACCAGGAGGCTCCACCGGTTTGGGAAGGCAAGGGGTCCTATTGGCACACCCATGAATACTCCAACAAAGTTTAGTGATCAGGCATGGGTTTATGAGGATTGGTTGTTATGACCTCAAAGCGTTGTGACATCACAGATGCTGGCTTCACTGAAGCAGCTGTCCCTCTCCCATGACCTTAGTATCCTATGGCTTTAGGTAGGAAGCACCAGGAAGGACAGAACATGAGCCCTCTGAGCCTGATCAGGAACTCAGGATGTCTTGTGGGTTAATGTCCCACTTCCCCTTTCTAGATAAATAGGAAAAAAAAATGATGTTCATTATACTTTCCTTTAGGCCAACATTTCTCCAGAGACAGCAAGGTGTCCTATTTCCACCACAATTTCTAGATCTTAAGAAACAGTGAGGCATCTTGGGTACCAACAGCTCTCCATGGGATTTGTCCTCCTGTGGGTGATCAAGTCCATTGTAGGTGTCTTTTCCCAACGGGTCAGTGATGACTAACGGACAGAAAGTCCCTTTTGAGGAGAAAGGTAAGGGCATGGATATATGGTGCTGCCTTTGTCCTCATCTCCTAGAGTTCTGAAACACAAGGTTAAGGGATTAGGGCTCTGTCTACCTGGTTATCCCTTAAATATGCAAAGTCTTCTAGGAAAGTGACGTTCTGAATCAGAGCTAACTCTTCATGAAGAGGCCTGGACCACACCTGTTGTCATCATTAGTTAACTGTACTTGTAGTGTAATGAGTATAGACATGTTGACCAAGTCTCTTTATTCAAAAGGAAAGGGACGGCCTATATCGACGGCTTGCAAAGCCCACTTGAGCAGAACTGTGGACTGAGCCTCAAGGTCCTTGCAGACCAGTGATGAAGAAGGTGTGGTCCATCTTGGTAACACAGTATTCCTCAGCCATCGGGGAGGATAAACCCCTGGAACTTACATTGACATGAACGTCCCAGGTCTGGGTGATGGGAAATGGAAAAGACAGGCAAACCAATGGAAATATCATATAGCTTTCCACAATATGTTCCTCAGGAGGAATACCTTGGCCCTTAGTAAATGAAAGAAAAACTGAATGGGAAGAATGCAGAGACAGAGACCCACCAAGAGAGACTCAGGACTCTGAGAACCAAGCTGAGGGTTACAGAGAAGAGACACATGCAGGGAATAAGTGAAATGCTTAATGGGTGTTCAGGAGCTGTTTCATAGTTTAGGAAAAGCACTAGGTCGCATATGAAACTAACATCCGTGAATACTGTGTCAAAAAAAAAAAAACGACAGGGTCGCCTTGGTGGCTCAGTGGGTTAAGCCGCTGCCTTCGGCTCAGGTCATGATCTCAGGGTCCTGGGATTGAGTCCTGCATCAGGCTCTCTGCTCAGCAGGGAGCCTGCTTCCCTCTCTCTCTCTGCCTGCCTCTCCATCTACTTGTGATTTCTCTCTGTCAAATAAATAAATAAAATCTTTTAAAAAATGACAAAAAAATTCCAAGAAGAATTCTAAGATTTTCAACAAAAAAATTCCGAAAAAAACAATGTGACCCTTTCAAAACCTAAAGAAGGCACAGGGAGAAAAGGAAAGAATTATATTTTATATTATCTTTCCTTATTGAAATGGCATGGGATTTTCCTAAAATGTCCTTATCTGAATTGGGTCTGTATCCTTGTAAATTAGAGTCTACCTGCCTCTTCCATCTCTGAAGTTGATGAAAGGACATGACATTGACTTCGCTAAATACCTAGAAGAGTTGCCCAAAACTGGCCTTCTGTGTGCTGGCAGGTGATTGATTACTGTTTCAAACGCTTCAGTCACTACTAAAGAGCTGATATTTTGTAGGTTTCCTGACCTAATCGTGGGAGATTCTATGTGTCTGGGAATTTAACGTTTTCTCTCCGGTCTTGATTTGCTAGCATAAATGTGTGTATGTGCCTCTTAGGTTATTCTTTTTTCCTTTCTACCAGTTGTCATGTGGTTTCTTACTTTCAGCTGTGTGCTTGTCTCCCTGCTATATCCCAGTAATGGCTTTGCAGTTTGTTCATGTTTTCAGAACTGAAGTGTGAGATTTCTGGATTTTTTTAAATTGGTTTGTTTGTATTTCCTTTATTTCGATAATCTTATGTATGATTTCATTTTTTCTGTTAACTTTGGAGTTCGGCTCTTCTTCTACTTGTTCCTTCAGGCGTTCAGTTAGGTTCCTTTTTTTTTTTTTTTTTTTTGGTGTTTTTAAATTTTGGAAATGCATGCGATTAACACTTTATGGTTTCCCAATAAAATGTTTTGGCATCACTGCTTAAGTTTCTTGACATTCTTTTGCTCATGGCTCTTTCTGCATTTCCTTTGGATTTTCTTTCTTGCATTCATTGCTAGTTCGTGAGTGAGTTGTGTTTTCCAACCTTTAGGGTATGGCTTTTTTCCAATTTGAAAGTGATATCTTCCTGTTTTCATACCTTCGTAATCATAAGTGCCCAGGATAGGTTTTGACTTATCTTCCATGAATTAAGACTGGATTTGGTCTCGAGCTCATGACCTTCGATAGACAAAGTTAGGTCTGCCGCTGGGAAGAACATATCTTACTGTCCTCATAGACGCAATCTTACTCATGGATCCCCAAAGATCAGGTGGTCTCGAGAGCCCATGTGGACGTCTGTTATTCCTTACTACCTTTCCATCCAGATGATCTATCCTGTGCTTAACTTGGATATCATAGTCCCCAACAATATTGGATTAAAGTCCTATCTTTCTTCGTCTCTGTTCATATGCTTACAACGTTAAGATACAGCCATGTTCTGGTATATATGTTGGCAGTTCTTCCAGGTTTCTGATGTTTTGATGCTCCATCATGACAAAACACCTTCCGCTCTCTTTTGTCTCTCAAAGGCATGAAAGCACTCTAGATGACTTAGGCACAATCACTTTGGCTCTCTTCACCTTGGCAAGAGTAGAACCTACGTTTCCAAATTTCTTCACTTTCAGCTATGTGTATCTTTATAGTCAAAGGAAATCTTCTATGGGCAACAGAATTCGAGCTTGTTTAATATTTGTTGTTTTCTGATGGATCTATTCTCGATTTTTTTGTTTGTTTGTTTGTTTTATCTTATTTTATTTTATAATTTCAACCACACCTACAAAATGTTTGTATTGACGGGAGACTTTCGTCCTGAATGCTGAATGAATTATTGTTAGGTAAGAAGTTCACTTTCTTATTTCGGTTGACTTTTGGCTTGAATTCTCTGTGCCTTTCCCTTTTATGGTATTTTCTTTGGGGATGCTTCATTAGTGCGATTTCTCACTTCCTCCCCCTCTTTCGCGTGTCTTATCTCTGTGTGTGTTCGTGTGTATGTGTGCATGTGCATGTCTTAATGTGTGAGTGGTCTGTGCGTGTTTCACACAAGACTTATAATTCAATTTCAAGAGGTAGGAATTGGGTCTCTTAAGGTTAGCAATTCAATTTGACATGCCTTGACAACTCACATTCCATCTGTTCCAAGAACATCTTCTGCAAGGAATGTCATCATTTGTACTCTTCCATAAACACATATTCTCACAAAACTGCCTTCAAACAAACACCACGTTTTGTGTGCCTCATTAGAATCGTATTGTTTCTCCCTATACCCTTTGATTTTTCATACGTTTCTTGACTGTCTTGAGGGAGTGAAATCGTCTGTTTGTTTTCTTTCTGAGAATGATAGATATGACAGAGCCCAAAGCTCTCTGCAAGCCTGTCACATGAGTCATTTGGAAGAATTCATTCTATTTTAAGTCTCAGTAAGAATTTGCGGTGACATCGAAGACAGAGCTGGTAGTTGTGTCTAATAACATCGTGCTTATCTTCAGCCATAAAGGCAAAAGGAAGATGACAACAATGATGGTGGCGGGGTGGAGATTGACCTGAAGCCTACACAGTAAACTCCACAGAGTAAGAGATCAGAGGTCTCAGAAAGTATGGGAGTTTGGAGACATGGCTCATGGGAGATTTGGGTGGTTCGTGCATCAGAGGGCAGTGATCCCATGCAAAGGACAAAGGCAGAGGAGAACAGGGCACACTGGGATCCGACAAGGAACCTGTTTCCCAGTGCAATTGGCTGTGACCAACAGAGGGTCTGAGTTCATGACAACACAATTTTTGAGGGCTGGAAATTTAGGATCAGCAGGCTTGGCAGAATACGACTCGAAAAAACACCATGTTTTTCTTGCAGGGGACATCAACAAGCAACCAGGTGCCGACAGCCTGGAGACCATGATCAGAAAAAATACCAGGAGATGTAGTTTGGGGAGAGTGGTTCCTGGCAGTGCATCCATGAGAGGCAGTGTTTGTGGAAATGATTCAATGGGTGCATTAGAAATGTTCGGCTCTCAAACCAGTAGCAACAAATCTGAGCTACTGGCCAAAACAGGATGGTGAGACATTTGCTGTCTACCGTGCCAACACTAAAACCCAACTGTGGAACACTTGAGGGATTGCCTTCCTCAGTCCAAGATTCTTAGTCCAAGGAGAACACATTCCATAGGGGACAAAAAGAATTCCTTGACCACATGCTCTCTTCTGAACACAGCATTCTGCAGGCCTGCATTCTATTGGGTTGTGGAATGTCTCCTTTCACACGCACACCAGATACTACTAAGTGAAACCTCAGAATATTCAGCCGGGCCCCAAACATAGCAAACGCCAGACAAGGAGGACCCTTGCAGTTGACTGGTCTCAAAGACAGTGTCAGCAACAACACAACAGCAGATGGCATGCATCACACACACACACACACACACACACACACACACACACACACACCCATCATCCCTTAAGGGCCAGGATTAGGTCACTCACAGATTTCCTCTTCTTAAAGATATTAACCTCAGGATGGATAAAGAATGAACTTTCAGGATACGGAGAGGAAGACAGAGACTTACATCCAAGGCAAAGATGGAAGAATCAACAGATGCCAAGGTAAAAGAACAAGAATGATCACGGCTAGGCAATCAGAGAGAAAATTCTATATAGACCACGCCCGATGTGGTATAGAAAGCAGCGGCCTGGATACTTCCTGTAAATCAGAAAACATCGAAGATATCGGAGAGTCTCGAACCACAGAGATAAACTGATAAAGATAAACGAACATAAATAGCTCCTGAAGAGAAGATTGGTAGGAGACTGGATGCAAAGTCCGGGAACATGGCAGAAGTAGATGATCCAGTTAGTGACCTGGAAGAACTAGTCTAGAAAATAAGGAGGCAAATTCTAAAAGAGAAGGAAGAATGTCGGAACATGACAATGAGCTTAGGGAATCAGCATCTCCAGTAATTGAAAGAGGTGCCTCTTGTAGGAGAAGTAAGAGTGAGTGAAAGAAAGAGGGCTGAACATGGATTTGAGAAATCGGGGCTGAAAATGACCCTCATGCGGTAGCACAAACAGAGGTCCACAATGAGAGGCAGAGAGGACTCCCATTACCTTCCACAGAAGCAGATCACCAAAAGACATTGTGTCATTTCCCCCTGGAAAATCTAGGCATGGAGGAATTCACTTTAACAAATAGGTATGGGATAATAGTTTGTCCATAGCCCAGTCACTGACTTCAAGAGGAAATGCTATACCAGCTCTAGAAGAAAGCTGGATAGCTCAAGCAACACCAGCCAAGGCCAAAACCCTTATCCCCTGCATTTCTGAACAATGACTGAGCAGCGGTTCTTGTTTAGAACCACGAGGTTCTCAGAAGTCAACGGTTGTGTCCCAGGATGTGTCAATCAGTTCAGAGGCAGGCTTCAGATCAACTCATGATTCCAGGGTCTTGGCAATGACTGTGGTCTCAGGTTCTCTGCTCAGGGGAAAATAAGCTTCGCTCTCGACAGCTCTACCCCCTTGATTGTGAACTCTCGGTCTCTCTGTGTAATAAGTGCAAGCACATCGTTTGACAAGATAAGAAAAACAAAACCAGGCACAATAATTGACTGGGGGCAGAGGATGATTTATTGAATTTGGACCAAGGTTCCTATGGAGGGCAGCTATGTACAGAGAACCTCCCACCTTCATAAAAACCAACCTTCGCTTGGAGCTCCAATGTTCATTCCCCTGTTCCTTTTCTTCCTGGATCTCCTCACCAACCTGAAGCATCCGCTGCGTGTCATGCTATACTGACCCCTTGTTGACACATGTTCATTCTCTTCTGGCTCCATTATAACCTGCCCATCTTCTACAACAGGCACTGTTTGCTTATCACATGACATCATTTGGCTGAGGGTCATGAGAGTTAGAAAGCATGCTTGTGCTGCCACATCTCCATGAACTTCCACAGGGGTAGCTGCTCCACCCTGAGGGAGTGCTCAAGGTTCTTCCACATTCAAATCCTCTTCAATGCGTCCTTTAGGACATACATGTTGTCTTCCGGAAACGGGCACTGAAGTCTTTCAGATGGCTTTTCTTGGGCTATGGGTCTCTTCCAAAATGCTCTCTGTTTGCTTCTGTGGACTCAAACTACATGAGTCCATCCTGGACCTAAGGTTCTACACCTAAAGTGTAGAGTCTGCCTTTGATGCATGGTCATTTTTGAATATTGGGAGGCCTTGTTGGCAGCATTTCTGGAGAGGCTCGAGGTACTCGTGTCCTCCCTGTTGAAGACTCCCGACATGTCTTTGGCACGGTTGCGGGTGTACAGTTTTCTTTCCTTGGGTGGCCCTTCTCCTGTTCAGAATCTCTGTGATTGTGTGGGAGGGCCTTATCCTTGTACCAGGCTCAGATTTCCTCCCCTGAGGTTTTGCTTGAGGCCTGATTGTTTCTTGCCCTGTCGTGGTTAAGATGGAATGGTGGATGGTTGTCTTTTTCTGGAGTCCAGAGTGTTGGTGCTGATAATCATGACCGAAGACTATGAATTGGGCCTTGTAGAAGGTGACTCCGACTCGCTTCATAAATTGCCTTGTTGAGAGACCATACAGCTCCAGCGGTTCAGGACGGTCTGGGGTGCTCTTGGCCCACTCACGACTACTCTAGCCAATTGTAGTGATCAGGCGTGATGTAATGAGGAGTAGTTGCTATGAATTCAAAGCATTGTGTCATCACAAATGCTGCCTTTACTGAAGCAGCTGTCCCTCTCCCATGACCTTGGTGTTCTAAGGCTTTAGGTGTGAAGCCCCGAAAGGACAGAACAAGAGCCCTCTGAGTCTAATCAAAAACTCAGGTTGTCTTGTGGGTTAGTGTCCCACTTCCTCTTTCTGGAAAAAGGGGAAAGAAAATGATGTTCAGTATACCTTCCTTTAGGCCAACATTTTCCCAGAGACGGCAAGGTGTCTTATTTCCACTAAAATTTCTAGCGATCTCAAGAAACGGTGAGGCCTCATGGGTATCAACTCTTAGTTGGTCTCATCTCTTAGTTTTATGAAACACACGGCTAATGGTTTAAGGCTCTGTCTACCTGGCTTTCCCTTACACACCTTTGCAAAGTCTTATAGGAGAGAGTCATTCTGCATCAGGGCTAAATCTAAGGAGAGGCCTGGACCGCACCCGTTGTCATCATTAGTTGTCCTTGTTGCGGTAACGGGTATAATCATGTTGACCATTTCTCTTTAGTCAGAAGGATAGGTACGGCTAATATCGATGGATTGCAAGGTCCATTCGAGCAGACCTTTGCAGTGAGCTGCAATGCCCTTGCAAGGACTAGTGGATAAGGATGGCTTGGTCCATTTTGGCAAGACAGTATTCCTCGGCCGTTGAAGAGAAGGAACGCCCTCGACCTTGCCTTGAATGATGTCCCATGCCTTGCTGATGTGAAATAAAAAGGCAAGCAGAAAAAGGGAAATATTATATGGCTTCCCACAATATGTTCCTCATAAGGAATACCTTGGCGCTTTGTCCTCTTCAATAAACACGTATTCTCATAAAACTGCCTTCACACAATCACCATGATTGTGTGCCTCATTAGTGTCATATTGTTTGTCCCTATAACCCTTGCTTTTTCATCTGTTTCTTGACTGTCATGAGGGAGTGAAATCATCTGTTTGTTGTCTTTCTGAGAATGATAGATGTAACGAAGCCCAATGGTCTCGGCAGCAATGCCACATGAGGCAACTGGAAAAATTAATTCTTTCTTATGTCTCAGTAAGAATTTGTGGTGACATGGAGGACAGTGAGATGGTAGTAGTGTCTAATAACCTTGTGCTTGTCTTCAGCCAAGAAGGCAACAGGAAGACGACCCCAACAAATGCAACAGAGTGGAAATGGATGGGAAGCCTACAAGGTAAACTCCACAAAGAAGAAAGGTAGTTGCAGAGACTAAGGGAGAAGTTTGGAGACATGGATTATAGGAGATTTCGTTGGTTTATGCATCAGATTCCAGTGATCCCTGCAAAGGACAAAGGCACAGGAGAGGCGGGGACGCTGAAATACCACAAGGCACCTGTTTCCCAGTGCCATTGGCTCTGACAAGAAGAGGGTCTGAAAGGCACGAGTTCTTGACAACACAAGTCTTGAGTGCTGTAGTTTTCAGATCAGCAGGCTTGGCAGATATAAACTTGAAATAACTCCATGTTTTTCCTGCATAGGTCACCAACAAGCAACCATGTGCAGACAACCAGGAGACCATAATCAGCGACAATACCAGGACACGCAGTTGGAATATGGTGGGTCCTGGCAGTGCATCCATGAGAGGCAGTGTTCGTGGAGTTGTCTCAATGGGGGCATAAGAAATATTGGGCTCCCACACGAGGAGCATCAAGACCGAGCTACTGGCCAATACAGGATGGTGAGGAGCATCCTCTCCTCATACAGAGCACCAAAAGACTGCCTACTCTGCCCATACGAAGTCCCAACCATGGAACCCTTGAGGTACAGCCTTCCTCACTCCAAGTTGTTTAGTCAACGTAGAACAGACTCTCCCATAGGGGACGAGAAAAATGCCTTGACCACATGATCTCTTCTGAACACAGCATTCTGTATGCCTGTGTTCTGATGAGTTTGTGGAATGTCTCCTTTCACAGGCACACCAGAGCCCACCAAGGTAAACCTCAGCATATTCAGCCCAGGCCCCAAACACACCAAATGGCAGGCAAGGAGAGCCACTGCAGATGGCTGGTCTCAAGGACAGCGTCAGCCAGAACACAAACATCAGATGGCATGCATGCCACACACACACACACACACACACACACACACACACGACAAAACTTAAGGGCCCGCCCTTGGTCACTCAATGATCTCTTCTACCTAAATAAATTACCCACAAGATAGAAAACAGAATAAGTATTTCGAAACAGAGAGGAGTCAGAGATCTAGATCTAATACAATATGGAAGAATCAACAGATGTCAAGGAAAAAGAACAAGAAAGGATCATGGCTAGGAAATCAGTGTGAAGCTTCTACATATAACATGCCCGATGTGGGTTTGATAGCAGCGGCCTGGATTCTCCCTATACATCAGAAAACATAGAAGATATCAGAGAGTCTCAAACCACAGAGATAAAACTGATAAAGATAAAAGAACCTAAAGAGCTCCTGAAGAGAAGATTGGTAGGAGACTGGATGCAATGACTCTGAACATGGCAGAAGTAGAGGATCCAATTAGTGACCTGGAAGTACAAGCCTAGAAAATAAGAAAGCAAATTCTAAGAGAGAAGGAGGAATGACGGAACATGACAATGAGCTTATGGAATCATCATCCAAAAAGAAATGAAATAGGTGCCTATTGTAGGATAAGTAAGAGTGAGAGAAAGAAAATAGGGCTGAACATGGATTTGAGAATCAGGGCTGTCAATGACCCTCATCTGATAGCTGAAACAGAGGTCCAGAATTGAGGCACACAGGACTCCCATCACCTTCCACAGAAGCAGAGCACCAAAAGACATAATGTCCTTTCCCCTGGAATATCTAGGCATGGCGGAATTCTCTTTAGGCAAATAGGCATCAGGGAATATTTTGTCCATAGCCCAGTCACTGACTTCAAGAGGAAAACTATACCAACTCTCAAAGCAAGCCGGATAGCTCAAGCAAAACCCGACCAAGCCAAAATCCTTATCCCCTGCATTTCTGAACAATGACAGAGCAGCGGTTCTTTTCTAGAACCAGGAGATATTCAGAAGTCAAAGGTTGGGTCCTTTGTTGTGTCCATCAGTTCAGAGGCGGCCTTCAGATCAACTCATGATTCCAGGGTCTTGGCTATGACTCTGGACTCAGGTTCTCTGCTCAGGGGCAAGTATACTTCTCCGTCTCCAGCTCCAACCCCTGATTGCGATCTCTCTGTCTATCTGTCCAATTAGTGCATGTGCATCATTTGACAAGATAACAAAAACAAAACCAGGGTACATTAATTGATTCATGCCAGAGGATGTTTTCTTGAATTAGGACCTAGGTTCCTGTGGAGGGTAGCCAGGTACAGAGAACCTCTCACCATCCTAAAATGCCCTACCTTCGCTTCGAGCTCCCACAGTTATTCTACTGTTCTTTGTCTCCCTGGATCTCCTCACCAAACTGAAGCATCTGCTGTCTGTCGCGCTGTACTGACACCTTGATGACAATTGTGCATCTTCTCTGGGCTCCATTAGAACATGCCCATCTTCCGCAAGAGGCACTGTTTGCTTATCTCATGAAACAATTTGGGGGATGATCATGAGAGAGTGAAGGAAGGTTTGTGCTGCCACATTTTCATGCAGTTCCTGAAAGGGTAGCTGCTCCAACCTGAGGGAGTGCTCAAGGTTCTTCCACATTAGAATCCTCTTCAATGGGTCCTTTTGAACATAAATGTTGTCTTCATTAAATGGTTAGAAAGTCTTTCAGATGGCTTCACTTGGGCTTTGGGTCTCTTCCAACATGCTCTCCATTTGCTCCTGTGGACTCCAAGTACATGAGTCCATCCTGGACCTTAGGTTAAGGGTTTAGAGTCTGCCTTGATGCATGGTCATTTTTGAAGATTGCGAGTCCTTGTTGGCACCTTTTCTAGAGACGCTCGAGGTACTTGTGTCCTCGCCTTGGAAGACTCCAGACATGTCTTTGGCACGGTTGCAGGGATTCATTTGGAGCTCTCCTTGGGTGGCCCTTTTCCTGTTCAGAAGCACCATGATAGGGTGGGAGGGCCTTACCCTTGTGCCGGGCTCAGATTTCCTCCCCTGAGGCTTTGCTTGAGGCCTCATTGTTATTTGGCCTGTTGTGGTTAAGATGGAATGGTGGATGCTTGCCTTTCTCTGGAGTCCAGAGGACTGGAGCTGACAATCACGACGAACCACCAACTCGCTCGCATACTGTCTTGAATTGAGACTGAAGCAGCTCCAGCAGTTTGGGACGGCTTGGTGTCCTCTTGTCCCACCCAGCCAAGTGTAGTGATCAGGTGTGGGTTGATGAGGAGTTGTTGCTATGACCTCAAAGCTTTGTGACATAACAAATGCTGGCTTCACTGAAGCAGCTGTCCCTCTCCAATAAACTTGGTGTCCTATGGCTTTACATAGGAAGCCCCGGGAAGGAAAGAACAAGAGCCCTCTGATTCTGATGAAATACTCAGGTGTCTTGGGGGTTAATATCCCACTTCCCCTTTCTAGACTAAGAGGAAAGAAAATGACACTCAGTATACCATCCTTTAAGCCAACATTTCCCAGATATGGAAAGGTGTCCTATTTCCACTAAAATTTCTAAAGAGCTCAAGACACAGGAGACCTTGTGTGTATCAACAGCTCTCCGTGGGTTTTGTCATCCTGTGGGTTATGGCGTCTTTGTCAGCATCTTTTGCCTATGGGTCAGTGATGAGAAAGGATGGAAAGTCCCTTTTCGAGGAAAAGGTGAGGGCTTCGATATACGGTGCTGTCTGTGGCCTCATCTCCTAGTGTTCTGAAATGCACGGCCAGGGAATAGGGCTCTGTCTCCCTGGTTTTTCCTTAACTACCTTTGCAAAGTCTTCGAGGAGACTGACCATTGGCATCACAGCTAATTCTTAAGGGAGAGGACTGGACTGCACCCGTTGTCATCATTAGTTAACTATACTTGTTGTGGTAACGGGTATAGACACGCAGACCAAGTCTCTTTAGTCAGAATGAAAGGGACGGCCTATACCTACGACTTGCAAGGCACATTAGAGCGGACCTTTGGAGTGAGCCGCAATGCCATTACAAGGACTAGTGGATAAGGAAGGTTCGGTCCATGTTGGCAACTCAGTATTCCTCAGCCATCGAAGAAAATGAACCCGTAGACCTTGCCTTGACATGAATGTCCCATGCCCTGCTGATGGGAAATGGAAAAGGCAAGCAGAAAAAGGGAAATGTCATATGGATTCCCACAATATGTGCCTCGGGATAAATACCTTGGACCTTAGTAAAGGAAGGGAATACTGAAGGGAAAGAAGTCAGAGAATGAGACCCACCAGGAGTGACTCAGGACTCTGAGAACCAAGCTGAGGGTTACAGAAAAGACAACTGTTAAAGGGGTGTTCAGGAGTTGTGGCATATATTAGGAGGAGCACTGGGACGTACATGCAACTAAAGCATCCGTGAATAATCTGTCAAAAACGGGGTAGGATGATAGGCAGGCCTCTAAACAGAACAGCAACAACAACAAAAATTCAGAGGAAAACAATCTGGCCCTTTCAAAACCAAAGAAAGTCACAGGGAGAAAAGGATAGCATTATCTTGTTTATGATCTTTCCTTATTGAAATTACATGGGATTGCTTTACTAAAATGTCCTTCTCTGAATTGTGTCTTTATCCTTGTGACTTATATTCTACCCGCCTCTTCCATCTCTGGAATCGATGAGAGGACATGGCAATGCCTTTGCTCAATACCTAAAAGAGTGGCCCAAGAAAATGACTTAGACCTGGCCTTCCGTGTGTTAGCAGGTGTTGGATTACTGCTTCAAACGCTTCAGTCACTACTAGAGAGCTGAGATTTTGTAGGTTTCCTGACCTAATCTTGGGAGTTGCTATGTGTCTGATAATTTATCCTCTTCTCTCCAGTCTTGGATTTGCTAGCATAAATGTGTGGATGTGTCTCTTAGGTTATTCTTTTTCCCTTTCTATCAGATCTCAAGTTGTTTTATACTTTCAGCTGTGTTCTTGTCTCCTTTTTTTATCCCAGTAATGGCTTCTGCAGGTTGTTCATGATTAAGACACTGAATTGTGAGATCTCCTGATTCTTTTTCCTATTGGTTTGTTTGTATTTCCTTTATTTTGATAAATATATGTATGATTTTATTTTTTCTGTTAACTTTGGAATTTGGTTCTTCATCTTCTTGTTTCTTCAGCATTGAGGTAGTTTGCTTTTTTGTGCGTGTGTTTGTGTTTATATTTTGGAAATGTGTGCATTAACACTATTTGGTTTCCCCATAAAATGTTTTGGCATCACCCCATAAGTTTCTTGAATTTCCTTTGTTCATGGCTCTTTCTGCTTTTCCTTTGGATTTTTATTCTTGCATTCATTGCTAGTTCGTGATGTGTTGTTTTTTCCAAATTTTAGTGTTTGGCTGAATGTCTAATTTAAAAGTGATATCTTCCCGTTTTTATACCTTCATGATCATAAGTGCACAGGATAGATTTTGACTTCTCTTCCATGAATTACCCCTGCATTTACTCCAGCTCATGATCTGTTATATACAAAGTTCGGTCTGCCTTTGGAAAGAACATATATTATGCTCCTCAGATACGCA
Organism: Mustela nivalis; assembly: GCF_964662115.1. NCBI lineage: Eukaryota > Metazoa > Chordata > Mammalia > Carnivora > Mustelidae > Mustela > Mustela nivalis. The sequence goes on from NC_139041.1 coordinate 3,201,513, forward strand.
ATCTTACTCATGGATCCCCAAAGCTCAGGAGGTCTAGAGAGCCAATGTGGACGTCTGTTATTTCTTACCACCTTTCCATCCAGATTATCTGTGCTGTGCTTAACATGGATATCATAGTCCCCAATAATATTGGATTAAAGTCTCCATCTCCCTTCCTCTCTGTTCATATGCTACAAACGTTTAGATACAGCCATGTTCTGGTATATACGTTGGCTGTTCTTCCAGGTTTCTGATGTTTTGATGCTCCATCATGACAAAACAACTTCCGCTCTCTTTGGTCTCTCAAAGGCATAAAATCACTCGAGATGACTTAGGCACAATCCCTTTGGCTCTCTTCTCCTTGGCAAGAGCAGAACCTATGTTTCCAAATTTCTTAACTTTCAAGGTATGTGTATCTTCATAGTCAAAGGAAATCCCCTTGGGCAACAGAGGTCGAGTTTGTTTAGTATTTGTTGTTTTCTGATGGATCTTTTCTCTGTTTTTTTGTTTGTTTGTTTTATTTTATTTTATTTTATTTTGTATTTTCAACCACAGCTACAAAATATTTGTATTGACGGGAGACTTTCGTCCTGAATGCTGAATGAATTATTGCTAGATAAGAAGTTCACTTTCTCATTTTGGTTGACTTCTGACTTGAATTTTCTGTGCCTTTCCCTTTTATGATATTTTCTTTGGGGATGCTTCATCAGTGCGATTTCTCACTTCCTCCCCCTCTTACGTGTGTCTTCTCTGTGTGTGTGTTCGTGTGTGTGTGCATGTGCATGTCTTAATGTGTGCGTGGTCTGTGTGTGTTTCACACAAAACTTATAATTCAATTTCAAGAGGTAGGAATTGGGTCTCTTAAGTTTGGCAATTCAATTTGACATGCCTTGACATCTCACACTCCATCCGTTTCAAGAACATCTTCTGAAAGGAATGTCATCATTTGTACTCTTCCATTAACACGTATTCTCACAAAACGGCTATGACCTCAAAGCTTTGTGACTTCACAGATGCTGGCTTCACTGAAGCAGTTGTCCCTGTCCCATGACCTTGGTGTCTTATGGCTTAAGTTAGGAAGCCCCCTAACAAGTACAGTACAAGAGCCCTCTGAGCCTGAACAAGAACTCAGGTTGTCTTGTGGGATAATGTCCCACTTCCCTTTTCTAGAGACAAAGAGGAAAGAAAATGACATTCAGTATACCTTTATGCCAACATATCCCCTGAGACGGCAAGTTCTCCTATTTCCACTACAATTTCTAGAGATCTCAAGAAACGGTGAGGCCTCCCGGGTTGAGCACTCTCCGTGGGGTTTGTCATCCTATAGGTAGAGCTTCCTTTGTCAGCGTCTTTGGCCTATGGGTCAGTGATAACTAAGGGTTGGAAAGGCCCTTTTCGAGAAAAAAGGTGAGGGCATCAATATGTGATGCTGTCTGTGGCCTTGTCTCCTAGTGTTCTGAAACACGTGGTTAAGGGATTAGGCCTCTGTGTATCTGGCTTTCACTTAAAAACCTTTGCAAAGTTTTCGAGGAGAGTGATATTCTGCATCAGAGTTAACTCTTAAGGAAGAGGCCTGGACCACACCCATTGTCATCATTAGTTATCTGTACTTGTTGTGGTAACGGGTATATATATGTTGACCTAGTCTTTTTATTCAGAAGAAAAGGGATGGCCTATACCGACGGCTTGAGAGGCCCATTGGAGCAGACCTTTGGAGTGAGACACAATATCCTTGCAAGGACTAGTGGATCAGGAATTTTGGGTCCATTTCGGCACCACAGTGTTCGTCAGCCGTCGAAGTGAATGAAACACTGGACCTTCACTGACATGAATGTCCCTTGCCTGGCTGACGGGTAATGGAAAGGGCAAGCAATTTAAGGGAAATATCATAGGGCTTCCCACAATATGTGCCTCGGGAGGAATACCTTGGCCCTTAGTAAAGGCATGGAATACTGAGGGGCAAGAAGTCAAAGAAGGAGACTCACCAGGAGTGACTCAGAACTTGAGAACCAAGCTGAGGGTTACTGAAAAGAGAACTGCTTAATGGGTGTTCAGGAGTTGTGGCATATATTAGGAGGAGCACTAGGACGTACATTCAACTAAAGCATCCATGAATACTCTGTCAAAAACGGATGATAGATGATAGGCAGACTGTCTCAACAGAACAGCAACAACAACAACAAATCAGTGGAAAACAATCTGGCCCTCTCAAAACCAAAGGAAATCACAGGGAGAAAAGGAAAGCATTATATTGTTTATTTCTTTCCTTATTGAAATGACATAGGATTGGTTTCCTAAAATGTCCTTCTCTGAATTAGGTCTTTATCCTTCCTTGTGAATTAGAATCTACGTCCTCTTCCATCTCTGGAATTGATCAGAGGACATGACAAGGCCTTCGCTCAATACCTAGAAGAGTGGCCCAAAGAAAATGACTTGGACCTGGCCTTCTGTGTGTTGGCAGGTGTAGGATTACTGCTTCAAACGCTTCATTCACTAGTAAATAGCTGAGATTTTGTAGGTTTCCTGACATAATCTTGGAAGTTTCTATGTGTCTGGGAATTTATCCTTTTCTCTCAGTTCTTGAATTTGCTAGCATAAATGTGTGGAGGTGCCTCTTAGGTTATTTTTTTTTTTCATTTCTACCACTTGTCATGTGGTTTAATACTGTGAGCTGTGTGCTTTTCTCACTGTTTTTTTTTTTTTTTACAAATAATGGCTTCGGCACTTTGTTCTTGTTTTCAAACCGAAGTGTGGGATCTCCTGATTTTTTTTCCTATTGGTTTGTTTGTATGTCCTTAATTTTGATAATCACATGTATGATTTCTATTTTTCTGTAATCCCTGAAGTTCGGTTTTTCTTCATTCTGTTCCTTTCAGTCATCCAGTTAGGTGGATTTCTTTTTTGGTGTTTTAAAATTTTGGAAACGCATGAATTTAACCCTATATGGTATCCCCATAAAATGTTTTGGCAACATCCCATAAGTTTCTTGACATTCCTTTGTTCATGGCTCTTTCTGCTCTTCCTTTGGATTTCCTTTCTTGCATATTTTGCTAGTTCGTGAGTGTGTTGTGTTTTCCAACTTTTAGTGTCTGGCTGTATTTCCATTTGAAAGTGATATCTTCCTGTTTTTGTACCTTCGTGATCATAAGTGCACAGGATAGGTTTTGACTTCTCTTCCATGAATTGCGACTGGCGTTGGATTCGAGCTCATGACCTGTGATAGACAAAGTTAGGTCTGACGCTTGGAAGAACATATGTTATTGTCCTCAGAGATGCAGTCTTACTCATGGATCCCCAAAGTTCAGGTGGTCTCGAGAGCCCATGTGAACGTCTCTTATTCCTTAGCACCTTCCCATCCAGATGATCTGTCCTGTGCTTAACGTGTATATCATAGTTTCCAAGAGTATTGAATTAAAAACGCCATCTCCCTTCCTGTCTGTTCATAGGCTTCCAACGTTTAGATACACCCTTGATCGTGCTGTATATGTTGGCAATTCTTCGAGGTTTCTGTTGTGTTCTGTTGTGTTGATGCTCCATCAAGACCAAACACCTTCTGCTAATCTTTTGTCTCTCGAAGGCATAAAATCACTCTCGCTGACTTAGGCACAAACACATTGGCTCTTTTCTCCTTGGCAATATCATAACCTACCTACTCCCAATTTCTTCACTTGCAAACTATGAGTTTCTTTCTTATTCGAAGGAAATTTCCTATGGGCAACAGAAGGTCGAGATTGTTAATATATGCTGTTTTATAGTGGATCTTTTCTACTTTTTTGTTTGTTTGTTTGTTTTGTTTTGAAATTTCAACCACTTCTACAAACTGTTTGTATAGATGGGAGACATTAGTCTCATTTCGGTTGGTTTCTCACTTGGATTCTATTTGCCTTTCCACTTTATGGTATTTTCTTTGGGTTTGCTTCATTTTTACGATACCTCGCTTACTCCCCATCTTTTGCATGTCTTATTTTTGTGTGTGTTCTTGTGTATGCGTGCGCATGTGTTAATATGTGTGTGGTCTGAGTTTCACATAACACTTATTATTAAAATATGAGAGATAGGAATTCAGTATCTAATGCGTAGCAATTATTTGACATGCCTTGAAAACACACATTCCATCCGTTTCTGAAAATCTCCTGCAAGGAATGTCATTTCTTGTCCTCTTAGAAAAACACGTGTACTCACAAAACTGCCTTCAAACAAACACTACCATTTGAGTTCCTCATTAGAGTCGTACTGTTTGTCCCAATACACTTGCTTTTTTGTAAGTTTTCTGACTGTCGTCAGGGAGTGAAATCGTCTGTCTGTTGTCTTTCTGAAATGATAGATGTGACGAAGCCCAATGCTCTCCGCAGCACTGCCATATGAGACAAGTGGAAGAATTCATTCTTGCTTATGTCTCAGTAGGAATTTGCGGTGACATAGAGGACAGTAAAATGGTAGTCGTGTCTAATAACCTCATGCTTGTCTTCAGCCATGAAGGCTACAGGAAGATGACCACAACAACTGTATTGGGGTGGAAATTGACCTGAAGCCTACAAGGTAAACTCCACATCGAAAGAGAACGGAAGTTGCAGAGATAATGGGAGAAGTTTGGGTATATGTCTCAGGGTATATTTGGTTGGTTCCTGGATCAGAGGCCCGTAGCCCATGCAGAGGACAAAGGCACAGGACAGCAGGGCACACTGGGAACCCACAAGGAACCTGTTTCTCAGTGCCGTTGGCTGTGACATGCAGAGGGTCTGAAGGGCACGAGTTTTTGACAACACAAATATTGAGGGCTGGTTTTTTCAAATAAGCAGGCTTGGCATAAATCGACTCGAAAGAACCCTGTCTTTTTCCTGCATAGAGAAGGCAGAATGATGTAACATGATAATGTATTTAGGGATATCTTGTAGGAGAAGTAAGAGTGAGAGAAAGAAAAGAGCCCTTAACGTAGATTGGAGAAATCAGGATTGAACGTGACCCTCATCTGGGAGCAAGACAGAGGTCAAGAACCAGAGGCACCGAGGACTGCCATCACCTTCCACAGAGCAGAACACAAAAGACATACTGTCAATTCCCCTGGAAAATCTAGGCATGGAAGTACTCTTTTAAGGAAAATAGGCATAGGAGAATATTTTGTGATAGCCCAGTCACTGACTTTAAGAGGGAAAGCTATACCAGCTTTCGAAGCAGGCCAGATAGCTCAAGCAACACCCGACCAAACCAAAATCGTTATTCCCTGCATTTCTGAACAATAACAGAGCAGCGGTTCTTGTCTAGAAACAGGAGGTATTCAGAATTCAAAGGCTGGTCCAGGGTTGTGTCCATAAGTTCAGAGGCAGCCTTCAGATCAACTCATGATTCCAGGGTCTTGGCATTGACTCTGGTCTCAGGTTTTCTACACAGGGGCAAGTAAGAATCTCCCTCTCCAGCTTCAAACCCTGATTGGGATCTCTATGTCTCTGTTCAATACGTTCATGTGCATTTTTGGACAAGAAAACAAAAACTAAAGCAGTGCACAATAAATGACTGGGGTCTGAGGATGTTTTATTGAATTTGGACCTAGGTTCCTATGGAGGGCAGCAAGGTACAGAGAGCCTCCCACCATCCTAAAATGCCAGACCTTCAATCGGAGCTCCCTTGTTCATTCTCTGGTTCTTTGTCTTCCTGGATCTCCTCACCAACCTGCAGCATCCGCTGTCTGTCGCGCTCTACTGAACCCATGTTGACACACTGTGCATCCTCTCGGGGCTCCATTGGAACATGCCCATCTTCCTCAAGAGGCACTGTTTGCTTATCGCATGTAACCATTTGGGGGATGGTCATGAGGGGGTGAAGGCAGGCTTGTGCTGCCACATCTCCATGCAGTTCCACAGAGGGTAGCTGCTCCACCCTGAGGGAGTGCTCAACGTTTCCGCATTCGAATCCTCTTCAATGCGTCCTTTTGGACATACAAGTTGTCTTCCTGAAACGGGCACAGAAGTCTTTCAGATGGCTTCACTTGGGCTATGGGTCTCTTCCAACGTGCTCTCCGTTGGCTCCGGTGGACACCAAGTACATGAGTCCATCCTGGACCTAAGTTTCTATGGTGCAGAGTCTGTTTTGGATGCATGGTCATTTTGGAAGTTTTGGAAGCCTTGTTGGCACCGTTTCTGGAGATGCTCGAGGTTCTCGTGTCCTCACTGTGGATGACTCCAGACATGTCTTTGCACAGATGCAGGGGATTACATTGATCTTTACTTAGGTGAACCTTTTCTTTTTCTGTAGCTCTGAGTTTGTGTGGCATGGGCGGCCTCACCTTCCGCATGGCTCAATTTCTTCCCCTGAGGTTTTGCTGGCGGTCTGATTGTTTCTTTGCCTGTCGTTGTTAAGATGGAATGAAGGATGCTTGTCTTTCTCTGGAGTCCAGAGGGTTGGTGCTGACAGTCACACCACACAGTACAAATTGGGCCATGGAGAAGTTCACACCGACTCGCTATGTAAACAGGCTCGGTGAGAGATCCAGGTGGCTCCAGCAGTTAGGGATGGTGAGGTTCTCTTGGTGCACCCATGAATACTCCAGCCAAGTGTAATGATCAGGCATGGGTTGAGGAGGAGCGGTTGCTATGACCTCAAAGCTTTGTGACATCACAGATGTTGGCTTCACTGAAGCAGCTGTCCCTCTCCCATGACCTTGGTGTCCTATGACTTTAGGTAGGAAGCCCCGTGAAGGACAGAACAGGAGCCCTCTGAGTCTGAACAAGAACTCAGGATGTCTTGTGGGATAATGTCCCACTTCCCCTTTCTAAAGACAAAGAGGAGAGAAAAAGACATTCAGTATACCTTTCTTTAGGCCGACAGATCCCCTGAGACGGCAAGTTGTCCTATTTCCACTACAATTTCTAGAGATCTCTAGAAACGGTGAGGACTCCGGGTATGAGCGCTCTCCATGGGGTTTGTCATCCTGTAGGTGAGAGCTTCCTTTGTCAGTGGCTTTTGCCTATGGGTCATTATGACTAAGGGACAGAAAGTCCCTTTTCTAGGAAAAGTGAGGGCATCCATATATGGTGCCATCTGTGGCCTCATCTCCTAGTGTTCTGAAACACGTGGCTAAGGGATTAGGCCTCTGTATATCTAGATTTCACTTAAAAACCTTTGCAAATTCTTCGAGGAGAGTGATATTCTGCATCAGAGCTAACTCTTAAGGCAGAGGCCTGGATCGCACCCGTTGTCATCATTAGTTTACTGTACTTTTGTTGTAATGGGTATAGACTTGTTGACCAAGTCTCTTTACTGAGAAGGAAAGGGACGGCCTATACCGACGGCTTGCAAGGCCCATTCGAACAGATCTTTTGAGTGAGCCACAATGCCCTTGCAAGGACTAGTGTATCAGGAAGTTTGGGTCCATTTCGGCACTACAGTATTCCTCAGCCGTCGAAGTGAATGAAACCCTGGACCTTGCCTTGACATGAATGTCCCTTGCCTGGCTGAGGGGTAATGGAAAAGGAAGCAGAAAAAGGGAAATATCATATGGCATTCCTCAATATGTGCCTTGGGAGGAATACCTTGGCCCTTAGTAAAGGAAGGGTAAACTGAAGGGAAAGAAATCAGAGAAGGAGACCCATCAGGAATGACTCGGGACTCTGAGAACCAAGCTGAGGGTTACTGAAAAGAGAACTGCTTAATGGGTGTTCAGGAGATGTGCCATATATTAGGAGGAGCACTAAGACGTACATGCAACTAAATCATCCGTGAATACTCTGTCAATAACGGATGATGGATGCTAGGCAGGCTTTCTCAACAGAACAGCAACAACAACAACAAAAATTCAGAGGACAGCATTCTGGCCCTCTCAAAACCAAAGGTAGGCACAGGGAGAAAAGGAAAGCATTATAATTTTTATCTTTCCTTATTGAAATGACATGGGATTGGTTCCCTAAATTGTCCTTCTCTGAATTAGGTCTTTATCCTTGTGAATTAGAGTCTACCCTCCTCTTCCATCTCTGGAATCGATGAGAGGACATGACAAAGCCCTTCGCTAAATAATTAGAAGAGTGCCTCAGGAAAATGACTTGACCTGGCCTTCTGTGTTTTGGCAGGTGTTGGATAACTTCTTCAAATGCTTCAATCACTACTAGAGAGCTGAGATTTTGTAGGTTTCCTGAACTAATTGTGGGTGTTTCTATGTGTCTGGGAATTAATCCTTTTCTCTCAGTTCAGGGATTTGCTAGCATAAATGTGTGGATGTACCTCTTAGGTTTTTTTTTTTTTTTTCATTTCTATCGCTTGTCATGTGGTTTAATACTGTGATCTGTGTGTTTGTCTCCCTGTGTTTTCCCAGTAATGGCTTCGATGGTTTGTTCTTGTTTTCAAACCGCAGTGTGGGATCTCCTGATTTTTTTTTCCTATTGGTTGGTTTGTATTTACTTAATTTTGATAATCACTTGTATGAAATCTATTTTTCTGTTAACTCTGTAGTTCAGTTTATCTTCATTCTGTTCCTGCAGTCGTCCAGTTAGGATTCTTTCTTTTTCGGTGTTTTTTATTTGGAAATGCATGCATTTAAACCCTATATGGTATCCCCATAAAATGTTTTGGCATCATCCCATATGTTTCTGAACATTCCTTTGTTCATGACTCTTTCTGCTTTTTCTTTGGATTTTCGTTCTTGCATATTTTGATAGTTCCTGAGTGTGTTGTGTTTTCCAACTTTTAGCGTCTATCTGTATTCCCAATTTGAAAGTAATATCTTCCTGTTTTCATACCTTCGTGATCATAAGTGCACAGTATAGGTTTTGACTTCTCTCCCGGAATTATGACTGGCATTGGACTCGAGCTCATGACCTGCGATAGACAAAGATAGGTCTGCCGCTGGGAAGAACATATCTTATTGTCCTCAGAGACACAATCTTACTCATGGATCCCCAAGTTCTGGTGGTCTCAGAGACCTTATGGACGTCTTTTCTTCCTTTGCTCCTTCCCATTGTCCTGTGCTTAACGTGGATATTATAGTTCCCAACAGTATTGGATTAAAGTCGCCATCTCCATTCCTGTCTGTTCATAGGCTTCCAACTTTTAGATACACTCTTGTTCGTGGTTTATATGTGGCAATTCTTCCAGGTTTCTGTTGTTTTGAAGCTCCATCAAGACAAAACACCTTCCACTAATATTTTGTCTCTCGAAGGCATAAAATCACTCTCGCTGACTTAGGCACATGCACATTGACTCTCTTCTCCTTGGCAATAGCATAACCTTTGTCTTCCCGATTTCTTCACTTGCAAGCTATGACTGTCTTTATAGAGAGGAAAATCTCCTATGGGCAACCGAAGGTCTAGCTTGTTTAATATTTGTTGTTTTCTTAGGGATATTTTCTACCTTTTTTTTGTTTGTTTGTTTTGGAATTTCAACCACTCCTACAAACTGTATTGAAGGGAGACTTTGGTTCTGAATACTGAATGAATTAATGATAGGTAATAGTTCCCTTTCTCATTTTGGTTGGCTTCTCACTTGGATTCTATTTGTCTTTCCACTTTATGGTATGTTCTTTGGTTTTCTTCATTGGTACGATTCCTCGATTCCTCCCCATCTCTTGCATGTCTTATCCTTGTGTGAGTTCATGTGTGTGTGCATGAGCATGTGTTAATGTTTGTGATGTCTGTGTGTTACACATCACACTTATTATTAAAATACGAGAGATAAGAAATCGGTCTCTTATGGGTAGCAATTAAATTTGATATGCCTTGAAAACTTACAATCCATCAGTTTCAGGACAATCTCCTACAAGGAATGTCATCTCTTGTCCTCTTTGAGAAACACATGTTCTCACAAAACTGCCTTCAAAAAACACCACCATACCAGTTCCTCATTAGTGTCATACTGTTGTTCTGATACTAAAAGTTAGTCCTGATCAGTATTTTTGGTTTGTTTCTTGACTGTTATGAGTTAGTGAAATCGTCTGTTTGTTGTTTTTCTGAGAATGATATATGTGATGAAGCCCAATGCTCTCCGCAACACTGCCATATGAGACAAGTGGAAGAATTCATTCTTGCTTATGTCTCAGTACAAATTTGCAGTGACATGGAGGACAGTGAGATGGTAGTAGTGTCTAATAACCTCATGCTTGTCTTCAGCCATGAAGGCAACAGGAAGATGACCATGACAACTGCAGTGGGGTGGAAATTGACCTGAAGCCTACAAGGTAAACTCTAAGCGAAAGAGAATGGAAGTCATAGAGATGATGGGAGAGGGTTGGAGACAGGGAATATTTGGTTGGCTCATGGCTCAGGGAAGATTTGTGAGTTCGTGGATGAGAGGTTGGTTCGTGAGCCCATGCAGAGGAACAAGGCACAGGAAAGCAGGGCACACTGGGAACCCACAAAGAACCTGTTTCCCAGGGCAGTTGGCTCTGACACACATAGGGTCTTAAGGGCACGAGTATTTGACAACACAAGTCTTGAGGGCTGGAGTTTTCAGATCAGCAGGCTTGGCAGACATCACCTTGAAAGAACACCATATTTTCTTTCATAGGATGCCAACAAGCAACCAGGTGCAGACAGCCTGGAGACAATGGTCCGAGACAATACCAGGAGACGCAGTGGGAAGATGGTGAGTCGTGGGAGTGCATCCGTGAAAGGCAGTTTTCCTGGAGGTGTCTCAATGTGGACATAATAAATTTTGGGCTCTCACACCAGCAGCATCAAGACAGAGTTACTGGCCAAGACAGGTAGGTGAGGACATTGGCTGCCTACCATGCCATCACGAAATACCAAACGTGGATCATGGAGGACTGCCTTCCTCAGTCTAAGATGCTTTCAATGGGTGGCGCTTTTCCTGCTCAGGAGCTCTGAGATTGGGTGGGAGGGCCTCACATATGCACAGGGCTCAGATTTGCTGCCCTGAGGCTTTGCTTGTGGTTTGATTGTTTCTTGGCCTGTAGTGGCTAAAATAGAAAGAAGGATGCTTGCCTTTTTCCGGAGTCCAGAGTGCTGGTGCTGACAGTCACAACAAACACTATGAATTGTGCCATGGAGAAGGTAACATTGACTGGCTTCGCAAACTGCCTTGGTGAAAGACCCACGAGGCTCAGCGGTTTGGGACGGCTTTGCATCCTCTTGGCCACCTATGACTACGCCAGCCAAGTGTAGTGATCAGGCCTGGGTTGATGAGGAGTGGTTTCTATGACATCCAAGCATAGTGATATCACAGAATGTGGCTTCACTGAGGCAACTGTTCCTCTCCAATGACCTTGGTGTCCTATGGCTTTAAGTAGGAAGCCCCGGGAAGGACAAAACAAGAGCCCTCTCAACCTGATCAAGAACTCAGGATGCCTTGTGGGTTAATGTCCAATTTTCCCTTTCTGGAGACATAGAGGAAGGAAAATTACATTCTGTATACCTTCCTTTACACCAACATATCCCTGGAAACGGCACGGTGTACTTTTCATTATAATTTCTCTAGAAAAGGTAAAGCCTCGCGAGTATGAGCAAATCTCGGTGGGGTTTGTCGTCCTGTGGGTGAGGGCATAAAATGACAGCGTCTTTTGCCTATGGGTCAGTGATGACTAAGATACGGAAAATCCCTTTCTGAGGTAAAAGGTGAGGGTATCGATATATGGTGCCGTGTGTGGCCTCGACTCCTAGTGTTCTGAAACATGTGGCTAAGGGATGAGGCCTCTGTCTACCTGGCTTTCCCTTAAACACCTTTGCAAAGTATTCGAGGAGAGTGACATTCTGCATCAGAGCTAGCTCTCAATGAATAGGCCTAGACCGCACCCATTGTCATCATTAGTTAACTGTACTTGTTGTGGTAACGGGTATAGACATGTTGACCAAGTCTCTTTAGTCAGAATGAAAGGGACGGCCTATACCGATGGCTTGCAAGGCCCCGTCGAGCAGACCTTTGGAGTGAGCCACAATACCCTTGCAAGGACTACAGGATCAGGAAGTTTGGGTCCATTTCGGCACCACAGTATTCCTCAGCCGTCGAAGTGAATGAACCCCTGGACCTTGCCTTGACATGAATGTCCCATGCCCTGCTGATGGGAAATGGAAAAGGCAAGCAAACAAAGGGAAATATCATATGACTTCCCACAATTTGTGCCTCTGTGAATACCTTGGCCCTTAGTAAATGAAGGGCATACTAATGGGCAATAAGTCAGAGAAGGAAACCCACCAGGTGTGACTCAGGACTCTGAGAATCCAGCTGAGGGTTACAGAAAATAGAACAGCTTAATGGGTGTTCAGGAGTTGTCGCATATATTAGGAGGTGCACTAACACGGACATGGAACTAAACCATCCATGAATACTCTGTCAAAAACGGATAATGGATGACTGGCTGGCTATCTCAACAGAACAGCAATAATAACAACATAAATTCAGAGGGAAACACTTTGCCCCTCTCTAAACGAAAGGAAGTCACTGGGAGTAAAGGAAAGAATTATATTGTTTATTATCTTTCCTTAATGAAATGACATGGGATTGGTTTCCTAAAATGTCCTTCTTTGAATTGGGTCTTTACCTGTGAATTAACGTTTACCCACTTCTTCCATCTCTGCATTTGATGAGAGGACATGACCATGCCTTCACTAAATACGTAGAAGAGTGGCCCAGGAAAATGACTTGGACCTGGACTTCTGTGTGTTGGCAGGTGTTTGATTAATGCTTCAAACGCGTCAGTCACTAGTAGAGAGCTGAGATTTTGTAGATTTCCTGACCTAATCTTAGAAGTTTCTATGTGTCTGGGAATTTATCCTTTTCGCTCAATTCTTGGATTTGCTAGCATAAATGTGTGGATGTGCCTTTTCGGTTATTCTTTGTTCCTAGCTACCAGTTGTCATGTGGTTTCATACTTGCAGCTGTGTGCTTGTCTCTCTGTTTTATCCCATTAATGGCTTCTGCGGGTTGTTTGTGTTGTCAAAATGAAATGTGAGATCTGATTTTTTTCCTATTGTTTTGTTTGTATTTTCTTAATTTTGATAATCACATGTATGATTTCAATTTTTCTGTTACCTTTGGAGGTCGGTTTTTCTTTATCTTGTCCTTCAGTCGTCCTTTTAGGTGGCTTTCTTTTTCGGTGTTTTTAAATTTTGGAAATGCATGCATTTAACCCTATATGGTTTCCCCATAAAATGTTTTGGCATCATCCTCTAAGTTTCTTAGAATTCCTTTGTTCGTGGCTCTTTCTGCTTTTCCTTTGGACTTACTTTCTTGCATTCATTGCTTGTTAATGAGGGTGTTGTGTTTTCCAATTTTAGTGTCTGGCTGTATTTCCAATTTGAAAGTGATATCTTCCTGGTTTCATACCTTTGTGATCATAAGTGCACAGGATAGGTTTTGACTTCTCTTCCATGAATTACGACTGGATTTGGACTTGAGCTCATGACCTGCGATAGACAAAGGTAAGTCTCCCGCTGGGAAGAACATATCTTATCCTCCTCAGAACGCAATCTTACTCATGGATCCCAACAGTTCAGGTGGTTTCGAGACCCAATGTGGACATCTGTTATTCCTTAGCACCTTCAAATCCAGATTATCTGTCCTGTGCTTAACTTGGACATCATAGTTCCCAACAGTATTGGATAAAAGTCGCGATATCCGTTCCTGTGTCTTCATAGGCTTCCAACGTTTATATACACTCTTGTTCGTGGTGTATATGTTGGCACTTCTTCCAGGTTTCTGTTGTTTTGATGCTCCATGAAGACAAAACACCTTCCGCTTATCTTTTGTCTCTCGAAGGCATAAAAGAGCTCCCGGTGTTAGGCACAAACACTTTGGCTCTCTACTCCTTGGAATAGCATAACCTACGTCTTCCCAATTTCGTCACTTTCAAGCTTTGAGTATCTTTATAGTCGAAGGAAATCTACTATAGGCATCGGAAGGTCGAGCTTGTTTAAATTTGTTGTTTTCTTATGGATCTTTTCTTACCTTTTTTTTTTTTTTTTTTGGGAATTTCAACAACTCTTACAACTGTTTGGATTGATGGGCGACTTTAGTCCTGATAAATGAATGTGCTATTCATAGGTTTACTTTCTCATTTCGGTTGGCTTCTCACTTGGATTCTATTTGTCTTTCACCTATATGGTATTTTCTTGGGGTTGATTCATTGGTACGATTCCTCGCTTCCTCCCCATCTTTTGCGTGTCTTATCTTTATGTGTGTTCATGTGTGTGTGCATGTAAATGTGTTAATATGTGTGTGGTGTGTGTGTGTTTCACATCACACTTATTATTAAAATACGAGAGAATGAAATTCGGTCTCTTATGGGTACCAAGTCAATTTGACATGCCTTGAAACCTCACATTCCATCAGTTACAGGTAATCTCCTTCAAGGAATGTCATCCTTTGTCCTCTTCAAGGAACATGTGTTCTCACAAAACGGCCTTTAAACAAACACCACCATTTAAATTCGTCATTAATGTATGTCCCCATACCCTTTCTGTTTCGTATGTTTCTTCACTGTCATCAGTTAGTGAAATCGTCTGTTTGTTGTCTTCCCGAGCATGATAGATGTGACAAAGCCCAATGCTCACCACAAGACTGCCATAAGGACAAGTGGAAGAATTTCTTCTTGCTTATGTCTCAGTACAAATTGCGTTGACATGGAGGACAGTGAGATGGTAGTAGTGTCTAATAACCTCATGCTGGTCTTCAGCCATGAAGGCAACAGGAAGATGAGCACAACAACCGCAATGGGGTGAAAACTGACCTGAAGCCTACAAGATAAACTCCACAGCAATAGAGAACGGAAGATGCAGAGATGATGGGAGAAGGTTGGAGACATGGCTCAAAGGGGATTTGGTTGGCTCGTGGATCAGAGTGTCGGAGCCCATGCAGAGGACCAAGGCACAGGAGGGCAGGGCACAACGGGAATCCACAAGGATCCTGTTTCCCAGTGCCGTTGACTGTGACACGCCGAGGGACTGAAGGGCACAAACATATATTATTGTCCTCAGAGACGCAATCTCACTCAGGTATCCCCAAAGTTCAGGTCTCGAGAGCCAATGTGGACATCTGTTATTCCTTAGCAATTTCCCATCCAGATGATCTGTCCTGTGCTTAACGTGGATATCATAGTTGCCAACAGTATTGGATAAAAGTAGCCATCTCCGTTCCTGTGTGTTCATAGGCTTCCAACATTTACATACAGCATTGTTCATGGTGTATATGTTGGCAATTCTTCCAGGTTTCTGTTGTTTTGATGCTCCATCAAGACAAAACACCTTCCACTTAGCTTTTGTCTCTCGAAGGCATAAAATCACTCTCGCTGACTTAGGCACAAACACTTTGGCTCTCTTCTCCTTGGAAATAGCATAACCTACATTTTCACGATTTCTTCACTTGCAAGCTATGAGTATCTTTATAGTCGAAGGAAATCTCCTATGGGCATCAGAAGGATTAGCTTTTTAATATTTGCTGTTTTTTTATGAATGTTTTCTAACTTTTATTTGTTTTTATTTGTTTTGGAATTTCAACCACTCCTACCAACTGTTTGTATTGCCGGGAGACTTTAGTTCTGATTACTGAATGTATTATTAATAGGTAATAGTTCACTTTCTCATTTTGATTGGCTTCTCACTTGGATTCTATTTGACTTTCACCTATATGGTATTTTCTTGGGGTTGCTTCATTGGTACGATTCCTCGCTCCCTACCCATCTTTTGCATGTCTTATCTTTGTGTGTGTTCATGTGTGTGTGCATGTGCATGTGTTAATGTTGTGTGGTGTGTGTGTGTTGCACATCACAATTATTATGAAAATACGAGAGAATGGAATTCGGTCTCTTGTGGGTCGCAATTCAATTTGACATGCCTTGAAAACTCACATTCCATCGGTTCCAGAAAATCTCCTGCAAGGAATGTCATCTCTTGTCCTCTTCAAGAAACTCGTGTTCTCACAAAACGGCCTTTAAACAAACACCACCATTTGATTTCCTCATAGAATCATACTGTGGGTCCCAAAACTCTTTCTATTTCGTATGTTTCTTGACTGTCATGAGTTAGTGAAATCGTCTGTTTGTTGTCTGCCCGAGCATGATAGAGGTGACAAAGCCCAATGCTCTCTGCAAGACTGCCGTAAGAGACAAGTGGAAGAATTTCTTCTTGCTTATCTCTCAGTACGACTTGTGGTGACATGGAAGACAGTGAGATGGTAGTAGTGACTAATAACCTCATGCTTCTTCAGCCATGAAGGCAACAGGAAGATGAACACAACAACTGCAGTGGGGTGGAAATTGACCTGAAACCTACAAGGTAAACTCCAGAGCGAAAGAGAACGGAAGTTGCAGAGATGATGGAAGAAGGTTGGAGACATGGCTCAGGGGAGATTTGGTTGGTTTGTGGGTAGGAGAACTGGAGCCCATGCAGAGGACCAAGGCACAGGAGATCAGGGCACACCGGGAACCCACAAGGAAACCTGTTTCCCAGT
This sequence comes from Mustela nivalis, assembly GCF_964662115.1. NCBI lineage: Eukaryota > Metazoa > Chordata > Mammalia > Carnivora > Mustelidae > Mustela > Mustela nivalis. The sequence continues at coordinate 3,217,875 of NC_139041.1, forward strand.
GCCATTGACTGTGACAAGGCGAGGGTCTGAAGGGCATGACTACTTGACAACACTATTGGTGAGGGCTGAAGATTTCATGTCAGCAGGCTTGGCAGACATTGACTTGAAAGAACACCAACATTATCCTGCATATGACAGCAACAAGCGACCAGGAGCACACAGCCTGGAGACAATGATCAGAGAGGCACAATACAAAGAGACGCAGTGGGAAGATGGTGAGTTGTGGGAGTGATTCCGTGAAAGGCAGTGTTCGTGGAGATGACTCACTGTGGACATCATAAATTATGGGCTCTCGCAACATCAACATCAAGACAGAGCTACCGGCTAGTCAGGTAGGTGAGGACATAGGCTGCCTAGCCAGGAAACATGAAATCCCAACAGTGAAACACTTGGAGGACTGCTTTCCTCAGTCCAAGATGCTAAGGCCAAGGAAAACAGTCTCTCCCATAGGTGACGAGAAGAAAGCTTTGACCACATGTTCTCTTCTGAACACAGCATTCTGCAGGCCAGCGTTCTGTTGAGTTGGTGGAGTTTCTCCTTTCACAGGCACACCAGAGCCCACCAAGGTATACCTCAGCATATTCAGCCCGGACACTAAAAACATCAAATGCCCGAAAGGAGAGCTACTACAAATGACTTGCCTCCAGGACAAGGTCAGTCACAACACCAACAGCAGATGGCATGCAGCCACATACACACTGAAACACACACACACACGCACGCACTGAACAAATCTGAAGGGCCAGCCCTGGGTCACTCACGGATCCTTTCCTCCTATAGAAATTACCCTCAAGTTAGAAAACAGAATGAGTTTAATGAATACAGGGAGGTGACAGAAACCTAGATCCAACGCAAAGATGGAAGAATCAATTGATGCTCATGTAAAGGAGGAAGGAATGATCACGGCTAGGCCATCAGAGTGAAACCACTGCATTGAACAAGCCCGATGCAGGATTGGAAGCAGCGGCCTGGATGCTCGCTGTACATCAGAGAACATAGGAGATATCAGAGAGTCTCGAACCACAGAGATAAAACTGATAAAGATAAAATCACCTAAAGAACTCCTGAAGAGAAGATTGGCAGGAGTCTGGAGCAAAGTCCGGGAACATGGCAGAAGTGGAGGATCCTATTAGGGACGGGGAAGAATAAGCCTAGAAAATAAGGAGGCAAGTTCTAAGGGCAAGGGATGAATGATGGAACATAAAAGTGAGCATAGGGAGTCTCTAAGGAAATGAAAGAGGTGCCTATTGTAGGTGAAGTAAGAGTGAGAGAAAGCTAAGAGAGCTGATCATAGATTGGAGAACTCGGGGCTGTAAAGGACCCTCACCTGGGAGCAGAGAAAGTGGTCCAGAATCAGAGGCACAGAGGACTCCCAACACCTTCCACAGAAGCGGAGCACCTAGGACATAGTGCCATTTCCCCTGGGAAATCTAGGCATGGAGGTACTCAATTTAGGCAAATAGGCATCGGAGAATAGCTTGTCCATAGCCCAATCACTGACTTCAAGAGTAAAAGCTATACCAGCTCTCGAAGTAGCCCGGATAGCTCAAGCAACACCCGCCCAAGCCAAAATCCTTATCCCCTGCATTTCTGAACAATGACAGAGCAGCCGTTCTATCTAGAACCAGGAGGTATTCCGAAGTCAAAGGTTGGGTCCCGGGTTGTCTCCATCAGTTCAGAGGTGGCATTCAGATCAACTCATGATTCCAGGGTCTTACATTGACACTGTTCTCAGGTTCTCTGCTCAGGGGCAAGTAAGCTTCTCCCTCTCCAGCTCCACCCCCTGATTGGGATCTCTGCCTCTCTGTCCAATACGTGATTGTGCACGTTGGATAAGACAACAAATACAAAAACAGTGCACAATAATTCACTGGGGCCAAAGGATGTTTTATTGAATTTGGACCAAGGTACCTATGGAGGGCAGCCAGGTACAGAGAACCTCCCACCATCCTAAAATGCCTGACCTTTGCACGGAGTTCCCTTGTTCATTCTCCTGTTCTTTGCCTTCCTGGATCTCCTCACCAACCTGCAGCATCTGCTGTCTGTCGCACTGTACTGACCCCTTGTTAACACATTGTGCATCCTCTAGGGGCTCCATTCGAACATGTCCATTTTCTGCAAGAGGCACTGTTTTCTTATCGCATGTAAACATTTGGGGGATGGTCATGAGAAGGTGAAGGCTGGCTTGTGCTGCCACACCTCCATGCAGTTCCACAGAGGGTAGCTTCTCCATCCTGAGGGAGTGCTCAAGGTTTTTCCACATTTGAATCCTCTTCAATGCATCCTTTTGGACATATATGTTGTCTTCCTGAAACGGGTCCGGAATTCTTACAGATGGCTTCACTTGGGCTATGGGTCTCTTCCAACATGCTCTCTGTTGGCTCCTGTGGACTCCAAGAACATGAGACCGAACTGGACCTAAGGTTCTACGGTGGATAGTCTGCCTTGGATGCATGGTCTTTTTGGAAGATTGGGAGGCCTTTTTGGGACAATTTCTGGAGACGCTTGAGGTACCCATGTTTTGCTGTGGAGAACTCCAGACATGTCTTTGGCACGGTTGTGGGGATTCACTTTGAGTTTCCTTTGGGTGTCCGTTTTCCTGTTCACATGCTCCATGTTTGGGTGGGAGGGCCTTACACTTGTGCAGGGCTCGGATTTCTTCCCCTGAGGCTTTGCTTGCGGTCTGTTAGTTTCTTGGCCTGTCGTGGCTAAGATGGAGTGAGGGTTCCTTGCCTTTCTCTGAGGTCCAGAGGGCTGGTGCTGACACTCACGACTAAACACTATGAATTGAGCCATGGAGAAGGTGACACCATCTCGCTTCGCAAACTGCCTTGGTGAGAGACTGAGGAAGCTCCAGCGGTTTTGGATGGCTTGGGGTCCTCTTGGCCCACCCATTACTACTCCAGTCAAGTGTAGTGATCAGGCCTAGGTTGATGAGGAGCGGTTGCTATGACCTCAAAGCTTTGTGACATCACAGATGCTGGCTTCACTGAAGCAGCTGTCCATCTCCCATAACCTTGGTGTCCTATGGCTTTAAGTAGGAAGCCCCGGGAAGGACAGAACAAGAGCCATCTGAACCTGATCGAGAACTCAGGATGTCTTGTGGGTTAATGTCCAACTTTCCCTTTCGGGAGACATGGAGGAAGGAAAATGACATTCAGTATACCTTCCTTTAGGCCAACATATATCCGGAGACGGCAAGGTGTCCTTTTCCACTACAATTTCTAGATATCTCAAGAGTGTGTGCCTCGCGGGTATGAGCCCATGGAGCATACCTTGTCAGTGTCTAATGCCTATGGGTCAGTGATGACTAAGGTACGGAAAGTCCCTTTCCGAGGTAAAAGGTGAGGGCATTGCAATATGGTTCCGTTTGTGGCCTCGTCTCCTAGTGTTCTGAAACACGCGGCTAAGGGATGAGGCCTCTGTCTACCTGGCTTTCCCTTAAACACCTTTGCAAAGACTTCGAGGAGAGTGACCTTCTGCATCAGAGCTAACTCTCAATGAAGAGGCCTGGATCGAATCCGTTGTCATTATTAGTTAACTTACTTGTTGTGGTAATGGGTATAGACGTGTTGACCAAGTCTCTTTAGTCAGAAGGAAAGGGACGGCCTATAACGACGGCCTTGAGGCCCAATCGAGCAGTCCTTTGGACTGAGCCACAATGCCCTTGCACGGACTAGTGGATCAGGAAGTTTGGGTCCATTTCAGCAACACAGTAGTCCTCTGCCCCGATGTGATGAACTCCTGGACTTACGTTGATATGAATGTCCCATGCCCTCCTGATGGGATATGGAAAAGGCAAGTAGATAAAGGGAAATACCATATGGCTTCGCTGAATATTTGCCTCGGGAGGAATACCTTGGCCCTTAGTAAATGAAGGCAATACTGAAGGGCAAGAAGTCAGAGAAGGAGACGCATCAGGAGTGACTCAGGACTCTGAGAATCAAGCTGAGGGTTACCGAAAAGAGAATTCCTTCGTTCATGGCTCTTTCTGCTTTTCTTTAGGATTTTCTTTCTTGCATCCATTGCTAGTTCGGGACTGTGTTGTGTTTTCCAACTTTTAGTGTCTGGCTGTATTTCCAATTTGAAAGTGATATCTTCCTGGTTTCATATTTTCGTTATCATAAGTGCACAGGATAGGTTTTGACTTCACTTACATGAATTACGACTGGATTTGGCCTCGAGCTCATGAGCTGATATAGACAAAGCTAGGTCTGCTGCTGGGACGAACATATCATAGTGTCCAAAGAGACGCAATCTTTCTCATGGATCCCCAAAGTTCAGGTGGTGTCGAGAGCCCATGTGGACATCTGTTATTCCTTAGCACCTTCCCATCCAGATGATCTGTCCTGTGCTTAACATGGATATCATAGTTGCCAACAGTATTGGATAAAAGTTGCCATCTCAGTTCCTGTGTGTTCATAGGCTTCCAACGTTTAGATACAGCGTTGTTCGTGCTGTATATGTTGGCAATTCTTCCAGGTTTCTGTTGTTTTGATGCTCCATCAAGACAAAACACCTTCCGCTTAGCTTTTGACTCTTGAAAGCATAAAATCACTCACGCTGACTTAGGCACAAACACTTTGGCTCTCTTCTCCTTGGAAGTAGCATAACCTACATCTTCCCGATTTCTTCACTTGCAAGCTATGAGTATCCTTATAGTCGAAGGAATTCTCCAATGTGCATCAGAAGGATTAGCTTGTTTAATATTTGCTGTTTTTTTATGAATATTTTCTAACTTTTTTTGTTTTGTTTTGTTTTGGAATTTCAACCACGCCTACCAACTGTTTGTATGGAATGGAGACTTTATTCCTGAGTACTGAATGTAATATTGATAGGTAATAGTTCACTTTCTCATTTCAATGGCTTCTCACTTGGATTCTATTTGCTTTTCACCTATATGGTATTTTCTTGGGGTTGCTTCATTGGTACGATTCCTCGCTTTCTCCCCATCTTTTGCATGTCTTCTCTTTGTGTGTGTTCATGTATGTGTGCATGTGCATGTGTTAATGTTGTGTGGTGTGTGTGTGTTGCACATCACAATTATTATGAAAATACGAGAGAATGGAATTCGGTCTCTTGTGGGTCGCAATTCAATTTGACATGCCTTAAAACTCACATTCCATCTGTTTCATGAAATCTCCTGCAATGAATGTCATCTCTTGTCCTCTTCAAGAAACTCATGTTCTCACAAAACTGACTTCCAACAAACAACACCATTTGAATTCCTCAGAGAGTCATACTGTGGGTCCCAATACTCTTTCTCTTTCGTATGTATCTTCACTGTCATGAGTTAGTGTAATCGTCTGTTTGTTGTCTTCCCGAGCATGATAGAGGTGACAAAGCCCAATACTCTCTGCAAGACTGCCATAAGAGACATGTGGAAGAATTCCTTCTTGCTTATCTCTCTGTACGACTTGTGGTGACATAGAAGTCAGTGAGATGGTAGTAGTGACTAATAACCTCATGCTTCCTCAGCCATGAAGGCAACAGGAAGATGAACACAACAACTGCAGTGGGGTGGAAATTGACCTGAAACCTACAAGGTAAATTCCAGAGCGAAAGAGAACGGAAGTTGCAGAGATAATGGGAGAAGGTTGGAGACATGGCTCAGGGGAGATTTGGTTGGTTTGTGGATCAGAGGGCTGGAGCCCATGAGGAGAACCAAGGCAAAGGAGAGCAGGGCACACCGGGAATCCAAAAGAAACTGTTTCCCAGTGCCGTTGACTGTGACACGCCGAGGGTCTGAAGGGCATGACTACTTGACAACACAAGTGTTCAGGGCTGAATTTTTCATGTCAGCAGGCTTGGCAGACATTGACTTGAAATAACACCTTCTTTTTCCTGCATATGACACCAACAAGCGACCAGGAGCACACAGCCTGGAAACAATGATTAGAGAGACACAATACCAAGAGACGCAGTGGGAAGATGGTGAGTTGTGGGAGTGATTCCATGAAAGGCAGTGTTCGTGGAGATGACTCAATGTGGATATCATAAATTTTGGCTCCTACAAAAGCAGCATAAAGACAGAGCTACTGGCCAGACAGGTATGTGAGGACAGAGGCTGTCTAGCCAGCCAACATGAAATCCCAACAGTGGAACACTTGGAGGACTGCTTTCTGCAGTCAAAGATGCTAAATCCAAGGAGAACAGACTCTCCCATAGGTGACGAAAAGAAAGCTTTGACCACATGTTCTCTTCTGAACACAGCATTCTGCAGGCCTGCATTCTGTTAAGTTGGTGGAGTTTCTCATTTCACAGGCACACCAGAGCCCACCAAGTTATACCTCAGCATATTCAGCCCAGACCCTAAAAAACATCAAATGACCCGAAAGGAGAGCTACTACAAATGACTTGCCTCCAGGACAAGGTCAGTCACAACACCAACAGCAGATGGCATGCATGCCACATACAAACTCAAAAAACACACACACAAGCACGCACTCAACAAATCTTAATGGCCAGTCCTGGGTCACTCACGGATTCTTCCTCCTATAGAAAGTAACCTCAGGTTAGAAAACAGAATGAGTTTAACGAATACAGAGAGGTGACAAAAACCCAGATCCATTGCCAAGATGGAAGAATCAATTGATGCCCAGGTAAAGGAAGAAGGAATGATCACGGCTAGGCAATCAGAGTGAAACCACTACATAGAATACACCCGATGCGGGTTTGAAAGCAGCGGCCTGGGAACTCGCTGTACATCAGAGAACATAGGAGATATCAGAGAGTCTCGAACCTCAGAGATAAAATTGATTAATATAAAATCACCTAAAGAACTACTGAAGAGAAGATTGGCAGGAGACTGGATGCAAAGTCCGGGAACATGGCAGAAGTGGAGGATCCAATTAGGGACCAAAAAGAACAAGCCTAGAAAATAAGGAGGCAAGTTCTAAGAGTGAAGGCAGAATGATGGAACATGATAGTGAGCTTAGGGAATCTCCAAGGAAATGAAAGAGGTGCCTCTTGTAGGCGAAGTAAGAGTGAGAAAAAGATAAGAGAGCTGATCCTAGATTGGAAACTCGGGGCTGAAAAGGACCCTCACCTGGGAGCAGAGAAAGTGGTCCAGAATCAGAGTCACATAGAGGACTCCCAATACCTTGCTTGCAGTCTGTTAGTTTCTTGGCCTGTCGTGGCTAAGATTGAGTGAGGGTTCCTTGCCTTTCTCTGAGGTCCAGAGGGCTGGTGCTGACACTCACGACCAAACACTACGAATTGAGCCATTGAGAAGGTGACACTGACTCGCTTTGCAAATTGCCTTAGTGAGAGACCCAGACGGCTCCAGCGGTTTGGGATGGCTTGGTGTCCTCTTGGCCCACTCATGACTATTCCAGTCAAGTGTCGTGATCAGGCCTGGGTTGATGAGGAGTGGTTGCTATGACCTCAAAGATTTGTGACATCACAGATTCTGGCTTCACTGAAGCAGCTGTCCCTCTCCCATGACCTTGGTGTCCTATGGCTTTAAGTAGGAAGCCCCGGGAAGAACAGAACAAGAGCCCTCTAAACCTGATCAAGAACTCAGGATGTCTTGTGGGTTAATGTCCAACTTGCCATTTCTGGAGACATAGAGGAAGGAAAATGACATTCAGTATACCTTCCTTTAGGCCAACATAACCCCGGAGATGGCAAGGTGTCCTTTCCACTACAATCTAGATATCTCAGAAAAGGTGAGGATTCGCAATTATGATCAGTTCTCCGTGGAGTTTGTTGTCCTGTGGGTGAGAGCGTAATTTTTCAGCGTCTTTTTCTATGGGCCATTGATAACTAAGGTACAGAAAGTCCCTTTCCGAAGTAAAAGGTGAGGGCATCGCAATATGGTTCTGTCTGTGGCCTCGTCTCCTAGTGTTCTGAAAATCGTGGCTAAGGTATGAGGCCTCTGTCTACCTGGCTTTCCCTTAAACACCTTTGCAAAGTCTTCGAGGAGAGTGACATTCTGCATCAGAGCTAACTCTCAATGAAGAGGCCAGTGCCGGACCTGTTTTCATTATTAGGTAACAGTACTTGTTGTTGTAACGGGTATACACATGTGGAACAAGACTCTTTAGTCAGAAGGAAAGGGACGGCCTATACCGAAGGCTTGCAAGGCCCATTCGAGCAGACATTGGGAGTAAGCCGCAATGCCCTTGCAAGGACTAGTGGATCAGGAAGTTTGGGTCCATTTCGGCACCACAGTATTCCTCTGCTGTCAAGTGAATGAACCCCTGTATCTTGCCTTGACCTGAATGTCCCATGCCCTTCTGTTGCGAAATAGAAAAGGCAAGCAGACAAAGGGAAATGTCATATATCTTCCCAAAACATGTGCCTCCGGAGGAATACTTTGGTCCTAGTAAATGAAGGAAATACTGAAGAACAAGAAGTCAGAAAAGGAGACTCACCAGGACTGACTCAGGACTCTGAGAATCCAGCTGAGGGTTACAGAAAAGAGAACTGCTTAATGGGTCGTCAGGAGTTGTGGCATATATTAGTAGGAGCACTAGGACGTCCATGCAACTAAAGAATCGGTGAATACTCTTTCTAAAACGGATGATAGATGATAGTCAGGATTTCTCAACAGAACAGCAACAACAAAAACATCAATTCAGAGGAAAACAATGTGGCCCTCTCAAAACCAAAGGAAGTCACAGGGAGAAAAGGAAAGAATTATATTGTTTATTATCTTTCCTTATTGAAATGACATGGGTCGGTTTCCTAAAATGTCCATCTTTGAATTGGGTCTTTATCCTTGTGAATTAGAGTTTACCCGCTTCTTCCATCTCTGGATTTGATGAGAGGACATGGCAATGCCTTCACTAAAACCTAGAAGTGTTGCCCAGAAAAATGATCTTTAGGCCAACCTTTCTCCAGAGATGGCAAAGTTTTCCTATTTCTTCTGAATTTTCTAGAGATATCAGAAACAACAAGGCCTTTTGTATATCCTCCAGTGTTTCTGAGGTGTGTCATCCTTTGGATTCAGTGTGACATTATACATAATAGCTAAGCCTTATGGAGGAGAAATGGACAGCACTACTTGACACCATTATTTATCTCTACCTACGGTGTTAATGTGTATAACCCTGTTGACCAAGTCTCTTTAATCAAAGGAAAATTAATGGCCTATATCGATGGCCTGCAAGGCTCACTTGAACAGAACCTAGAATTGAGCTGCAATGTCCTTGCAAAGACTAGTGGATAAAGAAGGTGTGGTCCATATTGGCAACAGAGTATTCCTCAACCATTAGGGAGGATGAAATCTTGGTTCTTGCACTGACATGAATGCCACAGGACTGGGTTTATGAAATAAAAAGGGCAAGGAGACAAAGGGAAATATCCTATGGCTTCTCTCATATGTGCCCTAGGGGGAATAACACGGCCCTTAGTAGAAAGAAGAAAAAACTGAAGGGGGATAAGGCAGAGAAGGAGACAAACCAGGAGTAACTCAGAACTCTGAGGAATCAAGCTGAGAGTCAAGGGAAAAAAGAGACATGCAGGGAATGAGGGAACTGGCTAATGAGTTTTGAAGAGTAATGGCATATCTTAGGAGGAGTTCTAGGTCATATATGGAACTAAAGCATCAGTGAATACTCTGTCAAAAATGGATGATGGATGACAGGCTGGCTTCCTCAACAGTACAAAATAATAAAACAAAAACAAGCTGGCCCTTTCAAATGCAGGTGAAGACAGAGAGAGAAAAGGAAAGGATTATATTTTTATTATGTTTAATTATTGAAATGGAATATAATTTATTTCCTAAAATGTCATTATTTGAATTGGGTCTTTATACTAGTAAATTAGAGTTCATCGACCTCCTCTATTTGTGTAATTGATGAGAAGAAAATTGCATTGCCTTCCCTAAATGTCTAGAAGAGTTGAACAGGAAATGATTTGCACCTCACCATCTGTGTGTTGACAGGGGATTGATTACTGCTTCAAACGCTTTAGTCACTACTACAGAGCTGAGATTTTGTAGGTTTCCTGACCTAACCTTTGGAGTGAATATGTGTCTTGGAATTTATCCTTTTCTCTCAGTTCTTTTCTTTTGGGTTTGCTTCATTGGTGCTATTCTTCACTTCCTCCCCTTCTTTGTGTGTCTTATCTGTGTGTGTGTGTGTGTGTGTGTGTGTGTGTGTGTGTGTTCTGTCTGAGTGTGTTTCAAATAACAATTATAATTAAATTGATGGATATAGGAAATCGATATTTAATGGATAGCGATTCTATATGACATGCCTTGAAAACTCACATTCCCTCTCTTTCAGCCACATTTCCTACAAAGAATGTCATCTTTTGTCCTCTTTGATAAACACATAGTCTCTCACATTTTGTGTGCCCGGTTAGTGTCGTATTGTTTGTCCCTTTTTCCCTTTTTAATATGTCTCTTGACCGTCATGAGAGAGTGAAATTGGATGTTATTAGTCTTTCTGGGACTGATAGATGTGACGTAGGCTAATGCTCTCCACAATTCTGCCACATGAGGCAAGTGGCAAGAATTCATTCTTTCTTATGGCTGGGTAAGATTCTGTGCGGCTTTTTCAGGACACTGAGATGGTAGTAGTGTCTAGGAACTCCAGACATGTCTTTAGCCAGGAACACAACAGGAAGATTACCACATCAACTTCCACATGGCAGAAATGAACTGGAGCCTACAAATTAAACTACATAGCAAAAGAGAGAATACGTTGCAAACACTATGGGAGAAGATTGGAGACATGGTTTAGGGGGAAAGTGGGAAGTTGGTAATTCAGAAGGCAGTGAGACAATGCAATGGACAAAGCCACAAGAGATCAGAGCACACTTGGAACCCACAAGGAGTATGTTCCCCAATTCTATTGATTCTGACCATCAAGGGGTCTGAATCGTACTACTTTATGCCAACAAAGGGCTCTGAGGCCTGGAGATTTCAGATCATCAGTCTTGGCATATCAACTCAAAAGGCACTGTATTTCTCTGGCAGATAACACCAACAAATAGCCAGGTGAAGACAGCCTGGAAACCACTATTAGTGACAATACCAGGTGACACAGTGGGAAGATGGTGGGTTCTGGCTGTACATTAGTGAGTGGCAGTGTTCTTGGAGATGATTTGATGTGGGCAAAAATAATTTGGGGCTCTCACACAGGCAGCATCAAGCCAGAACTACTGGCCAAAGACAGGATGGTGAGGGCTTTAATTGTCTCTCCTGCAAACACGGAATTGTAACCATGGAACATATAGGGTACTGTGTTCCTCAGTCAAACTTGCTTCATTTTAAGAGAACAGATTCTCCCATAGGGGACTAGAAGAAAGCCCTGTCCACAGGCTCTCCCCTGACCACAGAAAGCTACAGGCCTTCATTCTGTTGTGTAGGTTGAATTTCTCCTTTCACAGGCACACCAGATCCCACCAAGCTAAACCTCAGCCTATTTTGCCCAGACACCAAACACACCAAAAGGCTGGCAAAGATAGCCTATGCAGATGACTGGTCTCAAGGATAGGGGACAGCTATGATACAACAGCAGAGGGCATGCATGCCACACACATACCCGTGACTCCCTCAAGGGTCAACCCTTGGGCACTCCATGATCTCTTATTTCTAAAGAAATTACCATCAGGATAAAAAACAGAATTTATTTCTCAAATACTGAGAAAAATTCAGAGACCTATATCCAAGACAAAGATGGAAGAACCAATTGTTGCCAAGGAAGAAGACAAGAAATGATCTTAGCCAGGTAATCGGAGAGAAATCTCACATATAACATGCCCAATGGAGGATTGAAAGCAGAAAGATATCAGGGGGTCTAAAACCACATAGATTAAATGGATATAATTAAAATAAATAAAATAAAATAAAATAAAATAAATAAAGAGTTCCTGAAGAAAAGATTGGTAGCATACTGAAGGAAAAGTCCAAGAAGCTGGCAGAAGCAAAGGACCCAATTTTTGACCTGTCAGAAAAGGATTGGTAAATAAGGAAGTAAATCCAAAGAAAGAAGAAAGAATGAGGAAACATGAAAATGAGCTTAGGAAAGTCATCAACACCATGCAATAGAAAGAGGTGCTTATTGTAGGAGAAGTAGGAGTGAGAGAAAAAAAAGAGGGCTGAACATGGATTTGAGAATTCAGAGGTAAAACTGTCCCTCATCTGGGATTAGAAACAGAGATCCAGATTCAGAGGCAAGGAGGACTCACATCACCATCCACAGAAGCATAGAACCACAAGACATAGTTTCATTCCCCCTGAAAAAGCTATCAATGGAGGAATTCTCTTTACCTAAATATGCGTGGGAGTGTAGTTTGTACATAGCCAAGTCACTTGCCTCAAGAGGTCAAACTATACCAGCTCTTGAAGCAGGCCAGGGAGATGAAGCAACACCAGCCCAAGCCAAAATCTATTCCCCCTGCATTTGTGAACAATGACAGAGCAGTGGTTCACGTCTAGAGCTAGGACATATTCAGAAGTCAAAGATTGTGTCATGGATTGTGTCTATCAGTTCAGAGACGGCCTTCAGCTCAACTCATGATCTCAGGGTCTTGGCATCGACTCTGGTCTCAGGTTCCCTGCTCAGGGGTAAGTCAGCTTTTCCCTATCCAGATCTACACTCTGATTGTGATCTCGCTGTCTCTCTGTCAAATATGTGCATGTGCATTGTTTGACAAAAAGACAAAAAGATAACCAGGGAACAAGGATTGACTGTGGCCAGGGGATGTTTTCTTTAATTTGGACCTAGATCTCTATGGAAGGCAGCCAGGTTCAGAGAACCTCCCACCATCCTCAAATGCCAGACCTTTGCTCAGAGCTCCAATGTTCATTCTCCACTTCCCTGTCTTCATGAATACCCTCACCAACCTGTAGCATACGCTGTCTGTGGCTCTGTAATGGCCCTTTGTTGACCCATTGTTCATCTTCTGCTGGCTCCATTAGAACACGCCCATCTTCCTCAAGAGGCACTGTTTGCTTATCCCATAAAACCATTTGGGGGATATTCATGAGAGGGTGAAGGCAGGCTTGTGCTGTCACATCCACATGCACTTCTCCAGAGGGTATCTGCAGGACCCTTTGGGAATGCTCCAGGTTCTTTGACATTTGAATCCTCTTCAATGCATCCTTTTGAAGATACAAGTTGTCTTCCTGAAACGGGCACGGAAATCTTTCAGATGCTTCACTTGGGCTATGGGTCTTTTCCAACATGCTCCATGCTTGGTCCTGTGGACTCCAAGTACATGAGTCCATTCTGGACCTAAGATTCTAGGATGTAGAATCTGCCTTTGGTACATCGTCAGTTTTGAAGATTTGGAAGTCATTTGGCTAGAATCTAGTGATGCTACAGGTACTCGTTATAAGGGCTGCTAGGCCAGAGGGAGTCATTTTGTGTTTCTGCAGTAAACTTATATTGAACCCATGCAGTAAACTAAATTGACCCTACTCCTCCCAGAGGAGCTTACTCTCAAAGCCTATATACAAGGGTGAATCAGGCCAGGAGAAGAAATCCCATTAGAGGGGCACGCATATATCTACTAGGGTAAATTGAGATCCAATAGCCCACCCATGTGTTACCTAGCATTTTTGTTTTTGTGGTGTAGCCGACTTAGCACGACTGTTAGTTTTTTCTGTATTGTTATCTCATTGGCCACCTCTGTATAGCCTGGCTAAACTACCGCTATAAATGTTAGTCTGTGAGGCTGGGAGGGGTCGCCTCTTTGCAAGAGAAGGCCCTGACCGGTCAATATGATTCTCGTTGCTTTGTGCAAAAATTACGTTGGCTTGACCTTCACTTTGTATCAGTCTCGCTCCTTTGAATAAGGACCCTATCTTTGGAGGGCCACCCGAATTCAAATGATGAGAACTGAGACAGCATTGGAATTTTTGGAAAAGCCTCTGGAGGTAAAATCATGGGATTCTGCATGGTGCTGCAGAGTATGGCCCACTGGTAGAAGCTGGCAGCATCCATGCTCCCCAGAGCTGGTGTGGATGCAGAGATGCCCCATCCTACCCTGGTAGATCATTAGGGGTTTCAAGTCCTCCTGGGTGGTCAGGGGGTTTGAGTCCTTCTAGATGGTCAGGGGGCTCGAGTTCCCCTTGGCGGTTATAGTGGGTTCAAATACACCTAGGTGAACTCCAGGGGGTTCGAGTCCCCCTGGACAGTCAGGGGGGTTCGAGGCCCCTTGACATTCTGGGTGTTCAAGTCCCCCTGGGCGTTTTGGGGTTTCGAGTCCTCCTAGGCGATCAGGGGATAAAGAAAGCCCCCACCAGTGGCAGGTTATAGGTAAGAATCGTTGGGCCTATGGTTTTCTTTGCCTGGTCCTTTTGTTTTCTGTTGTATTGTTTGTTATGATTGAAGAAATGGGGCAAGCACATCATAATAGATGTGAGGCTTCTCACTCACTCATTTCGTGTGTTAAGGGCTATGACTGTAGCCAACTGGGGATAGTCTAAAAGTGAGTTAAGGTGCCCAATGCAGATGCTCATTGGAGCTGAGCTTGGAATATGAGTGCCTAATGGACCACATTTGGTAAGCAGAATTGGCACTGTGGGATGAACCGACCTTGAGCTAAAGACTCTAAAAATATTCCCAAGCAGTTGCCGAAACCCCCTTTGTTTTGGGGAATTCTTTGCCTTCTCTGGCCTGATGTGGACTGCCTAGCCCCTCCCACTTGTTGGCTGGAGAGCATGGCATCTGAAGTGGATATAGTTATTTGTTTGTCTCAAGGATTTTATGGGTAATAGTTAAAGTGGCTTCCAAAGTATTTGGTAACCTAAAACTGTGAACGGTTGCTTGAATGACAAATGGAATTAAATTCGTTGGACATGTAGGTCTTAACCAAATGAGATATAATGCTAGACCATTAGGTCAATATCTCATCTTGACCACCACACACGCTATCATGGGCCTTCCTAGACTCCAACTGACTGATGGATGGTTTACACCTGAGAGACAGGGTATCAGACCCTCCTCCTCAACAAACCAAGTGTGATCTCACAGCCACCAGTGGTGCTAAATCCAGCCACACTGCTCCAGAGGAGCTGGCTGACCATCCATACAACTGTGGGGAGGTCCTTAACAAAGTCACAGGAATAAGACTGGATCTCAGAGACATGCCCTTCTCAGATGCAGAAATGACTCTGTTCATGGAAAGAGGTATGTGAGGTATATGAGAGCTGTGGTAGTTTATCCTGAGCTGGAATTCTGGACAGCACCCTGCCACATGGAACTTCAGCACAACAAGCAGAACTGATTGAAATTACTAAGGCACTGCAGATGGCTAAAGATAAAACCACCAACATCAATACGGACCACAGGTATGTCTTTGCTACTCTCCATATACATGGAGCTACTTTCAAAGGAAGGAGCCTATTAACAGCAGAAGGAAAAGGAATTAAAACAGAAGAGAAATATTGGGACCCAAAAGAGATGGCTGCTATGCATTTCTTGTGACACCAATAGGGGACTGATCTGATTTCAAAGGTAACCAATTATCAGATCGAGATTTAAAGCAAGCAGCCTGAGAAACAATGCAAGAGCTGGTTACACACCTGGATCTATCCCTACCAGATAAACTGGAGTATTCAGAGGAAGATTTAAAGTATTTACAAAAATTGCTAAATTATATTTAAAGGGGACTGGGCTAAGACTAAAAGAGGAAATTTAATTCTTCCGCAAAGACTAGGTAAGAAGATAGTAGACCAGATACATTAGGGTACTCACCTGGGGTGACTCAAACGCAAGGAACTTAAAGGCAAGCAGTTCTAGGGTTCTAAATTATGGTGTATGGTTCAGGATATAGTTGATGGATGTGCTCAGTGCCGGGCAGTTAATGTGGGAGGAACTAGAATTGGAAGAGGGAAAAGAGAAAGAGGAAGGGTACCAGGAATTTATTGGAAAATAGATACACAGAAATAAAACCCGGAAAATATGGGGACAAGAACATGTTAGTTTTTGTAGATACCATTTCAGGCCAGGTTGAGGCTTTTTCTGAGAAACATGAGACGGCAGGAGTGGTATCCAGAAAGCTACAAGAAAAATAATTCCTTGGTCTGGGCTGCCTCTCACGATTGGTTCAGACAATGGCCTTGCATTTTGAGTTCAGTCTCACAGGAATTGGCCAAGGCCATGGGCACAAATTGGAAACTACATTGTGCCTATCAGACCCAGAGTTCTGGGCATGTAGAGAGAATGAACTGGACTCTTAAAGAGACCTTGACATAACTAACCCTGGAGAAGGGCAGTGGATGGGTGGATCTCCTTCCTTTCACCCTGCTCAGGGCAAGATGTACACACTATTTAAACAGGGTGACCCCATTTGAAATGTTTGGGAGAACCCCTGCTCCCGCTCTGTCCTCGGCTACAAAAGGGTGCCCTAGCAGAAATGACTGATTAGTCCATACTCCACTCACTGCAGGCATTACAGTCTGTATTAAAAAAAAAAATGCAGGGATCCAGACTGCCCACACTGGTATGGAGACGGAGGTGGAACCACATCCTTTCCAACCCAATCACTTGGTTTGGATATGACATTATCAAGTGGGGAGCTTGGATCTTCGCTGAATGGGACATTTTACTGTTACCCTAACCACACCACAGAAGTAAAAGTAGAATGCATCAGGGCCTGGATTCAGGCATGTCACATCAAATGAGCCAAGGATGAAGATGACCCCCAAAGGTGGAAGCCACAGCCAAAGATCCCGCTCACTGTGGACTAAATCTAAGACTGAAAAGACTATGAATTTGTTGTTACTCCTATTTTTACCTGTTTATGTAAAGATTAGGTAGCTAATTAGATAAAGGAAATTAGAAAAAAAATGGAAAGGGTTTTATGAAGCGTTAAATGGGTAACTCATCAGCTGACTGTGCACTAGTGTCATTTATACTAGTGTAAATATACAGCCGACTGTACACTAGTGTCATGTACAAAAGAAAATGAGAGCGATAAAAAAGTTAGAATTACATCCTCAATAAACCCTTCATAACCAGAGAATGTAGAGCTGGATGAAAAGTCAAGGATTGGACTAATCTCCAAAGAATAGGGAGGAATGTAAGAGCCTGCAGTATACATAGATTGACCTCATGCAGTAAATTTAGATTGATACTGCCCCTCCCAAAGGTATTTACTCTCAAAGCCTAGATATAAGGACAGGTCAGGCCAGATGAAGATATCCACTCAGTGGGGAGCTTATGTCTACTAGGTAAATGGAGATTCAATTTTCCATCTGTGTGTTACTAGCAGTTCTTTTCTATGTCTGGAAGACCTAGCACCACTGTGCAGTTTTCTCTGTGTATTGCAATCTCAAGGCCACCTGTGTATAGCCCAGCTAAACTACATCTATACATGTTAGTCTGTGATGCTGGAGGGGGTCCAATTTGGAAGAGAAGGCCCTGACCAGTCAGTATGATTTTCGATGTTTGGAATGAAATTAAGCTTTCCTTGACCTTCGCTTTGTATTAGTCTTGCTCCTTTGATTAAATTTCTAACACTTGTGTCTGCACTGTGAAGACTCCAAGATGTATATGTCATGATTGGGGGTATTCCCTTTGAGCTTTCCTTGAATGGCCCTTTTCTTGTTCAGAAGATCGGTGATTGGGTGTGAGGGCCTAACATTTGTGCAGGGCTCAGATTCCCTCCCCTGAGGTTTGCTTGAGGCCTGATTGTTACTTGACCTTTCCTGGCTAAGATGGGATGTTGGATTCTTGCCTTTCTCCGAAATTCAGAAGGCTGGTGCTGACAGTCAGGACCAAACACTACGAATCAGGCCATGGAGAAGACTCGCTTCACAAATTGCCTTGGTGATAGACCCAGGCGGCTCCAGCGGTTTGGGGCAGCTAGGGGTCCTATTGGCACACCCATGAATACTCCAACCACGTGTAGTGATCAGGCATGGGTTTATGAGGATTGGTTGCTATGACCTCAAAGCTTTGTGACATCAAAGATGCTGGCTTCACTGAAGCAGCTGTCCCTCTCCCATGATCTTGGTATCCTATGGCTTTAGGTAGGAAGCCCCGGGAAGGACAGAACAAGAGCCCTCTGAGCCTGATCAGGAACTCAGGTTGTCTTGTGGGTTGATGTCCCACTTCTCCTTTCTATATAAATAGGAAAAAAATGATGTTCATTATAACTTCCTTTAGGCCAACATTTCTCCAGAGACAGCAAGGTGTCCTTTTTCCACTACAATTTCTAGATCTTAAGAAACAGTGAGGCATCTTGGGTACCAACAGCTCTCCATAGGGCTTGTCATCCTGTGGGTGAGCAAGTCCATTGTCAGTGTCTTTTCCCAATGGGTCAGTAATGACTAACGGAGAGAAAGTCTCTTTTTGAGGAAAAAGGTGAGGGCATGGATATATGGTGCTGCCTTTGTCCTCATCTCCTAGAGTTCTGAAACACAAGATTAAGGGATTAGGGCTCTGTCTACCTGGTTTTCCCTTAAATATGCAAAGTCTTCTAGGAAAGTGACATTCTGAATCAGAGCTAACTCTTCAGGAATAGGCCTGGACCACACCTGTGTTCATCATTAGTTAACTGTTCTTGTAGTGGAATGAGTATAGACATGTTGACCAAGTCTCTTTAGTCAAAAGGAAAGGGACGGCCTATATCAATGGCTTGCAAAGCCCACTTGAGCAGAACTGTGGACTGAGCTTCAAGGTCCTTGCAGACTAGTGATGAAGAAGGTGTGGTCCATCTTGGTAACAGTATTCCTCAGCCATCGGGGAGGATGATCCCTTTGGACTTTACATTGACATGAACGTCCCATATCTGGGTGATGGGAAATGAAAAGACAGGCAGACCATGTAAATATCATATAGCTTTCCACAATGTGTTCCTCAGGAGGAATACCTTGTCCATTAGTAAAGGAAAGGAATACTGAATGGGAAGAATGCAGAGAAGGAGACCCACCAAGAGTGATTCAGGAATCTGAGAACCAAGCAGAGGGTTACAGAGAAGAGAATCATGCATGGAATACGGGAGTAAGTGCCGAGGATAGGTTTGGCTTACTTCCATAAATTACGACTGGATTTGGACTCGAGCTCAGGACCTGCGATAGACAAAGTAAGGTTTACCACTGGGAAGAACATATCTTACTGTCCTCAGAGACACAATCTTACTCATGGATCCCCAAAGATCAGGTGGTCTGGAGAGCTCATGTGGACGTCTGTAATTCCTTACCACCATTCCATCCGGATGATCTGTGCTGTGCTTAACTTGGATATCATAGTCCCTAAAAATATTGGATTTAAATCCCCATCTCCCTTCCTCTCTGTTCATATGCTTCCAAAGTTTAGATACAGCCATGTTCTGGTATATATGTTGGCAGTTTTTCCAGGTTTCTGATGTTTTGATGCTCCATCATGACAAAACACCTTCCGTTCTCTTTTGTCTCTCAAAGGCATAAAATCACTCTAGATGACTTAAGCACAATCACTTTGGTTCTCTTCTCCTTGGAAAGAACATAACTTACGTTTCCAAATTTCTTCACTTTCAAGCTATGTGTATCTTTATAGTCAAAGGAAATCTCCTATGGGCAACTGAGGTTCAAGCTTGTTTAATATTTGTTGTTTTCTGATGGATCTTTTCTCGTTTTTTTTTTTTTTGATTATTTTTTTTATTTATTTATTTATTTATTTATTTATTTATTTATTTATTTATTTATTTATTTATTTTAATATCAACCACACTTACAAAATGTTTGTATTGACGGGAGAGTTTCGTCCTGAATGCTGAATGAATTATTTTAGGTAAGAAGTTCACTTTCTCATTCGGTTGACTTCGGACTTGAATTCTCTGTGCCTTTTCCTTTTATGGTATTTTCTTTGGGGATGCTTCATTAGTGCGATTTCTCACTTCCTCCCCCTCTTTCGCGTGTCTTCTCTGTGTGTGTGTTCTTGTGTGTGTGATTTGCATGTCTTAATGTGTGCATGGTCTGTGTGTGTTTCACACTAAACTTATAATTAAATTTCAAGAGGTAGGAATTAGGTCTCTTAAGCTTAGCAATTCAATTTGACATGCCTTGACAACTCACATTCCAGCCATTTCAAGAAATTCTTCTGCAAGGAATGTCATCATTTGTCCTCTTCCATAAACACGTATTCTCACAAAATTGCCTTCAAAAAACACCACATTTTGTGTGCCTCATTAGAATCGTATTGTTTGTCTCTATACCCCTTGATTTTTCGTATGTTTCTTGAATGTTTTCAGGGAGTGAAATCGTCTGTTTCTTTTCTTTCTGAGAATAAAGATATGACAGAGCCCAGAGCTCTCTGCAAGCCTGTCACATGAGACATATGGAAGATTTAATTCTTGCTTAAGTCTCAGTAAGAATTTGCGGGGATATGAAGGACATTGAGATGGTAGTAGTGTCTAATAACCTCGTGCTTGTCTTCAGCCATGAAGGCAAAAGGAAGATGACAACAATAACGGAAGCGGGATGGAAATTGACCCGAAGCCTACACAGTATACTCCACAGAGTAAGAGATCGGAGGTCGCAGAAACTATGGGAGAAATTTGGAGACATGGCTCATGGGAGATTTGGGTGGTTCGTCCTTCAGAGGGCAGTGATCCCATGCAAAGGACAAAGGCACAGGAGAACAGGGCACAATGGGAACCCACAAGGAACCTGTTTCCCAGTGCAATTGGTTGTGACGAACAGAGAGTCTGAGCTCTTGACAACACAATTCTTGAGGGCTGGTGTTTTCAGATCAGCAGGCTTGGCAGAAATCGACTCGAAAGAACACCGTGTTTTTCTTGCAGGGGACATCAACAAGCAACCAGGTGCAGACAGCCTGGAGACCATGATCAGAAACAATACCAGGAGATGTATTGGAGGAGAATGTTTCCTGGCAGTGCATCCGTGAGAGGCAGTGTTTATTGTTATGATTCAATGGGTCTATAAGAAATGTTTGGCTCTCAAACCAGTAGCAACATACCGAGCTACTGGCCAAGACAGGATGGTGATACATTTGCTGCCTACCCTGCCGACACGAAAACCCAACCATGGAACACTTGGAGGACTGCCTTCCTCAGTCCAAGATGCTTAGTCAAAAGAGAACACATTCTCCCATAGGGGACAAGAAGATAAACTGACAAAGATAAACGATCCTTAAGAGCTCCTGTGGGCAAGATTGGTAGGAGACTGGATGCAAAGTCAGGGAACATGGCAGAAGTAGACGATCCAATCAGTGACCTGGAAGAACTAGTCAAGAAACAAAGAAGCAAATTCTAAAAGAGAAGGAAGAATGAGTGACATGACAATGAGCTTAGAGAATCATCATTTCCAGGAATTGAGAGAGGTGCCTCATGTAGGAGAAGTAAGAGTGAGTGAAAGAAAGAGGGCTGAACATGCATTTGAGAAATCTGGGCTGAAAATGATCCTCATCCGGTAGCACAAACAGAGATCCACAATCAGAGGCACAGAGGACTCCCATCACCTTCCACAGAAGCAGAGCACCAAAAGACATAGTGTCATTTCCCCCTGGAAAATCAAGGCATGGAGGAATTCACTTTAGCAAATAGGTATGGGAGAATAATGTGTCCATAGCCTAGTCACTGACTTCAAGAGGAAATGCTATACCAGCTCTTGAAGAAAGCCAGATAGCTCAAGCAACAGCAGCCCAGGCCAAAACCCTTATCCCCTGCATTTCTGAACAATGACTGAGCAGCGGTTCTTGTTTAGAACCACGAGGTTCTTAGAAGTCAACGGTTGTGTCCCAGGATGTGTCAATCAGTTCAGAGGCAGCCTTCAGATCAACTCATGGTTCCAGGGTCTTGGCAATGACTGTGGTCTCAGGTTCTCTGCTCAGGGGAAAGTAAGATTCTCCCTCGCCAGCTCTACCCCCTGATTGTGAACTCTTAGTCTCTCTGTCTAATAAGTGCAACCGCATCATTTGACAAGATAACAAAAACAAAACCGGGTACAATAATTGACTGGGGGCAGAGGATGATTTATTGAATTTGGACCAAGGTTCCTATGGAGGGCAGCTAGGTACAGAGAACCTCCCACCATCCTAAAATACCAGACCTTCGCTCAGAGCTCCAATATTCTTTCTCCTGTTCTTTTGCTTCCTGGATCTCCTCACCAACCTGAAGCATCCACTGTGTGTTACGCTGTACTGACCCCTTGTTGACACATGTTCATTCTCTTCTGGCTCCATTATAACATATCCATCTTCTAAACAAGCACTGTTTGCTTATCACATGACATCATTTGGCTGAGGGTCATGACAGGTAGAAGGCAGGCTTGTGCTGCCACATCTCCATGCAGTTCCACAGGGGTAGCTGCTCCACTCTGAGGGAGTGCTCAAGGTTCTTCCACATTCGAATCCTCTTCAATGCGTCCTTTTGGACATACAAGTTGTCTTCCTGAATCGGGCACGGAAGCCTTTCAGATGGCTTCACTTGGGCTATGGGTCTCTTCCAACATGCTCTCCCCTTGCTCCTGTGGACTCCAAGTACATGAGTCCTTTCTGGACCTAAGGTTAAGGGTGTAGAGTCTTCCTTGATGCATTGTCATTTTTGAAGATTGGGAGCCCTTGTTGGCAGCATTTCTAAAGAGGCTTGATGTACTCGTGTCCTCGCTATGGAAAATTCCATACATGTCTTTGGCACGGTTGTGGGGCTTCATTTTGAGCTCTCCTTGGGTGGCCATTTTCCTGTTCAGAAGCACCGTGAGAGGGTGGGAGGCCCTGACCCTTGTCCCGGGCACAGATTTCCTCCCCTGAGGCTTTGCTTGAGAACTGATTGTTTCTTGGCCTGTCGTGGTTAAGGTGGAATGGTGGATGCTTGTCTTTTTCTGGAATCCAAAGGGCTGGTGCTGATAATCACAAACAAACTCTATGAATTGGGCCACGTAGAAGGTGACACCAACTCGCTTTGCAAACTCTCTTGGTGAGAGACCCAGACAGCTCTAGCGGTTCGGAACAGCCTGAGGTGCTCTTGGCCCACCCACGACTATTCTAGCTTATTGTAGTGATCAGGGGTGATGTAATGAGGAGTGGTTGCTATGAACTCAAAGCATTGTGACATCACAAATGCTGGCTTCACTGAAGCAGCTGTCCCTCTCCCATGACCTTGGTGTCCTAAGGCTTTAGGTAGGAAGCCGCCGAAGGACAGAACAAGAGCCCTCTGAGTCTGATCAAGAACTCTTGTTGTCTTATGGGTTACTGTCCCACTTCCCCTTTCTGGAAAAGGGGAAAGAAAATGATGTTCAGTATACCTTCCTTTTGGCCAACATTTTCACAGAGACGGCAAGATGTTGTATTTCCACTACAATTTCTAGCGATCCCAAGAAACGGTGAGGCCTCATGGGTATCTACAACTCTCCATGGGGTTGGTAATCCCGTGTGTGAGAGCATCCTTTCTCAGCGTCTTTTGCCTATGTCTCAGTGATGACTAAGGGACGGAACGTCCCCTTTCGAGGAAAATGGTGAGGGCATAGATATATGGTGCCGTCTGTGGTCTCATCTCTTAGTTTTCTGAAAAACACGGCTAATGGTTTAAGGCTCTGTCTACCTGGCTTTCCCTTTCACACCTTTGCAAAGTCTTAGAGGAGAGTGTCATTCTGCATCAGGGCTAAACCTAAGGAAGAGGCCAGGACCGCACCCGTTGTCATCATTAGTTGTCCTTGTTGCGGAAATGGGTATAATCATGTTGACCATGTCTCTTTAGTCAGAAGGATAGGTACAGATAATATCGATGGCTTGCATGGCCCAATCGAGCAGACCTTTGCAGTGAGCCGCAACGCTCTTGCAAGGACTAGTGGATAAGGAAGGCTTGGTCCATTTTGGCTAGACAGTATTCCTCGGCCGTCGAAGAGATTGAACACCCTGGACCTTGCCTTGACATTAATGTCCCATGCCTGGCTGATGTGAAATGAAAAGGCAAGCAGAAAAAGGGAAATATCATATGGCTTCCCACAATATGTGCCTCATAAGGAATACCTTGGCGCTTTGTCCTCTTCAATAAACACGTATTCTCATAAAACTGCCTTCACACAATTACAATGATTGGGTGCCTCATTAGTGTCGTATTGTTTGTCCCTATACCGCTTGCTTTTTCATATGTTTCTTGACTGTCATGAGGGAGTGAAATCATCTGTTTGTTGTCTGTCTGAGAATGAAAGATGTGACGAAGCCCAATGCTCTCCACATGAGGCAAGTGGAAGAATTAATTCTTTCTTATGTCTCAGTAAGAATTTGTGGTGACATGGAGGACAGTGAGATGGTAGTAGTGTCTAATAACCTCGTGCTTGTCTTCAGCCAAGAAGGCAACAGGAAGATGACCAGAACAACTGCAACGGAGTGGACATTGATGGGAAGCCTACAAGGTAAACTCCACAAAGAAGAAAGGTAGTTGCAGAGACTAAGGGAGAAGTTTGGAGACATGGCTATAGGAGATTTCATTGGTTCATGAATCAGATGGCAGCGTTCCCTTGCAAAGGACAAAGGCACAGGAGAACAGGGCACGCTGGAAAACCAGAAGTCACCTGTTTCCCACGGCCATTGGCTGTGACGAGAAGAGGGTCTGAAGGGCACGAGTTCTTGACAACACATGTCTTGTGTGCTGGAGTTTTCATATCAGCAGGCTTGGCAGATATAAACTCGGAAAAACTTCATGTTTTTTCTGCATAGGTCACCAACAAGCAACCATGTGCAGACAACCTGGAGACCATGATCAGCGACAATACCAGGACACACAGTGGGAAGATGGTGGTTCCTGGCAGTGCATCCATGAGAGGCAGTGTTCATGGAGTTGTCTCAATGGGTGCATAAGAAATATTGGTCTCCCACACGAGGAGCATCAAGACCAAGCTACTGGCCAATACAGGATGGTGAGGAGCATCCTCACCTCATACTGAGCATCAAAAGACTGCCTACTCTGGCCACACGAAATGCCAACCGTGGAACACTTGAGGGACAGCCTTCCTCACTCCAAGTTGTTTAGACCGAGAGAACAGACTCTTCCATAGGGGACGAGAAGAATACCTTGACCACATGATCTCTTCTGAACACAGCATTCTGTATGCCTGTGTTCTGATGAGTTTGTGGAATGTCTCCATTCACAGGCACACCAGAGCCCACCAAAGTAAACCTCAGCATATTCAGCCCAGGCCCCAAACACACCAAATGGCAGGCAAGGAGAGCCAGTGTAGATGGCTGATCTCAAGGACAGCGTCAGCCACAACACAATCATCTCATGATATGACACACACACACACACACACACACAGAAACACACACACACACACTAGACAAACGTTAAGGGCCCACTCTTGGTCACTCAATGATCTCCTCTACCTAAATAAATTACCCACAGGATAGAAAACAGAATAAGTATTTAAAATACAGAGTGGAGACAGAGATCTAGATCTAATACAAGATGGAAGAATCAATAGATGCCAAGGAAAAGAACAAGAAAGGATTATGGCTAGGCAATCAGAGTGAAGCTTCTACGTATAACATGCCCGATGTGGGTTCGAAAGCAGAGGCCTAGATCCTCCCTATATATCAGAAAACATAGAAGATATCAGAGAGTCTAGAACCACAGAGATAAAACTGATAAATATAAAAGAACCTAAAGAGCTCCTGAAGAGAAGATTGGTAGGAGACTGGATCAAAGACTGGGAACATGGCAGAAGTAGAGGATCCAACTAGTGACCTGGAAGCACAAGCCCAGAAAATAAGGAAGCAAATTCCAGGAGAGAAGAAAGAAAGACGGAACATAACAATGAGCTTAGGGAATCATCATCCAAAAAAAAAAGGAAATAGGTGCATTTTGTACGATAAATAAGAGTGAGAGAAAGAAAAGAAGGCTGAACATGGACTTGAGAATCGGGGCTGTCTATGACCTTCATCTGTGAGCTGAAACAGGGGTCCAGAATCAGAGGCACAGAATCAGGGGTCCCATCACCTTCCAAAGAAGCAGAGCACCAAAAGACATAATGTCCTTCCCCCTGGAAAATCTAGTCATGGAGGTATTCTCTTTAGGCAAATAGGCATCGGAGAATAGTTTGTCCATAGCCCAGTCACTGACTTCAAGAGGAAAAGCTATACCAGCTCTCAAAGCAGGCCGGATAGCTCAAGCAACAGCAGCCAAGCCAAAATCCTTATCCCCTGCATTTCTGAACAATGACAGAGCAGTGGTTAATGTCTAGAACCAGGAGGTATTCAGAAGTCAAAGGTTGGGTCCCTTGTTGTGTCCATCAGTTCAGAGGCGGCCTTCAGATCAACTCATGATTCCAGGGTCTTGGCTATGTCTCTGGTCACAGATTCTCTGCTCAGGGGCAAGTAAGCTTCTCCCTCTCCAGCTCCAACCCCTGATTGCAATCTCTCTATCTGTCCAATACATGCATGTGCATCATTTACAAGATAACAAAAAGAAAACCAGGGTACATAATTGATTGGTGCCAGAGGATGTTTTCTTGAATTAGGACCTAGGTTCCTGTGGAGGGTAGCCAGGTACAGAGAACCTCTCACCATCCTAAAATGCCCAACCTTCACTTCGAGCTCCCTCATTTATTCTACTGTTCTTTGTCTCCCTGGATCTCCTCACCAACCTGAAGCATCTGCTTTCTGTCGCGCTGTACTGACCCCTTGATGACAATTCTGCATCTTCTCGGGGCTCCATTAGAACATGCCCATCTTCCGCAAGAGGCACTGTTTGCTTATCTCATGAAACAATTTGGGGGATGATCATGAGAGGGTGAAGGAAGGTTTGTGCTGCCACATATCCATGCAGTTCCTCAGAGGGTAGCTTCTCCACCCTGAGGGAGTGCTCAAGGTTCTTCCACATTAGAATCCTCTTCTATGCACCCTTTTGGACATAAAAGTTGTCTTCCTGAAACGGTTAGGAAGTCTTTCAGATGGCTTCACTTGGGCTTTGGGTCTCTTCCAACATGCTGTCCGTTTGCTCCTGTGGACTCCAAGTACATGAGTCCATCCTGGACCTAAGGTAAAGGGCGTAGATTCTGCCTTGATGCATGGTTATTTTTGAAGATTGGGAGGCCTTGTTGGCACCGTTTCTGGAGACACTTGAGGTACTCGTGTGATCGTTATGGAAGACTCCAGACATGTCTTTGGCACGGTTGCTGGGGTTCATTTTGAGCTCTCCTTGGGTGGCCATTTTCCTGTTCAGAAGCACCATGATAGGGTGGGAGCGCCTGACCCTTGTGCCGGGCTCAGATTACCTCCCCTGAGGCTTTGCTTAAAGCCTCGTTGTTTCTTGCCCTGTCGTGGTTAAGATGGAATGGTGGATGCTTGCCTTTCTCTGGAGTCCAGAACTGGAGCTGACAGTCACGAACAAACACTACGAACTGGGCCATGGAGAAGGTGACACCAATTTTCTTCGCAAACTGCCTTGATTTGAGCCCCAAGCATCTCTAGCAGTTTGGGATGGCTTGGTGTCCTCTTGTCCCACCCATGACTACTCCAGCCTAGTGTAGTGATCAGGCGTGGGTTCATGAGGAGTGGTTGCTATGACCACAAAGCATTGTGACTCAGATGCTGGCTTTACTGAAGCAGCTGTCCCTCTCCAATGACCTTGGTGTCCTATGGCTTTAGGTAGGAATCCCCGGGAAGGACATAACAAGAGCCCTCTGAGTCTGATGAAATACTCAGGTTGTCTTGGGGGTTAATGTCACACTTCCCCTTTCTAGACTAAGAGGAAAGAAAATGACGTTCAGTATACCTTCCTTTAAGCCAACATTTCCCCAGATACGGAAAGGTGTCCTATTTCCACTAAAATTTCTAGAGAGCTCAAGACACAGGAGACCTCGTGTCTATCAACAGCTCTCCGTGGGTTTTGTCATCCTGTGGGTGAGAGCGTCCTTTGTCAGCGTCTTTTGCCTATGGGTCAGTGATGAGTAAGGTTGGAAAGTCCCTTTTAGAGTAAAAAGGTGAGGGCTTCGATATACGGTGCTGTCTGGGGCCTCATCTCCTAGTGTTCTGAAATGCACGGCCAGGGATTAGGGCTCTGTATCCCTGGTTTTCCCTTAATCACCTATGCAAAGTATTCTAGGAGACTGACCTTCGGCATTACAGCTAACTCTTAAGGGAGAGGCCTTGACTGCACCCGTTGTCATCATTAGTCAACTATACTTGCTGTGGTACCGGGTATAGACATGCAGACCAAGTCTCTTTAGTCAGAATGAAATGGACGGCCTATACCAACAACTTGCAATTCGCATTCGAGCAGACCTTTGGAGTGAGCCGCAATGCCCTTACAAGGACTAGTGGATAAGGAAAGTTCGGTCCATTTTGGCAACACAGTATTCCTCAGCCGTCGAAGAAAATAAACCCCTGGACCTTGCCTTGACATGAATGTCCCATGCCCTGCTGATGGGAAATGGAAAAGGCAAGCAAAGGGAAATATCCTATGGCTTCCCACAATATGTGCCTCGGGAGGAATACCTTGGCCCTTAGTAAAGGAAGGGAAAACTGAAGGGCAAAATGTCAGAGAAGGAGACCCACCAGGAGTGACTCAGGACTCTGAGAACCAAGATGAGGGTTACAGAAATGAGAACTGTTAAAGGGTTGTTCAGGAGTTTTGGCAAATATTAGAAGGAGCACTGGGACATACATGCAACTAAAGCATCCATGAATACTCTGGCAAAAACGGTGGATAGATGATAGGCGGGCTTTCTCAACAGAACAGCAACAACAACAACAAAAATTAAGAGGAAAACAATCTGGCCCTTTCAAAACCAAAGGAAGTCACAGTGAGAAAAGGGAAGCATTATATTGTTTATTATCTTTCCTTATTGAAATGACATGGGATTGCTTTACTAAAATGTCCTTTTCTGAATTGTGTCTTTATCCTTGTGACTTATAGTCTACCCGCCTGTTCCATCTCTGGAATCGATGAGAGGACATTGCAATGCCTTCGCTCAATACCTAGAGGAGTCCCCAGGAAAATGACTTGGACCTGGCCTTCTGTGTGTTGGCAGGTGTTGGATTACTGATTCAAATGCTTCAATCACTACTAGAGAGCCGAGATTTTGTAGCTTTCCTGACCTAATCTTGGGAGTTGCTATGTGTCTGATAATTTATCCTCTCCTCTCTGGTCTTGGATTTGCTAGCATAAATGTGTGGATGTGTCTCTTAGGTTATTCTTTTTTCCTTTCTACCAGTTCTCAGGTTGTTTTATACTTTCAGCTGTGTTCTTGTCTCCCTTTTTTATTCCAGTAATGGCTTCTGCTGTTTCTTCATGATAAAGACACTGAATTGTGAGATCTCCTGATTTTTTTTCCTATTGGTTTGTTTGTATTTCCTTTATTTTGATACCTAATGTATGATTTCATTTTTTCTGTTAACTTTGGAATTTGTTTCTTCTTCTTCTTGTTCCTTCAGCATCCATGCAAATTGCTTTACTTTTTTTTTTTTTGGTGTTTTTAAATTTTGAAATGCACGCATTAACCCTATATGGTTTCCCCATAAAATGTTTTGGCATCACCCCATAAGTTTCTTGACATTCCTTTGTTCATGGCTCTTTCTGCATTTCCTTTGGATTTTCTTTCTTGCATTCATTGCTAGTTCGTGACGTGTTGTGTTTTCCAACTTTTAGTCTGGCTGTATGTCCAATATGAAAGTGATATCTTCCCGTTATCAAACCTTCATGATCATAAGTACAAAGGATAGGTTTTGACTTCTCTTCCATGAATTACCCCTGGATTTGGACTCCAGCTCATGATCTGTGATATATAAAGTTTGTTCTGCTTTTGGGAAGAACATATCATATTGTCTTCAGAGTCGCAATCTTCTCATGGATCGCCAAAGCTCAGGAGGTCTAGAGAGCCAATGTGGGCGTCTATTATTCCTTACCACCTTTCCATCCAGATGATCTGTGCTGTGCTTAACGTGGATATCATAGTCCCCAACAATATTGGATTAAATTCCCCATCTCCATTCCTCTCTGCTTATATGCTACCAATGTTTAGATACAGCCATGTTCTGGTATATACGTTGGCAGTTCTTCCAGGTTTCTGATGTTTTGATGCTCCATCATGACAAAACACCTTCCGTTCTCTTTTGTCTCTCAAAGGCATAAAATCACTCTAGATGATTTAGGCACAATTACTTTGACTTTATTCTCCTTGGCAAGAGCAGAACCTACGTTTCCAAATTTTGTCACTTTCAAGCTATGTGTTCTTGATAGTCAAAGGAAATCCCCTTGGGCAACAGAGGTCGAGCTTGTTTAATATTTGTTGTTTACTGATGGATCCTTTCTCGTTTTTTTTTTTTTTTTTTTTTGGTTTGTTTTATTTTATTTTATTTTATTTTTTTTTGTAATTTCAAACACACCTACAAAATGTTTGTATTGACGGGAGACTTTCGTCCTGAATGTTGAATGAATTATTGTTAGGTAAGATGTTCACTTTCTCATTTCGGTTGACTTCTGACTTGAATTCTCTGTGCCTTTCCCTTTTATGGTATTTACTTTGGGGATGCTTCATTAGTGCAATTTCTCACTTCCTCCCCCTCTTTCGCATGTCTTCTCTGTGTGTGTGTTCTTGTGTGTGTGTGCATATGCGTGTCTTAATGTGTGCATGGTCTGTGTGTGTTTCACACAAAACTTATAATTCAATTTCAAGAGGTAGGAATGGGTCTCTTAAGGTTAGCAATTCAATTTGATGCCTTGACAACTCACATTCCATCTGTTTCAAGAACATCTGCATGGAATTTCATCATTTGTCCTCTTCCATAAACACGTATTCTCACAAAACTGCCTTCAAACAAACACCACATTTTGTGTGCCTCATTAGAATCGTATTGTTTGTCCCTATACCCCTTGATTTTTCGTATGTTTCTTGAATGTCTTCAGGGAGTGAAATCGTCTGTTTGTTTTCTTTCTGAGAATGATAGATATGAAAGAGCCCAAAGATCTCTGCAAGCCTGTCACATGAGACATGTGGAAGAATTCATTCTTGCTTAAGTCTCAGTAAGAATTTGCGGTGACATGGAGGACAGTGAGATGGTAGTAGTGTCTAATAACCTCGTGCTTGTCTTCAGCCATGAAGGCAAATGGAAGATGACAACAATAACGCAAGCAGGGTGGATATTGTCCTGAAGCCTACACAGTAAACTCCACAGAGTAAGAGGACGGAGGTCGCAGAAACTATGGGAGAAATTTGGAGACATGGCTCATGGGAGATTTTGGTGGTTCATGCATCAGAGGGCAGTGATCCCATGCAATGGACAAAGGCACAGGAGAACAGGGCACACTGGGAACCCACAAGGAACCTGTTTCCCAGTGCAATTGGCTGTGACGACAGAGGGTCTGAGTTCTTGACAACACAATTCTTGAGAGCTGGAGTTTTCAGATCAGCAGGCTTGGCAGAAATCGACTCGAAACAACACCATGTTTTTCTGGCAGGGGACACCAACAAGCAACCAGGTGCAGACAGCCTGGAGACCATGATCAGAAACAATACCAGGAGATGTATTGGAGGAGAGTGGGTCCTGGCAGTGCATCCATGAGAGGCAGTGTTTGTGGAAATGATTCAATGGGTGCATAAGAAATGTTCAGCTCTCAAACCAGTAGCAACAGGACCGAGCTACTGTCCAAGACAGGATGGTGAGACATTTGCAGCCTACCTTGCCTACACGAAAACCCAACTGTGGAACACTTGGAGGACTGCCTTCCTCAGTCCAAGATACTTAGTCCAAGGAGAACACATTCTCCCATAGGGTACAAGAAGAATGCCTTAACCGCATGCTCTCTTCTGAACACAGCATTCTGCAGGCCTGCATTCTATTGGGTTGTGGAATGTCTCCTTTCACATGCACACCAGATCCTACTAAGTGAAACCTCAGCATATTCAGCCCGGGCCCCAAACACACCAAACGCCAGGTAAGGAGGGCCCTTGCAGTTGACTGGTCTCAAGGACAGGTTCAGCCACACCACAACAGCAGATGGCATGCATCACACACACACACACAGACACACACACTCACAAACACTGATCTTCCCTTAAGGTCCAGCACTTGGTCACTCCCGGATTTACTCTTCTTAAAGAGATTACACCAGGATGGAAAAAGAATGAGTTTAAGAATACTGAGAGTAAGACAGAGACTTATATCCAAGGCAAAGATGGAAGAATCAACTGATGACATGGTACAAGAACAAGAAAATATCACGGCTAGGCAATCAGAGAGAAAATTCTACATAGAACACGCCCGATGGGGTATAGAAAGCAGCGGCCTGGATAGTTCCTGTACATCAGAAAACATAGAAGATATCAGAGTGTCTCGAACCACAGAGATAAACTGATAAAGATAAACGAACCTAAATAGCTCCTGAGGGGAAGATTGGTAGGAGACTGGATGCAAAGTCCAGGAACATGGCAGAAGTAGACGATCAAAATAGTGACCTGGAAGAACTAGTCTAGAAAATAAGGAAGCAAATTCTAAAAGAGAAGGAAGAATGACTGACATGACAATGAGCTTAGGGAATCATCATCTCCAGGAATTGAAAGAGGTGACTCTTGTAGGAGAAGTAAGAGTGAGTGAAATAAATAGGGCTGAACATGGATTTGAGAAATCGGGGCTGAAAATGACCCTCATCTGGTAGCACAAACAGAGGTACACAATCAGAGGCACAGAGGACTCCCATCACCTTCCACAGAAGCAGAGCACAAAAAGACATAGTGTCATTTCCCCCTGGAAAATCTAGGCATAGAGGAATTCACTTTAGCAAATAGATATAGTTTGTCCATAGCCCAGTCACTGACTTTAAGACAAAATTCTATACCAGCTCTCGAAGAAAGCCGGATAGCTCAAGCAACAGCAGCCCAGGCCAAAACCCTTATCCCCTGCATTTCTGAACAATGACTGAGCAGCGGTTCTTGTCTAGAACCACGAGGTTCTCAGAAGTCAACGGTTGTGTCCCAGGATGTGTCAATCAGTTCAGAGGCAGTCTTCAGATCAACTCATGTTTCCAAGGTCTTGGCAATGACTGTGGTCTCAGGTTCTCTGCTCAGGGGAAAGTAAGCTTCTCCCTCGCCAGCTCTACCTGTTGATTGTGAACTCTCGGTCTCTCTGTCTAATAAGTGCAAACGCATCATTTAACAAGATAACAAAAACAAAACCAGGCACAATTATTGACTGGGGGCAGAGGATGATTTATTGAATTTGGACCAAGGTTCCTATGGAGGGCAGCTAGGTACAGAGAACCTCCCACAATCCTAAAATACCAGACCTTCGCTCAGAGCTTTGTCTTCCTGGATCTCCTCACCAACCTGAAGCATCCACTGTGTGTTACGCTGTACTGACCCCTTGTTGACACATGTTCATTCTCTTCTGGCTCCATTATATCATGCCCATCTTCTACAACAGGCACTGTTTGCTTATCACATGACATCATTTGGCTGAGGGTCATGAGAGGTAGAAGGCAGGCTTGTGATGCCACATCTCCATGCAGTTCCACAGGGGTAGCTGCACCACTCTGAGGGAGTGCTCAAGGTTCTTCCACATTCGAATCCTCTTCAATGCGTCCTTTTGGACATACAAGTTGTTTTCCTGAAACGCGCATGGAAGTCTTTCAGATGGCTTCACTTGGGCTATGGGTCCCTTCCAAATTGCTCTCCATTTGCTCCTGTGGACTCCAAGTACATGAGTCCATCCTGGACCTAAGGTTCTACACCTAAGTTAGAACCTCCTTTGATGCATGGTCAGTTTTGAAGAGTGGGAGGCCTTGTTTGCAGCATTTTTGGAGAAGCTTGAGGTACTCGTGTCCTCCCTGTTGAAGACTCCAGACATGTCTTTGGCACGGTTGTGGGTGTTCAGTATTCTTTCCTTGGGTGGCCCTTCTCCTGTTCAGAAGCTCCGTGATGTTTGGGAGGGCCTTTTCCTTGGGCTGGGATCAGATTTCCTCCCCTGAGGTTTTGCTTGAGACCTGATTCTTGGCCTCGTGGTTAAGATGGAATGGTGGATACTTTTCTTTCTCTGGAATCCAGAGGGCTGGTGCTGATAATCACGACCAAACACTATAAATCGGGCCATGTAGATGGTGACTCCGACTCGCTTCACAAACTGCCTTGGTGAGAGACCCAGACAGCTCCAGAGGTTTGGTACGGCCTGGTGTGCTCTTGGCCCACCCAGGACTACTCTAACCAATTGTAGAGATCAGGGGTGATGTAATGAAAAGTGGTTGCTATGAACTCAAAGCATAGTGACATCACATATGCTGCCTTCACTGAAGCAGCTGTCCCTCTCCCATGACCTTGGTGTCCTAAGGCTTTAGGTAGGAAGACCCCGAAGGACAGAACAAGAGCCCTCTGAGTCTGATCAAGAACTCAGGTTGTCTTGTGGGTTAGTGTCCCACTTACCCTTTCTGGAAAAAGGGGAAAGTAATGATGTTCACTGTACCTTCCTTTATGTCAGCATTTTCCCAGAGACGTTAAGGTGTCCTATTTCCACTTGAATTTCTAGGGATCCCAAGAAACGGTGAGGCCTCATGGGTATCAACAACTCTCCATGGGGTTGTTAATCCTGTGTTTGAAAGCGTCCTTTCTCAGCGTCTTTTGCCTATGGCTCAGTGATGACTAAGGGACGGAAAGTCCCCTTTCGAGGAAAATGGTGAGGGCATAGATATATGGTGCTGTCTGTGGTCTCATCTCTTAGTTTTCTGAAACACACGGCTAATGGTTTAAGGCTCTGTCTACCCGGCTTTCCCTTACACACCTTTGCAAAGTCTTAGAGGAGAGTGTCATTCTGCATCAGGGCTAAACCTAAGGAAGAGGCCTGAACCGCACCCGTTGTCATCATTAGTTGTCCTTGTTGCGGTAACTGGTATAATCATGTTGACCATATCTCTTTAGTCAGAAGGATAGGTATGGCTAATATCGATGGATTGCAAGGCCCATTTGAGCAGAACTTTGCAGTGAGCCGCAACGCCCTTGCAAGGACTAGTGGATTAGGAAGGCTTGGTCCATTTTGGCAAGACAGTGTTCCTCGGCCGTCAAAGAGAATGAACGCCCTGGACCTTGGCTTGACATGAATGTCCCATGCCTGGCTGATGTGAAATGAAAAGGCAAGCAGAAAAAGGGAAATATCACATGGCTTCCCACAATATGTGCCTCCTAAGGAATACCTTGTCGTTTGTCCTGTTCGATAAACACGTATTCTCATAAAACTGCCTTCACACAATTACAATGATTGGGTGCCTCATTAGTGTCGTATTGTCTTTCCCTATACCGCTTGCTTTTCCATATATTTCTTGACTGTCATGAGGGAGTGAAATCATCTGTTTGTTGTCTTTCTGAGAATGATAGATGTGACAAAGCCCAAAGCTCTCTGCAACACAGCCACATGAGGCAAGTGGAAGAATTCATTCTTTCTTATGTCTCAGTAAGAATTTGTGGTGACATAGAGGACAGTAAGATGGTAGTAGTGTCTAATAACCTCGTGCTTGTCTTCAGCCAGAAAGGCAACAGAAAGATGACCACAACAACTGCAAAGGGGTGGATATGGATGGGAAACCTACAAGGATAACTCAACAAAGAGGAAAGGTAGTCACAGAGACTATGGGAGAAGTTTGTCGACATGGCTTATAGGAGATTTCACGGTTCATGCATCAGATGGCACCGATCCCTTGCAAAGGACAAAGGCGCAGGAGAGCAGGGCACGCTGGAAAAACACAAGTCACCTGTTTCCCAGGGCCATTGGCTGTGACGAGAAGAGGGTCTGAAGGGCACGAGTTCTTGACAGCACAAAGCTTGTGTGCTGGAGTTTTCAGATCAGCAGGCTTGGCAGATATAAACTCGAAAGGACTCCATGTTTTTCCTGCATAGGTCACCAACAAGCAACCATGTGCAGACAACCTGGAGACCATGATCAGCGACAATACCAGGACACGCAGTGGGAACATGGTGGGTCCTGGCAGTGCATCCATGAGAGGAAGTGTTCGTGGAGTTGTCTCAATGAGGGCATAAGAAATATTGGGCTCCCACACGAGAAGCATCAAGACAGAGCTACTGGCAAATACAGGATGATGAGGACATTAGCTGCCTACTCTGCCCACACGAAACCCCAACCGTGGAACACTTGAGGGACAGCCTTCCTCACTCCAAGTTGTTTAGTCCAAGTAGAACAGACTCTCCCAAAGGGGATGAGAAGAATGCCTTGACCATATGATCTCTTCTGAACACAGCATTCTGTAGGCCTGCGTTCTGATGAGTTTGTGGAATGTCTCCTTTCACAGGCACACCAGAGACCACCAAGGTAAACCTCAGCATATTCAGCCCAGGCCCCAAACACACCAAACGGCAGAAAAGGAGAGCCACTGCAGATGGCTGATCTCAAGGACAGCGTCAGCCACAACACAAAAATCAGATGGCATGCATTCCACACACACACACATACACGACAAATCTTAAGGGCCCGCCCTTGGTCACTCAATGATCTCCTCTACCTAAATAAATTACCCACAGGATAGAAAACAGAATATGTATTTCGAATACATAGAGGAGATAGAGAACTAGATCTAATACAACATGGAAGAATCAATAGATGCCAAGGGAAAAAAAAAAAACAAACAAGAAAGTATCACGGCTAGGAAATCATAGTGAAGCTTCTACATATAACACGCCCAATGTGGGTTTGAACGCAGCGGCCTAGATCTTCTCTATACATCAGAAAACATAGAAGATATCAGAGAGTCTCGAACCACAGAGATAAATCTGATAAAGATAAAAGAAACTAAAGAGCTCCTGAAGAGAAGATTGTAGGAGACTGGATGCAAATACTGGGAACATGGCAGAAGTAGAGGATCCAATTGGTGACCTGAAAGTACAAGCCTAGAAAATAAGGAAGCAAATTCTAAGAGAGAACGAAGAATGACAAAACATGACAATGAGCTTAGGAAATCATCATCCATATGGAAAGGAAATAGGATGTCTATTGTAGGATAAGTAAGGGTGAGAGAAAGAAAAGAGGGCTGAACATGGATTTGAGAATCGGGGCTGTCAATGACCCTCATCTGGGAGCTGAAACAGAGGTCCAGAATTGAGGCACACAGGACTCCCATCACCTTCCACATTAGCAGAGCATCAAAAGACATTTTCCCCCTGTAAAATCTAAGCATGAGGAATTCTCTTTAGGCAAATAGGCATCGGAGAATAGTTTGTCCATAGCCCAGTCACTGACTTCAAGAGGAAAAGCTATACCAGCTCTCAAAGCAGGCCGGATAGCTCAAGCCACACCCGACAAAGCGAAAATCCTTATCCCCTGCATTTCTGAACAATGACAGAGCAGTGGTTCTTGTCTAGAACCAGAGGTATTCAGAATTCAAAGGATGGGGCCCGGGTTGTGTCTATCAGTTCAGAAGCGGTCTTCAGATCAACTCATGATTCCAGCGTCTTGGCTATGACTCTGAATATGACTTTTATTTGACTCTTATGTGACTTTTATAAGAATTTTATATGACAATAAAATAAATAAAAAATGAATTAAAAAATAAAATGATAATTTCTTTACCAAAAGGGATAGCATTGTTTGGGAAAAGAAGATTACCTTGAAGTTTAACTCTATATGAACATTCGAAAATAAAAATTAAAAAGGAATACACTAGACTAAACTAAACTAATTTTTTTACAAAATTAGAATGCAAATGAAAAAAATGTGTATGTATCAAAATGTTCAGGTTAGAACGTTAATATGGAATTTGATATACTGGACATCTCAGTTTGAAGGTAAATAGGTTAAAAAATTATCTATATAATACAAATCAACCAGAATAGTGGGAATGAGTTAAAAATAAAAGTTGTGTCTATGAAGTAGCAGTGGTTGTTCTCTTGTAGTCTTTTTTTTTTTTTTTCCTGGTTGGTTTTCTGAGGCAGAGGCCTGTCAGTTGGGTTTCAGACAATGATGTTCCCTGATTTAAATTCTCCCACCCCTCTCAAGGGGATGGGCTCTGAGGAATCCTGTTTTTTCAGGTCTTTATTCTTTGGAGGTTTTTATGTTTGTTTAGTTTTTTTTTTTTCTCTTGCCTTGACTGCTTTTGATGGATTTTGGAGATGAAAGCAAACTCACCCTGATCTCACTCTCAAAGATAATCCTCAGTCTTCTCACCTGTGGGTGCTGCAGAGCCCATATAAATTCGCCCTTGCCTGCTGCCAGGGCAAATTTTGAGTCATAGTCCCAGGGAGCACAGAATCTTCTGCTTGTACCCAAACCATTGCAGCAGTGTCTGTCTAGGCAGCTCCTGACCATCAGAGAGGTTTCTATTGTCATCCCACACTGAGATTTTCATGCTGGCCCTGGCTGGGAGTGCCTGGTCTTTCTCTGTCTAAGAGTTCTGGGCTTGCAAGCACTCTCTCAGGGGAGGGTGTGGGTCACGCATGTCTCAGGCTCTGATAGAAGGGTGCGTGTCTGAGAGCATGAGCCTGGGCCTTCACGCACCTCTCTCAGGAGAGTGTGTGGGGTGCACGCGTGTCTCATGCTCTGATAGTATGGCACGGGTCTAAGCAATGGACTGGGCCTTTGCACACCTTTCTCAGGGGATGGTAAGGGGTGCAGGTGTCTCAGGCTCTGTTAGCAAGTCTCATTGCTCTGCTGCTTGGTGAGGCTCCAAGCCCCTAACAGGAGCTGAACTTCTCATGATCATGGGTGTGCTGTTGGCTCAGGGACCAAAACATCGTTTTTCCAACACACTCTCTTTGGCTCAGCACCAGGGAATCTGTACTGGGTGTGGGGACTTAAGCCCCTGTTCTTAGCTGCCATGATTCACACCATTTACCTTTAATATCCTTTGCACTTTTTGAATGCTTTCAACCAGAGTCCAAGTTAATGCTGGTCCCCAGACTCAGAACACTCTTGTATTGGGGTATTACTTTCCAATTGGTGGCCTTGCGTGGGTCCCCTGAACTTTTGTTTATTTCAATAACAGTCCAACGTTCTCACTCCACTTTACCTGCCCACTGATGACTTCTGCGCTGGCAGAGATCCAGACATATAATTCTGATCTCAGGCTGTTTTCATGGGTAATCAGAATTCTTTGGGAGGAAATCACTTCACTTTGGAGTACAGGTTGAAATGGAACCTCCTCTTACTTGCCCATCGTCTTGTCTCCTCTCACATGACACTTATAATAAAATTTCAAGAGATAGGAATTTGGCATTTTATGGATAGCAAATCAATTTATGTGCATTGAAAACTCACATTCCATCACTTTCAGCCACAATTCCTGCAAATAATGTCCCATTTTGTTCTGTTTTATAAACACGTATTCCCACTAACATGCCTACAAAGAAAGACAAAAGTTTAAGTGTCTGGTTAGAGTAGTATTGCTTGTCCATTTTCCCCTGCTTTTTTACATGTTTCTTTACTACCATGACGGGGTGAAATCGTACGTTATTTGTCTTTCTGAGACTCAGAGATGTGACGTAGCCCAATGCTCTCCACAACATTGCCACATGAGGCAAGTGGCAAGAATTCATTCTTCCTTATCCTGGGTAAGAGTCTGTGATGCCTTTGGAAGATAGTGAGATGTTAGTAGTCTCTGGGAACTCCAGGCTTGTCATTAGCCATGAACACAACTGGAAGATGACTACATCAACTGTGACTTGGTGGAAATTGACCTGAAGCCTACAGACCAAACTCTTCAGCAAAAGAGAAAAGAAGTCAAAGAGACTATAGGAGAAAATTGGAGACAAGGCTTAGGGAGAAGTAGGCGGTGCTTCAGATGGCAGTAAGCCAATGCAAAAGCAAAGGCACAGGAGAGATGAGAACACTGGGAACCCACAGGTAGCGTGTTTCGCAATGCCACTTGCTCTAACCAGCAGCTTATCTGAATGGTATAAGTCCTTGCCAACAAAGGGTGTTGAGTCTGGAGTTTTCAGATCATCAGTCTTGCCAGATATCGATTTGAGAGAACACTGTGTTTCTCCTGGAGAGGACACCAACAAACAACCAGGTGCAAACAGCCTGGAAATCAAGATCAGAGACAGTACCAGCAGACACAGAAGGAAGATGGTGGTTTCTGGCAGTGTATCTGTGAGAGGCACGGCTCGTGGAGATGATTTGATGGGGGCAAAAGTAATTTGGGGCTCTAGCAAAAAAAGCATAAAGACCGAACTACTGGCAAAGACAGGACGGTGAGGATATTAGCTGCCTCACGTACAAAAACGAAGTCCAAACCATGGAACACTGTGGAGACTGTCTTCCTCAGTCCAAGTTGCTTAGCCAAAGGAGAACAGACTCCCCAGTAAGGGATTAGAAGAAAGCCCTTCTACCATGCTTTCTTTAAAACACAGCTTTCTGCAGGCGTTTGTCTATTGAGTTGGTTGAATGTATCCTTTCTTAGGGAAACCAGTGCACACCAAACTAAACCACACCATATTTAGCACAGAAACCCTAAAATGGCATGCAAGGAGAGACCCTGCAGAAGACTGTCTTAATGTCAGGGGACAGCCACAACACAACAACAGAGGGTATGTACCCGAGATTTCCTCAATGGCCAGACCTTGGCCACCCCATGATCTCTTCTTCCTAAAGGCATTACCCTAAGGGTAGAAAACAGAATGGGCTTTGTGAATAGGGAGAAGAGGACAGAGACCTGGATCCAATGCAAAGATGGAAGACTCAATTGATGCTGAGGAAAAGAATTAGAAATGATCATAGCCAGGCAATCAAAGTTAAACCTTTAAATGTAACAAGCCCGATGAAGGATTGAAAGCAATATCCAGAATACTCACAGTACATAAAAAATACAGAAGACATCGGGAGTCTCCTACCACAGAGATAAAAGTGATAAAAAAATAAAATCTAGGGTCTCTGATAATAGGATTGGTAGCAGACTGGTTGCAAGGCCAAGAAGCTGGCAGACTCAGAGGATACAATTAGTGAAGTGGTAGAAAAATACTGGAAAATAGTGGAAAGTAAGTGAAAGAGAAAAGAAAGAATGATGGAACATGACAATAAGCTTATGGAAATCATCAACTCCAAGGGGGAAAAAAAAAGAGGTGCCTATTCTTGCACACCTAGGAGTGAAAGAATAAAGAAGGCCAAATATTTCTTTGAGAAATCAGAGCTGAAAATGTCCCTAATCTTGGAGTAGAAACAGAGCTCCATATTAAGAGGCACAGAGTACTCCCATCACCATCAACAGATTCAGAGCAATACAATACAGTGTCATCCCCCTTGCAAAAGATAGCAAGGGAGTTATTCTCATAATGCAAAAATGTGTGCGAGAGTAGTTTTTTCATAGCCAAACCACTGACTTCAAGGCGACCAGTTATACCAGGTCTCAAAGCAGGTCAGATAGAACAATCAACACCAGCCCAAGCCAAAATGCGTATCCCCTGCATTTCTGAACAATGACAAAGAAGTGATTCTGTCTAGAACTCTGAGGTATGAAGAAGACAATGATTGGGTCCTGGGGTGTATCCATCAGTTCAGAAACGGCCTTCAGTTCAGCTCATGATACCAGGGTCATGGCCTTGTCTCTGGTCTCGAGTTCCCTGTTCAAGGGCAACTCTGATTCCCCACCACATCTCCAACCCGTGAGTGGGATCTTTCTGATTCTCTCTCAAGTGCGTTCATGTATATTGTTGGACATAAATAATTTTTAAAAAATTTACAATGATTTACTAGGGCCAAAATATTGTTTATTTAATTTGGACCTATGTCCCTATGGAATGCAGGCAGGTACAGAGCACCTCCCACCTTCTAAAAGTGCCAGGCCTTCACTCTGTGCTCCCTTGTCCATTCTCCTGTTTTTTGTCTTCCTGTACCTCCTCACCAAGCTGTATCACCCACTGTCTGTCCCAGTATAGTGGCCCTTTGTTGTCACATTGTTCATCCTTTCCTGGTTCCATTAGAACATGCCCATCTTCTGCAAGAAGCACCGTTTGGTTATTACCTGAAACCATTTGGGGGATGGTAATGAGA
Organism: Mustela nivalis; assembly: GCF_964662115.1. Taxonomy (NCBI): domain Eukaryota; kingdom Metazoa; phylum Chordata; class Mammalia; order Carnivora; family Mustelidae; genus Mustela; species Mustela nivalis. The sequence goes on from NC_139041.1 coordinate 3,259,694, forward strand.
AGGTTAAGGCAGGCTTGTGCTGCCATATCTCAATTCAGTTCTGCAGAGGATAGCTACACCACCCTGTGGGAATGCTCAAGGTTCCGCAACATTCGAGTCCTCTTCCATTTGTCTTTTGTAGATACACGTTTTTATCTTGAAACGAGCAAGAGTGTCATTTAGATGGCTTTCCTTGTGCTATAGGTCTCCTCCAACATGCTTCATGCTTGCTCCTGTGGACTCCAAGTAAATGAGTCCATCCTGGAACTCAGGTTCTAGGGTGTTGAGTCTGACTTTGGTGCTTGGTCAGTTTTGAAGATTGGGAGGCCCTATGTCATGATTTCTTGAGATGCCAGAGGAACTCATATCCTTGCTGTTGTAGACTCCAGACATAACTTTGGCAGGGTTGCAGGTGTTCCCTATGAGATTTCCTTGGGTGGCAGTTTTCCTGGTCAGAAGCGTCCTGATTGGGAGTGAGGACCATAATATATGCAGGACATAGAGTTCATCCCCTTTATCCTTTTTGAGACCTGATTCTTTCTTGGCCTTTCGTGGGTAAGATGGATTGGAGATACTTGTCTTTCTCCGGAGTCCAGATGACTTTTGTAACTGTCACGACAATAGACTACAAAAACGGCCATGGAGAATGCTACACTGACTCGCTTCTCAAACTGACTTGGTGAGAGACACAGGCGGCTACAGTATTTGGGGGAGCTGTGGATCCTCTTGGACCACTCACGACTACAACATCCAAGTGTAGATCAGGCGTGGTTTGGGGAGGAGGGGTTGCTATGATCTCAAAGCTTTGTGACATCATAGAAGCTGTCTTAACTGAAGCAGCAGTACCTCTCTCATAACCTTTGAGTCCTATGGCTTTAGGTAGGAAGCCAGGGAAGGGCTAAAAAGAGCCCTGAGCCTGATCAAGAACTTAGGTTGTCTATGTGTAAATTTCCAATTTCCCTTTCTAGAAAAATAGAAAAGAAAATGATGTACAGCATACTTTTTTTTTTTTTTAGGCCAACATTTCTCCAGAGATGGCAAGGTTTTCCTATTTCCACTGCAATTTCTAGAGATCTCAATAACCAGTGAGGCTCTGGGTATCATCAGCTCTCTGTGATGTTTGTCATCCTGTGGGTAACAGAGTCCTTGCTCAGCATCTTTTTCCTATGGGTCAGTAATGACTAAGGGACGGGAAGTCCTTTTTCAAGGATAAATGTTAGAATATGTATGTATTATGCTGTCTGTGTCCTCATCTCCTCGTGTTAAGAAACACTGTTCATAAGGGATTAGGGCTATGTCTACCTGGCTTTAACTTGGACAGCTTTTCAAATGCTTCAAGAAGATTGAAATTCTGCATGATAACTAACCCTTAAGGAAGAACCCATGAGAGCACTCCTTGTCATCTTAGTTAACTCTACCTGCTGTGGTAATGGGTATAGCCATGTTGACTACTTCTCATTAATCAGAGGAAAATGAACGGCTTATATGGATGGCCTGCAAGTCCCAATAGATCAGAACTGTGCATTGAGTTGCATTGCCCTCACAAGGACTATTGGATAAAGAAGGTGCAGTCCACATTGGCAACAGAGTATTCTTCAGGCATCAGAGAGGATGAACCCCTGATACTTGCATTGACAGGAATGTCACAGGATGCCAAATGAAAAAGGCAAGCAGACAAAGGGAAATATAATATGGCTTCTCTCATATGTGCCCCAGGATGAATACCATGGGCCTTAGTAGAAAGAAGTGTAAATGGAAGGGGAAGAAGTCACAGAAGGAGACAAACCAGAAGTACTCAGTACTCTGAGGTTACAGAAAAGAAAGACATGCAGGAAATGAGGGAACTGGCTAATGGGTGTTGAGGAGTTGTGGAACATCTTAGAGTTTTAGAATGAACTCTAGGTCATATATGGAACTAAATCATCCGTGAATACTTGTCAAAATTGAATGATGGATGATAGGCCTATTTCCTCAACAGAACAAAAAATCAAAATAAAAACAAACTGGCCCTTTCAAAAGCAGGTAAAGATAGACATGAAAAAGAAAAATTATATTTGTATTATCTTTACTTATGAAAATGGCATGGGATTTGTTTCCTACAATGTCCTTATCTGAATTGGGTGTTCATACTTGTAAATTACAGTCTACACGCCTCCTCCATTTGTGGATTTGATGAGAAGAAACGACATTGCCTTCATCAAATGTCTAGAAATGTTGACCAGAAAAATGATTTGGATCTGACCTTCTGTGTGTTGGGAGGTGTTGAATTACTGCTTCAAACGCTTTAGTCACTACTAGAGAGTTAAGGTTTTGTAGGGTTCCTGACTTAATATGTGTTCCTGATTTAATATGTGTCTTGGAATTTAGCCTTTTTCTCAGTGTTGGAATTTTATCCTTTTTCTCAGTGTTGGATTTGCTGGAATAATTGTGTAGATGTGTCATGTCGGGTATTTTTTTTTCCTATCTATCAGTTTTTATATGATCTCATAATTTCATCTGTATGCTAGTCTCCCTGTTTAATCCAGGTAATGGCTACTCCCGTTTGTTAAAGTTTTCAAAACTGACAATTGAGTTCTCCAGATTTTTTTCTATTGTTTTGTTTGTATTTCTTTTATTCCAATGATCATATATATTATCTCTCTTTTTCTGTTCACGTTGGATTCCATTTCATCTTTTTCTAGTTCCTTATGCCATCGGTTAGGTTGCTTTTATTCGGTGCTTTGAATTTTTTGAAATAAACACATTTAGCCCTATATTCTTTCCCCAAAGAATGATTTGGCATCATCTCATAAGTTTCTTTACTTTCATTTGTTGAAAGTACTTTATGACTTTCCTTTTGATTGTCCTTCTTTGAGGCATTGATAGTTTGGGAGTGTTTGTGTTTTCCACCTATCAGTGTGTGGCTGTGTTTCCCATTCATAAGTGATTTCTTTCCTTTTTCATATCTTTGTGGTCATAAGTATACAAGAAAGGATATGAATTATCTTCTATTAATTATTACTGGGTTTTACTTCAGCACAGGATCTGATATACAATGTTAGGTCTGCCCTTGGGAAGAACTTCTCTTATGGTTCTCCGAGAAACAATCTTATGCAAGTTCTCATATGCTCAGGTGGTCTAGAGAGCCCATGATGACGTCTGTTATTCCTTCCCACCTATCCCTCTGCATGATTTGTCCTGTGCTAAAAGTGGATATCATCGTCCTCAAAATATTGGATTGTGGTCCCCAGCTCCCTTCTGTTCTGTTAATATGCTTCCAACATTTAGATACAACCAAGTTGGTGGTGTATCTGTTGTCAATTCTTCCAAGTTTCTGAAGTTTGATGCTCAATCAAGACAAAACACCTTCTGGTAATATTTTGTCTCTTGTAGACATAAAATTTCTCTATCTCCCATAGGCACCAATGGATTGGTTCTCTTATATTTGCCAATTGCACTACCTATGTTTTCCCAAATCCATAACTTCCAAACTATTGTATCTTTATAGTCGAAGGATCTCCTATGGCTAACATAAGGTCGAGCTGGTTTTGTTTTGTTTGTTTGTCTGTTTGTTTGTTTTCTTGTTGGTCTTTTTTGCCTTTTTTTTTTCAATTTTCATCTTTCCAACAATGTGTTTATAGGAATAGGAGTATTTAGTCCTGAATACTTTAACTAATTATCGATGGGTACAGACTTAACTTTCTCATTTTCGTTGTTTTTTTTTTGACTTGGATTCTCAGTGCCTTTCCCATTTATGCTATTTTCCTTTATGTTTGCTTCCTTTCATGTGATTCCTCCCATCTTTCCCATCTTTTGTGTGTCTTATTTGTGTGTGTATGTGTGTGTGTGTATGCTGTCTGTGTGTTTCACATAACAATTATAATGAAATATCAAGTAGTTAGATTTCTTTCCTTTATGGATAGCAATTCAATTTGATATGCCTTGAAAACTCACATTCCATTACTTTCAGCCACATTTACTGCAAGGAATGTCCCATTAATCCTCTTTTATAATTTCATATTTTCACTAACTTGCCTTCAAAAAAACACCAAATTTTAAGAGCCTGGTTAGAGTAGTATTGTCTGTCCCCTTTTCTTTTGCATATTCACATGCTCCTTGACTAGCATGAGAGACCAAATTCGTATGTTATTTGTCTCTCTGAGACTTATAGATGTGACATAGCCCTATGCTTTCCACAATTATGCTCCATGAGGCAAGTGGAAAGAATTTATTCTTGGTTATGGCTGGGCAAGAGTCCGTGGTGCTTTTGGAAGACTCTGAGATGTTAGTAGTGTCTGTGAACTCCAGGCTTGTCTTTAGCCAGCAAGACAACTAAAAGATTTCTATATCAAGTGCAACATGGAGACCTGAAGGCTACAAAGTAAATGCCACAGCAAAAGATAAAAGAAGTCACAGAGACTTTGGGAGAAGGTTAGAGACCTGATTAGGGGAGACAGGGGATTGGTGCTTCAGAGGGCAGTGAGATAATCCAAGGAAAGAAGGCACAGGACAGTGCACACTAGGAACCCAAAAGGAGAATGCATCCTTATGCTAGTGGTTTCGACCAGCAGAAAGTCTGCATGGCCAGGAAGGTGGCAGAAGCAGAGGATCATATTGGTAATCTAGAAGACAAATACTAGAAAATACAGAAGCAAATCCAGAGAGAGAAAAAGGAATGTGGAACTTGACTATGAGCTTAGGGAGGTCATCAACTCCTCAGAAATAAAAGAGGTGCCTAATTTAAGAGAATTAGGAATGAGAGAGAAAAAAGAGTGCAGAACATGTCTTTGAGAAATCAGAGCAGAAAATGTCCCTCATCTGGGAGCAGAAAGAGAGATCCAGATTCAGAAACACAGAAGTGTCCCATCTACGTCAACAGAAGCAGTGCATCACAAGACATAGTGTCATTCCCCCCTGAAAAATATAGCAAGGGAGGAATTCTCTTAACCGAAATATGCTCGAGAGAATTGTTTGTCCATAGCCAGTCACGGTCTTCAAGAAGACAAGATATACCCAGTCTTAAATGAGGTTGGATAGAGCATGCAACACCAGCCCAAGGGAAAATCTGTATCCCCTGCATTTCTGAACAATGACAGAGCACTGGTACTTGTCTAGAAATAGGATGTATTAAGAAGACAAAGATTGGGTCCTGTGGTGTGTCCACAGTACAGAGGCCACCTTCAGCTCAACTCATGAGCCCAGGGTCATGGAATCAACTCTGGTCTCAGGTTCCCTGCTCTGGGGCAAGTCAGCTTCACCCTCTCCAGCTCCGTCCCCGATTGTGATCTACCTGTCTGTCGGTCGTATACATGCATGCCGATATTTTGGCAAAAAACAAAAACAAATTAACAAACAAAAAACAGTGTACAAGTATTGACTGGGGCCAGAGGATGGTTTATTTAATTTGGATTTAGGTCCCTATAGAATGAAGCCAGGTACAGAGCAACTCCCACCATCCTGAAATGCCAGACCGTCACTCTGAGCTCCCCTGTTCATTCTGTTATTCTTTGTCTTCCTGTATCTCCTCACCAACCTGTAGCATTTGCTGTCTGTCCCGCTCTAGTTTTCCTTTGTTTTCACATTGTTCATCCTCTCTGGTTCCATTAGAACATGCCCATTTTCCGAAAGAGGCACTTTTTGTTTATCGCATGAACAATTTGGGGATGGTCATAAGAGGGTTAAGGCAGGCTTGTTCTGACACATCTCCATTTAATTCCCAGAGGGCAGCTGCACCAACCTGTGGGAATGCTCAAGGTTCTGCAACATTCAAATTCTCATCTTTGCTTCCTTTTGGAGATACATGTTGTCATCCTGAAACTTGCACAAAAGTCTTTCAAATGATTTCACTTGGGTTATGGTTCTCTTCCAACAAGCTCTGCGCTTGCTCCTGTGGACTCCAAGTACATGAGTCCGAACTGGGCCTCAGGTTCTCGGGTGTAGGGTCTGCCCTTGTGCTTGGTCACTTTTGAAGATTGGGAGACCGTTTTGGCACGGTGTCTGGAAACACTAGGTTTACTATTTCCTCACTGTTGAAGACTCCAGACATGTCTTTGGCATGGTTTTGGGTGTTCCCTGGGAATTTTACTTCATGGCACTTTTTCTGGTTAGAAGCTCCCTGATTGAGTGGGAGGAACATAGACATGTGGGGGCGTGGGGTTCCACCCCTGAGTCATTGTTTGATGCCTGAATCTTTCTTGTCCTATCATGGGTAAGATGGAATGGTGGATTCTTGCCTTTCTCCTGGGTCCAGAGGCTGGTGGTGATAGTCATGACCAAAGACTATGAATTCGATCATTGAAAACATGACACCGATTCACTTCACAACTGCATTCGTGAGAGATCCAGGTAGCTCCTGTGGTTTGGGAGGGCTTGGGATTCTCTAAGCCCACCCATGACCACTCCATCCTAGAATAGTGATCATGCGTGGGTTGAAAAGGAGTGGTTGCTTTGAGTTCAAACCTTGGTGACATCACAGAAGTTGGATTCACTGAAACAGCAGTTCCTGTCTCATGACATTTGAGTCTTATGGCTTTAGGGACTAAGACCCGGGAAGGACAGAAAAAGAGCCCTCTTTGATTAGTCAATAACTTAGGTTGTCTTGTGTGTTAATTTCCCACGTCCCCTTTGTATACAAAGAAATGAGAAATGATGTTAGGTGTAGCATCATTTAGACTAACATTTCTCCAGAGATGGCAAAGTTTTGCTATTTCCAATGCAATTTCTAGAGATCTCAAGAAACAGTGAGGCATCTTGGGTATTATCAGCTCTCAGAGGTATGTCATCATGTGGGTGATAGTCCTTTCCCAGCATCTTTTCCTTATGGGTCAGAAAAGACTGACCCATACAGAAAGTCCCTTCTCTATCATTTTACTGGTCAATATTTCTAGACATTTAAGGAAGACAATGTCGTGTCTTCTCATTGATTCCAGAAATGGAGAACTCAGTTAGACTCTAATTTCATGTCATTTTAATAAGTATAGATAATAAAATATAATTATTTCCTTTTCACTGTAGGTCTTCAACTGCTTTTGAAAGGGCCAGTTTTGTTGTTGTTGTTGCTTTTTGTTTGTTTTTTAGAATTGTTGATTTATTTTATTGTACATCCAAAACTAATATAACACTGTGTATCAATTATATTTAAATAAAAACAACAAAAATAAAATGGGAAGGTATACAAGAATTTTTGGTACACAGTAATTTTTTTTTATTTAAGTTACCAGTTTATTGTTTACTTTCTATTTTTTTTATTTCTTTTCAGTGTGGCGGTATTTATTGTTTTTGCACTACACCAAGTGCTCTATGCAATCCATGCCCTCTCTAATACCCACCAGCTAGTATTCACAATTACCCACCACACACCCATTCAAAACCCTCAGATTGGTTTTCAGAGTACATAGTCTCTCATGGTTCATCTTCCCTTCCAATTTACTTCAATTCCCTTCTCCCCTACATCTCCCCTTGCACTCCATGCTATTTGTGATGCTCCACAAATAAGTGAAACCATATATAATTGACTCTCTCTGCTTCATTGTCTCCAGCATAATCTCTTCCTGTCCTGTCCATGGTATTTCAATAGTTGTGTATTCATCCTTTCTGATGGAGGCATAATACTCAACAGTCCATATGGACCACATCTTCCTTATCCATTTGTCCATCTTGTTTCTTTCCACAGTTTGACAACCGTGGCCATTGCTGCTATAAACACTGTGGTACAAACGAGCCTTCGTTTCACTACATCTGTGCCATTGGGGTAAATACCAAATAGTGTAATGGCAGGGTAATAGTGATGCTCATTTTAAGTTTCTTGAGGAATATCCACATTGTTTTCCAAACTGGCTGCACCAACTTGTATTGCCACCAACACAACACATGTTGATCCTGTGTTGCTAATTTGGGCCATTATAATTGGTGTAAGGTGGTATCTCAATGTGGTTTTCCTTTGAATCCCCCTGAGGGCTAGTGATGATGAACATTTTTTCATGTGTCCGATAGTCATTTGTAGGTCTTCTTTGGAGAAGCGTCTGTTCGTATATTCTGCCCATTTTTTACATGATTGTCTGCTTTGTATATGTTGAGTTTGAGGAGTTCTTTATAGATTCTGGATATCAAACTTTTATCTGTATTCTCATTTGCAAATAGCTTCTCCCATTCCGTGGGTTTCCTCTTTGTTTGTTGACTGCTTCTATTGCTGTGCAAAAGCTTTTGATTTTGATGAAGTCCCAAAAGTTCATGTTTACTTTTGTTTCCTTTGCCTTTGGAGACATATTTTGAAAGAAGTTGCTGTGGCTGATATCGAAGAGATTACTGCTTATGTTTTCCTCTAGGATCTGATGGATTCCTGTCTCACATTGAGGTCTTTTATCCATTTTGAGCTTACCTCTGTGTAAGAGAATGGTTGAGTTTCATTCTTCTACAAATGGATGTCCAGTTTTCCCAGCACCATTTATTTATTGGAGAGACGTCTTTTTTCCACTGGATATTTTTTTTTTGTATTGACGAAGACTATTTGCCCATAGAGTTGAGGGTCCATATATGGGCTATCCTCTTTATTCCACTCGTCTATGTGTCCGTTTTTATGCCAGGACAATGCTGTTTTGGTGATCACAACTTTGTAGTAAATCTTGAGATAAGGTAGGCAATGCCCCAGTTTTATGTTTGTTATTCAACATTTCTTTAGAAATTCTGGGTCTCTTCTGATTCTATACAAATTTTAGGATTATTTGCTCCAGCTCCTTGAAAAATACTGGTGTAATTTTGATAGGAATGGCATTAAAACGATAGATTGCTCTAGGCAGTATAGACATTTTGACAATGTTTTTTCTTCCAATGCGAGATCATGGAATGATCGTCCTTTTTTGTGTGTGTCTTCTTCAATTTCTTTAATGTGTGTTCTGTAGTTCCTCAAGTACAGCTCCTTTACCTTTTCAGTTAGGTTTATTCCCAGATATCTTATAGTTCTTGGTGCTTTAGTAAATGGAATCGATTCTCTAATTTTCCTTTATGCATTTTCCTTGTTAGTGTATAGAAAGCCATGACATTGTATCCTGCCATGTAGCTAAATTGTTGTTTGAGTTCTAGACATTTGGGGATAGAGTCTTTGGGGTATTCCATATAAAGAATCATGTCATCTGCGAAGCGAGAAAGTTTGACTTCTTCATTGCCAATATAAATACCTTTTATTTCTCTTTGTCTGATATCGGAAGAATAAAAGGGGGAACGAGCCACTAGAGTCTACCGATTGGAAAGTAATGCCCCAATACAAGAGTGCCCTGTGTCTTGGGACCACCATTAACTTGGAGTCATGTGGAAAGCACTCAAAAACAGCAAAGGATCACGGGGTTAAACTGTGACAATTGAGGCGGCTAAGGACAGGGGCTTATGTCCCGGAACAAGTTTAGAATTTTCTGGTGCTGAGCTAGAGAGAGTGTGGCAGATTAACCAGCTCTTTGTTCCTGAGCCACCAGTGCACCTGAGGTGTGTTGTGTCCAGTTTCTGTAAGGGGTAGGAGCCACACCATACAGCAAATTGCCGAGCCTTGCCTGAGACACGTGCACCCCTCACCTTCCTCTGCCTGAAGGCCCAGCTTGGTGCTCTTAAACCCTTGACATACTATCAGTGCCCTAGAGGCACCTGTGACCCACACCCTCCCCTATGAAAGGTGTCACATGCCCGGTGCTCTTAGACCCAGAAAGACCAGGTGCTCCAAGCCCAAGCCAGTGGGAAAGTCTCAGTGTACAATCACTTCTTGGAACCACTCTGGTGGTCTGGAGCTGCACACACTGCTGCTGTGGTTTTCAGTACAAGCAAAAGATCCTGCATCCCCTGGGACCGTATCTCAATAAAAGAACTGCCATTGGCCAAAAGGGAATTTATATGTGCGCTTCAGAACCTACAGAGGAGCAGATAGAGGTTTCTCTCTGTCAGGGAGGTCAGGCTGCAGTTTACTTTCCTCTAAAACTCCAAGAACCATCAAATGCAGTCAAGGTGAGAGAGAAAAAGTGAACAAATATAAAATCCTTCAGAAAACAAAAGCCTGTATAAAACCGCTTTCCTCAGAGCCCACCCCCATGAGCGGGGAGGGAAGACTTAAATCAGGTAACATCATTGACTGAAAACCCACGTGGCAGGCCCCTCCCTCAGAAATAAAACCAGCAAAGTAAAAAATTAAAAGACTACAAGAGAACAACCACCACTATTTCATGGATACAACTTTAATTTTAATTTATTCCCAATATTCTGGTTTTTTATATAGATTTTTTAATCATTTTTTTTTAATTTTTAGCATAACAGTATTTATTATTTTTACACAACACCCAGTACCCCATGCAATCCATTCCCTCTTTAATAGCCACCACTTGGTAGCCGGACCTCCCACACCCCCGCCACTGCAAAATCCTCAGATTAATTTTCAGAGTCCATAGTTTCTCATGGGTCACCTCCCCTTCCAATATCCTCCATCTCCCTTCACCTCACTATCTCCCCATGTCCTCCATGATGCTCCACAATGAAGTCAAACCATAGGATGATTGACTCTCTCTGCTTGACTTGATTCATTCAGCATAATCTCTTCCAGTCCCATCTATATTGCTACAAAAGTTGAGTATTCGTACTTTTTGATGGGGGCATAATAGTCCATAGTGTATATGAACCACATCTTCCTTATCCATTCGTCCATGGAAGGGCATCTTGGTTATTTCCACAGTTGGGCGACCGTGGCCAATGCTGCTATAAAATTTGGGGTTGAAATGGCCCTTATTTTCACAACATCTGTATCTTTGGGGTAAATACCCAGTATCGCAATTGCAGGGTAATAGGGAAGCTCTATTTTTAATTTCTTGAGGAATCTCCATACTGTTCTCCAAGGAGGCTGCATCAACTTGCATTCTCACCAACAGTGGAAGAGGGTACCCCTTTCTCCACATTCATTCCAACACATGTTGTTTCCTGTCTTGCTAATTTTGTCCATTCCAACTGGTGTAAGTTGATATCTCAATGTGGTTTTCATTTGAATCTCCCTGATGGCTAGTGATGATGAACATTTTTTCATGTGGTCTGATAACCATTTGTATGTCTTCATTGGAGAAGTGTCTGTTCATATCTTCTGCCCATTTTTTTGATATGATTGTCTGTTTTGTGTCTGTAGAGTTTTAAGAGTTCATTATAGATCCTGGATATCAATCTTTTGTCTGTACTGTCATTTGCACATACCTTCTTCCATTCCGTGGGTTGCCTCTTTGTTTTCTTGACTGTTTCTTTTGCTGTGCAGAAGCTTTTGGTTTTAATGAAGTTGCAAAAGTTCATGTTTTTTTTTTTTGTTTGTTTCCTTTGCCTTTGGAGACATATCTTGAAAGAAGTTGCTGTGGCTGATATCGAAGAGATTACTGCTTATGTTCTCCTCTAATATTTTGATGGATTCCTGTCTCACATTGAGGTTTTTAATCCATTTTGAGTTTATCTTTGTGTATGGTGTAAGATAATGGTCCCGTTTAATTCTCCTACATATAGCTGCCCAGTTGTCCCAGCATCATTTATTGAAGAGATAATCTTTTTTCTATTGTATATTTTTTTCTGCCTTGTCAAAGATTAATTGACAATAGAGTTGAGGGTCCATATCCGGGCTCTCTACTCTCTTACTCTTGTCTATGTGTCCGTTTTTATGCCAGTACGATGCTCTCTTGGTGATCACAGCTTTGTAGTAAAGTTTGAAATCAGGTAATGAAATGCCCCCCATTTTATTTTTGTTTTTCAACATTTTCTTAGCGATTCTGGGTCTCTTCTGAGTCCATACAAATTTTAGCATTATTTGCTCCAGCTCTTTGAAGAGTATCGGTGGAATTTTTATCAGAATAGCATTGAAAGTATAGATTGCTCTAGGCAGTATAGACATTTTAACAATGTTTATTTTTTGATCCAAGAACATGGAATGCTCTTCCATCTTTTTGTGTCTTCTTCAAATGCTTTCATGAGTGTTCTGTAGTTCCTCGAGTACAGATACTTTTCCTCTTTCGTTAGTTTTTTCCCCAGGTATCTTATGGTTCTTTGTGCTATAGTAAATAGAATCGAATCTCTAATTTCCCTTTCTTTATTTTCATTACTAGTGTATAAGAAAGCCACTGATTTCTGTAGAGTAACTTTGTATCCTGCCACTCTGCTGAATTGTATGAGTTCTAGTAGTTTGGAGGTGGAGTGTTTTGGGTTTCCCATATAAAGAATAATGTCATTTGCAAAGAGAGAAGGTTTGACTTCTTCATACCAATTTAAATACCCTTTATTTTTCTTTATTTTCTGATTGATATTGCTAGGACTTTTAATACTATGTTGAAAAAGAGTGGTGAGAGTGGGCATCCTTGTCGTGTTCTTTATCTGAATGGGAAGTCTGCAAGCTTTTTCCCATTGAGGATGATATTCACTGTGGGTCTTTCATAGATATATTTTATGAAGATCAGGAATGTTCCCTCTATTCCTATATTTTGAAGCATTTTAATTTGGAACGGGTGCTGGATTTTGTTCAATGCTTTTTCTGCATCAATTGAGAGGACCATGTGGTTCTTGTCTTTTCTCATCGTAATTTTTTCTATGACATTGATTGATTAGCGAATGTTAAACTATCCTTGTAGCCCAGGGATGAATCTAACCTGGTCATGGTGGATAATCTTTTAAATGTCCTGTTGGATCCTGTTTGCTAGGACCTTGTTGAGAATCTTAGCATCAATATTTATCAGTGATATTGGTCTGAAATTCTTTCTGGTAGGGTCTTTGCCTGGTTTGGGGATCTGGGTAATGCTGGCTTCAAAAAGAGTCTGGAAGTTTTCCTTCTGCTTCAGTTTTTTTTTTTTTTAAACAGCTTCAGGAGAATATGTGTTATTTCTTCTTTGAAAATTTGGTAGAATTCCTCAGGGAATCCATCAAGTCTTTGGCTCTTGTTTTTTGGGAGTTTTTTGATCACCACATCAAACTTCTTAGTATATATCTGTCTATACAGGTTTTCAATTTCTTCCTGGTGCAAATTTCAGAGTTTATAGTTTTCCAGGAATGCATAATTTCATTTGGTTGCTTAGCTTATTGTCATTTAACTGTTGATAATGACTTATGAAGATTGTTTCTACTTCCTTGGTGTTCGTTGTGATCTCTCCGTTTTTATTCATAATTTTAAGAATTTGAGTTTTCTATATTTTCATTTGGATTAGTGTCACCAATGATTCATAGATCTTATTGATTCTGTCAAAAAACCAGCTTCTAGTTTCATTGAAACATTCTACTGTATCTCTGGTTTCTAAATCATTGATCTCAGCTCTAATCTTGATTATTTCCCTTCTTATGTGTGGAGTTGGTTTTATTTGTTATTGATTCCAGTTCTTTAAGGTGTACAGACAGTTGGTGTGTTCTGGATTTTTCAATTTTTTTGAGGGATGCTTGGATGGTTATGTATTTCCACCTTAGAATCGTCTTTGATATATTAACATATTTATCATCACAGTGAGATGTCCAGAACATCTAATTATATAATAACCTTCTAATCTGAACTTTTGGTATATACACCTGTGTTCTATTTCGCATTTTTTCTTTTTCTTTTTTTTTTTTTAAATTTGAGATTAGTTTAGTCCAGTTTGATTCTTTATAATTTTTATTTTCTAATATTCATATAGAGTTTAACATCATGGCAATCCCCTTTCTCCAATCAATGCTACCCCTATAGGTAAACCAAATTTTAATCACACTATATCTTAGATAAGTTGAGTTTTTTTAACAAAGATATCAAGATACATCCAGGAAGAATCAACACAATCTTCCTCGCCCACACTGAAAACTTATAACCACACTCACATTATTTTTCTCTGCCAAAGTTTCCATGTTTTCTTGTTTGTCCTAATAATATATAAATCTTATATTTGGGGTTCTTTTTGCCGAGTTTCTTTTTTTATTTGCTTATAAGTTTATCAGTTTTTTGTTTGTCTGTTTCTGTTTGTATACTTCACAAATTTTCCTTGTGGTCCATTTGGGCTGAGCCTTCTCTTTTATCTCTCTATCTCTCTCTATTCTTTCTCTTTTCTTTTTTCTCTTGTTTGGGTCGGGAATCCTATTGCTCAAAAGCATCCCAGGGTGTACTTTCACTACAACATGGTCGATGCATCCACCTGCATCCGTTCAGTCATCTCTCACAAAAATGACTTGGAGGAGGAATGCACAACAGAAGAAAAATGGATGGGCCTTCGGCAACTGACCTAATAGCTATCAACATATTCAGTATGTCGGAAAGAATATTCCGGCTCACAATAGCTAGGTTGCAGAAAGCCATGCATGATCAAACAAAATTGATTAGAGCAGAACTGAAAGCCACCATGGATGACATTCACAATGTAAGGGCAGAACTAAAACCACCAGGGCTGAGGTTCACAATGCTCTCAATCAGTTCCAATCTAATCTAAATTCTCTAAAAGCTAGGGTAACCACACAATAAGATAGAATAATGATCTGTAGGAAAAACAGACAGAGAAAGTATAAGGAGGAAGTCTGGCACAAATTTAGAAGCTACAAAAACAGAATCCGGGAAATAAATGATGCCATGAAATGTACCAATTTCCGAATTTTTGGAATTCCTGAAGGGGAGGACAAAGAAAAAAGTCTAGAAGATATAGTGGAACAACATCTTTATAAAAATTTTCCTAATCTCATGAATGGAACCGGTGTTCATGTTCTAGAGGCAGAACAGTCTCCCCCTGAAATTATAGATTCAAAAAAAAAAAAAAATGAAAGGGAACTGATAGTAAAATTGAGAAATCATAATTATAGATACAATCGCTTTAAAGCTGCTATGACAAAGAGGATTTTTATGTACAGAAGAAAGCCGATCAGAATCATGACAGACCTGTCCAGAGAGACCTGGCAAGCCAGAAAGGGCAGGCAAGATATTTTCAGGGTACTAAATGAGAAGAATATGCAACCAAGAATACTTTATGCAGCAAGACTGACATTTAAAATCGATGGAGAAATAGTTTTCAAGAACGGCAAGGCTTAAGGGTCTATGCAACCACTAAATCGACACGGCAGCAAATATTAAGGGGAGTTATATAAAAGTGGAAAAATCCTAAGAATAGCATTGAACAGAAATATAAAAAAATCTAAGAATAAAAGTCTTCAAAGAAACGCGATGTCAAAAAAACATATATATCAATATACATTCTAAATGTGAAGGGCCTACATGCGCCCATAAAATGACACAGGGTTGCAGATTGGATTAAACGACATGACCTATTCATATGGTGTCTACTAGAGACCCATTATGAACCTAAAGATATACCCAGACTAAAAGTGAAAGGATGGAGAAACATCTTTCATGCCAGTGGCCTCAAAAGATGGCCGGGGTAGAGATTCTCATATCAGATAATTTTTATTTTAAACTAAAGGCAGTAGTCAGAGATACAGAAAGACACTACATCATTCCTAAGGAGACTATCCACCAAGATGATCTAACAATTGTAAATATCTGTGCACCCGATATGGGAGCAACCTATTACATGAGAAAAAAGGTTAGTCAAGATAAAGAGTCATATTGATATGAATAGATTAATAGTAGGAGATCTTTACATGATTCTCTCAGAAATTGACAGAGCTTCCATGCATAAAATTCATAAAGAAACAAAATCATGAATGACACATTGGACCAGATGGACCTCATAGACATATACAGAACACTCCTTCCTAAAAGAGCAGAACACTCGTTCTTCTCAAGTGCACATGGAACCGTCTCAAATGTAGACCATATACTGGGTCACAAATCAGGACTCAACTGATACTAATCAAAACCATGAGATACTACTTCACACCGTTCAGAATAGCTAAAATTAACAAGTCACGAAATGACAGATGGTGGCGAGGATGCAGAGATAAGGGAACTCTCCTGCAGTCTTTGTGGAAATTCAAGCTTGTGCAGCCACTCTGGAAAACAGTGTGGAGGTTCCTTAGAAAACTGAAAATAGACCTAACCTATGGCACAGCAATTGCACTCTTGGGTATATCCTAAAGACAGAAATGAGGTACTCCAAAGAGGCAAGTGCACTCGAATGTTTATAGCAGCAATATCCACAATAACCAACCAATGCAAAGAACCTAGATGCCCATCAAAAGATGAATGGATAAAGAAGATGTGGTATATATACACAATAGAATACTATGCAGCCAGCAAAAGAAATGACATCTTGCCATTTTTGACCACGTGAATTATCTAGAGGGTATTATGCTTAGCAAAAAAAAAAAAAAAAAAAAAAAAAAAAAAAAAAAAAAAAACTATCTGAGAAAGACAACTATCATATGATCTCCTTGATATGAGGAAGTGGAGATGGAATGTGGGATGATGGGGGTAGGAAAGGAATAAATGAAAGTACATTGGATTGTGAGGGAGACAAACAATAAAAGACTCAATCTCAAAAAACTGACTGAGGATTGCTGGGGTGTGGGGACTGGAGAGGGTGGTGAGAAAATGGATATTGGGGAGGGTATATGCTAGGATTTGTGCTATGAAATGTATAAACCGGGTGATTCACAGACCTTGACCACTGGGGTTAAAAATATGTTATATGCTTATTAAACAAATTAATTTATTATTATTTTTTAAAAGAATGCTTGGATCAACCAGGGGATCAAAGAAGAACTGAAACAATTCATGGAAACCAATGAGATTGTAGACACTTCAGTCCAAAACCTATGGGATACAACAAAGGCGGACTGAAGGGGGAAATACCTAGCCATCCAAGATTTCCTCAAAAAAAAAAAAAAAAAAGGAAAAATCCACAATTCCTCAGGTGTCACTACACCTTAAAGAACTGGAGAATCAACAACAAATAAAACCATCTTCATACATAAGAAGAGAAATAATCAAGATTAGAGCAGAGATCAATGAGGTAGAAACCAGAGATACAGTAGAATGTATCAATGAAACAAAAGCTGTTTTTTTTTTTGAAAGAAGCAATAAGATCGACAAACCATTGACAACACTAAAAAGAAAAGAGAGAAAGCCCAAATTAATAAAACCATGAATGAAAAGTGAGAGATCACAACTAACACCAGGGAAGTAGAAACCATCATTAGAAGTTATTATGAACAGTTATATGGAAGGATGCTTTCCATGGAAACTATAAAGTCCCAAAATTGAACCAGGAAGAAATTGACAACCTGAATAGACCAATATCGTTTAATAATATTGAAGCAGTGATCAAATATCTCCCAACAAAACAAGAGCCCAGTACCTAACGGATTCACTTGCGAATTCTACCAAACTTTCAGAAAGAAATAATACCTATTCTCCTGAAGCTGTTTCAAAAAATTGAAGCAGAAGGAAAACTTCCCAACCCTTTCTATGAATCCAGCATTACCCTGATCCCCAACCAGGCCAAAGATCCTACCTAAAAGGAGAATTTTAGACCAATATCACTGATGAAAATGGATGCTATGATACAAGGATTGGTCAGCATTCAAAAATCAATCAATGTCATAGAACAAATCAATAAGAAAAGAGAGAAGAACCCCATGGTCCTCTCGTTGATGCAGAAAAAGCATTTGACAAAATCCAGCATCTGTTCCTGATTAAAATTCTTCAAAGTATAGGGATAGAGGGAACATTCCTGAACTTCATCAAATCTATCTATGAAAGACCCACAGCAAATATCATCCTCAATTGGTAAAAGCTTGTAGATTTCCCATTGAGTTCAGGAACAGATGGATGCCCACTCTCACCACTCTTGTTAAACATAGTATAAAGAGTTCTATCAACAGCAATCCAACAACAAAGAGAAATAAAAAGTATCCAAATTGGCAATAAAGAATTTAAACTCTTTTCCTTCGCAGATGAGATAATACTTTATATGGAAAACCCAAAAGACCCCACCGCCAAACTACTAGAACTCATACAGCAATTCAGCAAACTGGCAGGATACAAAGTCAATGTACATAAATCAGTGGCTTCCTTATACACTAACAATGAACATACATAAACGGAATTTAAACAATGTATTCCATTTACTATAGCACCAAGAACCATAAGATAAGTGGTAATAAACCTAACCAAAAAAGTAAAGGATCTGTACTCAAGGAATTGCATAACACTCATGAAAAAATTGAAGAAGACACAAAAAGAGTAAGACCATTTCATACTCTTGGATCGGAAGAATAAACATAGTGAAAATGTCTATACTGTCTAGAGCAATCTATCCTTTTAATGTCATTCCGATCAAAATTCCACCGGTAGTTTTCAAAGAGTTGGAGCAAATAATCCTAAAATTTGTATGGAATCAGAAGAGACCCCAAATTGCTAAGGAAATGTTGAAAAACAAATATAAATCTAGGGCCCTCACGTTAACTGATTCCCGGTTTTACAACAAAGATGTGGGATCACCAAGACACATTGATACTGGCTTAAAAACGGACACATTGACATTTAGAACAGCGTAGAGACCCAGATATGGACCTTGAAATCTATGGGCAAATAATCTTACACTGTATAGTGGAAAATATACAATCTCTTCAATAAATGGTGTTGGGAAAACTGGACAGCTATATATAGAAAAATAAAATTCAATCATTCTCTTACACCCTATACAAAGGTAACTCAAAATGGATAAAAGACTGAAATGTGAGACAGGAATCCATCAGATTCCTAGAGGAGAACATAGGCAGTAACCTCTTCGATATCAGCCACAGCAACTTCATTCTATATATGGCTGCAAATGCAAAGGAAACAAAGTGAAAATGAACTTTTGGAACTTCATCAAGATCAAAAGCTTATACACAGCAAAGGAAACAGTCAACAACAACAACAAAAATGAGGCAAAATGTGGAATGGGAGAAAATATTTCCAAATGACAGTACAGAAAAATGGTTGATATCCAAGATCTATAATGAACTCCTCAAACTCAACACAAAAAGAACAGACAATCATACAAAAAATAGTCAGAAGGTATGAACAGACATTTTTCCAATGAAGACATAAAAATGGCTATCAGACACATGAAAAAATGTTCATCACCACTAGCCATCAGGGAGATTCAAATGAAAACCAATTGACATATCACCTTACACCAGTCAGAATGGCCAAAAAGCAAGGCGGGAACAGCATGTGTTGGAGAGGATGGGGAGAATGGGGAGCCCTTTTACACAGTTGGTGGGAATACACGTTACTGCAGCTACTTTGGAGAATGGTGTAAAGATTCCTCAAGAAGTAGAAAATAGAAATTCCCTATGACTCTGCCATTAACTACTGGGTCTTTACCAAAGATACAGATGTAGTGAAAAGAAGGGTTATTTGTACCCCAATGTTCATAGCTGCAATGACCATGGTCACCAAACTGTATAGAGACCCAAAGTGCCCTTCAATGGAAGAATGGATAAGAAGGATGTGGTCCATTTACACTAAGGAGTATTATGCTTTCCTCAGAAAGGATAAATACCCAAGTTTTGTAGTAACATGGACGGGACTGGAAGTGATTATGCTGAATGAAACAAGTCAAGCAGAGAGAGTCAATTATCCGATGGTTTCAATTATTTGTGGAGCATCACGAATAACATGGAGAACAAGGGGAGATGGAGAGGAGAAGGGATTTGAGGGAAATTGGAAGGGGAGGTGAACAATGAGAAACTATAGACTCTGTAAAACAATCTGAGGTTCTGAAGGGTCCTGGGGTGGGAGGATGAGGGAACCAGGTTGTGGGTATTAGAGAGGGCACGGATTGCATGGAGAAAGATAGGGTTTGAATTCTCTTCTATTAATTGCAACTGGATTTGGAATACAGCACATGATATGTAATAGACAATTGTAGGCCTGCCCTATGGAACAACTTCTCCTATGGTCCTCAGAGATACATCTTATGCATGTTTCCCCAAAGCTCAGGTGGTCTAGAGATCCCGTGATCATGTCAGTTATTCCTTCCCACCTTTCAGACCCTATGATCTGTCCTGTGCTTAAAGTGGATATCGTAGTCCCCAAGAATATTGGATTTTCGTCCCCATATTCCTTCCTTTCTGTTAATATGCCTCCAACTTCTAGATACAACCAGGTTGGTGGTATATATGATGGAAATTCTTCCAACTGTCTTATGTTTGGATGCTCTGTCAAGACTAAACAGCTTCTGATAATTTTGTCTCTGGAACGCATAAAATCTCTCTATCTGCCATAGGCACATTCACTTTGGCTCTCTTCTCCTTGAGAATTGCATATCCTATGTCTCCCCCAGTTCTTCCCTTTCAATCTATTTGCATCTTTATAGCCAAAGGAAATCTCCTATGGCCAACATAAGGTCAAGTTTGGTATATGTTGTATTAATGTTGACCTTTTTTTGCATTTTTTAAAAAATTTCATCCTTCCAACAATCTTTTTATAGGGATAGGAAAATTTAGTCCTGAATACTTGATCTAATTATTGATAGGTAAGGAGTTAACTTTCTAATTTTGGTTCATTTCTGACTTGTATTCTCTGTGCCTTTCACCTTTACGGTATTTTCTTTGGTATTTGCTTCATTTATTGTGATTCCTCACTTGCTCCCCATCTTTCGTGTGTCTTATCTGTGGTGGGTGTGTGTTTTGTCTGTGTTTGTTTCATATAGCACTTAAAATTAAATTTCAAGAGATAATAACTCGGTCAATAATGCATAACAATTCAATTTGATATGCCTTGAAAACTCACATTCCATCACTTCAGCCAAATTTCGTACTAGTTATGTCCCATTTATGCCTCTTTTATAAACACATATTCTCACTAACCGGCTTCAAGCAAACACACAATTTTGTGTGCCTGGTTAGAATCATATTGTTTGTACTTTTCCCCCCTGCTTTTTGAAATGTTCCTTGACTACGATGAGATGGTAAAATTGTTATTTGTATTTCTGAGACTGAGAGATATGATGTAGCCAAATGCTCAACAAAACTCTACCACATGAAGCTAGTGGCCAGAATTCGTTCTTGATTATAACTGTAAGAATCTGTGGTGCCTATGGAGGACAGTTTTGGTAGTATTTTCTGAGATCTCCAGGCTTGTCTTCAGCCATGAACACAAACTGAAGATTACCATATATAATGAAATATGGTGGAAAATGACCTGAAGCATACCAAACTCCACAGTAAAAGAAAAAAGTAATCCCAGAGAGTATGTGAGAAGATTTGAGACATGGCTTAGGGGATATGTTGTCGTTGGTACTTCAGAGTGCAGTGAGCCAATGGAAAAGGTAAAGCCACAGGAGAGAGGAGTACACATTGGGAACCCACATGATGCATATATCCCAAAGCCATTGCCTTTGACCAGCCGAGGGTCTGAATGGCACAAGTTCTTGCCAACAAAGAATCTTATTGCCCAGAGATTTCAGATCAGCCTGCTTGGCAGACATCGACTCAATAGCACATTGTGTTTCTATTGGACAGGACACCACCAAACTACCAGGTGCAGACAGCCAAGAAACCATGATCAGAGACAATGCCAGAAAACATAGTGGGAAAATGGTGGGTTCTGACAGTGCATCCATGAGAGGCAGGGTTCGTGGAGATGACTCGATGGGGGCATAATAAATTTGGGGTTCTCGCACCAGGAGCATAAAGACTGAGTTAATGGCCAAAGACAGGTCGGTGAGGACATTTCCTGCCTAACCTGCAAGCAAGAAGTTCCAACTGTGGAACACTGGGGGGGGCAGGCTTCCTCAGTCAAAGTTGCTTAGTCCAAGGGGAACAGACTCTCCCATAGAAGACTAGAAGAAAGCCCTACCCACATGCTCTCTCATGACCACAACATTCTGCAGGCTTCATTCTGTTGTGTTGGTTGAATGTTTCCTTTCACAGGCACACCAGAGCCCACCAAGCTAATCCTCACCCTATTCAGCCTAGACTTCAAACACTCTGAACATCAGGCAGGAGAGCCTCTGCGTATGACTGGCTTCAAGGACCGGGGACAGCAACAACACAACAGCAGAGGGTATGCATGAAACACCCACCTGAGACTCCCAAAAGGGCCAGCCCTTGGGCACTCCATGATCTCTTCTTTTAAAGATATTATGCTCAGGCTATAAAAGAGAATGGGATTTTCAAATACTGAGAAGAAGACAGAGACCTGTATCTAATGCAAAGATGGAAAAAATCAATTGATGACAAGGTAAAAGAACAAGAAATGACCATGTGCAGGCAGTCAAGGGAAACCTTTGCATGTAACGTGCCTGATGTGGGATTGATAGCAGCAGCCAAAATACTCACTGTACATCAGAAAAAGCAGAAGTCATCAGGGAGTCTTGAACCACACAAATATAAAGAGATAAAAATAATATAAATAAAATAAAATAAAATAAAATATAATATAATAAAATAAAAAAGAGTCCTGGATGAAAAAATTGATAGCAGACTGAATTGAATGCAAATACGTAAAATATGTAAAGATAATTAAAATACACTTCTTTCCTTTTCTCTGTCTGTCTTCATTTGGTTTTGAAAGATACAGATTGTTTTTCTTTTAATTATTTGTTATTGGAGGAAGCAAGCCTATCATCCATCATCCGTTTTTGACAGAATATTCATGAATGCTTTCATTCCATATACAACCTAGTAATCATGCTAATATATGCCACAACTCCTCAACACCAGTTCCCTCATTCCTTGCATGTCATTCTTTTCTGCAACCCTCAGCTTGGTTCTCACAGTCCCGAGTCACTGCTGGTTTGTCTCCTTCTCTGACTTATTCCCCTTCTGGTTTCCCTTCCTTTCTAAGGGCCATGGCATTCCTCCTAGGGCACATGCAAGAGAAGTCATATGATATTTCCATTTGTCTGCTTGCTTTTTTCATTATGCATCACCCAGTCATGTGGCATTCATATCAATGCAAGTACCAGGGTTTCATCGTCCCTGAGGGCAAAAGAATACTGTGTTGTCAACATGGCCCACACCTTCTTTATCCAGTAGTCATTGCAAGAGCATTGTGGCTCATTCCACAGTTCTGCTCGAGTGGGCATTGCATGCCATTGATATAGACCATTCCACTTTCTCAGATTAAGATATTTGGTCAACATTGGTATAGCCAATGCCACAGCAGATAGAGTTAACTAATGATGACAAGGTGTGCTGTCCAAGGCTTTTCCTTAAGCGTTAGCTCTCATGCAGAATGTCACTCTACTTGAAGCCTTTGTAAAAGTGTTTAAATTAAAGCCGAGTAGACAGAACCCTAATCCCTTAAGAATAGTGTTTCAGAACACTAGGAGATTAGGACAGGCATCACAATACATCCATGCCCTAACATATTGTCTTGAAAACAGACTTTCCGTCTCTTAGTCTTCACTGATTCATAGGGGAAAGACATTGACAAAGGACCCTCTCACGCACAGGATTACAAACCCCACGGAAGGCTATTGATAGCCAAGATGCTTCACTGCTTCTTGAGATCTCTAGAAATTGAAGTGGAAATTGTAACACCTGGCCATTTCTGGAGAAATATTGGCCTTAAGGATGGTATACCAAAGGTCATTATCTTTACTCTTTGTCTAGAAAAGGAAAGTGGGACATTAACACAAAGACAACCTGAGTTTTTTATTAGGCTCAGAGGACTGTTTTTTAGTTCTTCCCGGGCTTTCTACCTAAAGCCATAGGACTCAAAGGTCATGAAACAGGGACTGCTGCTTCAGTAAAGCCAGCTTCTGTGATGTCACAAAGCTTTGAAGACATAGAAAACACTCCTGATAACTGCACTTGCCTGGAGTAGTCATGTGTGGGCCAAAAGTATCCCGAGCATTCCCAAACCACTGGAGCCGCCTGAGTGTCTCACCAAGGCAGTTTGCGAAGCGAGTTGTTGCATGGCCGAATTTGTAGTTTGGTCATGACTATCAGCACCGGCCCTCTGGACTCTGAAGAAATGCAAGGATTCAGCATTCCATCTTACCCATGAAAGACCAAGAAACAATCAGGCTGCAATCAAAGCCTAAGGGTTAGAACTCTGCACCCTGCACATGGGTATGTTCCTCCAACCCAATCAGGGCACATTTGTCCAGGAAATGGGACACCCAAGGAAAGTTTAAATGGAACGCCTGCATCCATGCCAAAGACAGGTCTGCAGTCTTCAACAGTGAGGACTTGAGTACTTCTTGCGTTTCAATAAATCATGCTAAAATTACCTCCCAAACTTCAAAACTGACCAAGCACCAAAGTCAGACTCTTCACCCTCGGACCTTAGGTCCAAGAAGGACTCATGCACTTGGTGTTACAGGAGCAAACATGGAGGATGTTGGAAGAGAGCCTTAGCCCTATGAGAGCCATCTGAAAGACTTTCATGCATGTTTCATGCCTGTTTCAGGATGACAACTTGTATCTCCAAAAGGACACATTGAAGAGATTTCGAATGTCGAATGTCTAAGAACCTTGAGCATTCCCAAAGGGTGGTGCAGTTACCCTCTGTGGAGCTACTTGGAGATGTGGCAGGACAAGCCTGCCTTAACCCTCCAATTACCATCCAACAAATGGTATGAAGTGATTAGCAAACAGTGCCTCTTGAAGAATATAGGGATAATCTAATGGATCCAGGAGAGGAGGAACAATGCATAAACAAGGGGCCATTACACCAGGTCAGACTATGATGCTACAGGTTTGTGTGAAGATACAGGAAGACAAAAACAAAACAAAACAAAACACACACACACACACACACACACACACACACACACACACACAATAAGAACAAAAAAGCTCAGAGCCAAGGTCTGGCATTTTAGGATGGTGCTCTGTACCAGGCTGCATTCCATAGGGACCTAGGTCCAAAGTAAATAAAACCTCCTCTGGCCCCATTGAATCCTTGTACCCTATTCTGTTTTTGTTTTTTTTTCAAATGATGCACCTGCACGTATTTGACAGAGAAACAGAGAGATTACAATGAGGTGGTGGATCTTGAGAGAGAGAACCTGACTTGCCCTTGAGAAGGGAACCTGAGACCAGAGTCGATGTCATGGCCCTGGGATCAGGAGATGAGAGAAGGACATCTCTGAACTGATGGACACACTCTGGACCCAGTATTTCTCTTCCGAATACCTCCTAGTTCTAGGCAAGAACCACAGCTCTGTCTTTTTCAGCAATTCAGGGGATGCAAATTTTGGCTTGGGCTGGTGTTGCTTGAGTTTTCTGACCTGCTTAGAAGCTGGTGTAGCTTGTTCCCTTGAAGTCAGTGATTGACTATGGACAAACTACTCTCCCACGCATATTTGGGTACATAAAATTCCCCATTGTAAATTTTGCTTGGGGAATGTTGTCATGTGGTCTCATATTTTCAACTCTGTGCTTGTCTCCATGTTTTATGCAGGTAATGGCTCCTCCAGTTTGTTAATGTTTTCACTACTGACGTGTGAGTTCACCTGATTATTTCCTATGTGTTTGTTTGTATTTCTTTTATTTTGATGACAGTATGTATTATTTATTTTTTTTAATTGGATAAGTGTGGAGTTTGTTTCTTCTTTTTCTAGTTCTTTATGGCATCCAGATTGTTTGCTTTTTTTCGGTGTTTTTAATTTTTGAAAATACATGCATTTAAACATATATTCCTCCTCGTAGTATGTTTTGGCATCACCCCATAAGTTTCTTGACTTTCCTTTTTTTGTTCATGGCACTTTCTGATTTTCCTTTTAATTTTCTTTCTTTGATTCATTACTATTTTGCGAGTGTGTTTGCTTTCCAGCTATTAGTGTCTGGTTGTGTTTCGATTTGAAATGATTTCTTTCCATTTTCATACCTTCATGGTCATAAGTATACAAGATGAGATTTGAATTCTGTTTCATTAATTACGGCTTGATTTGGACACCAGCACACGATCTGTGATAGACAAAAATAAGTCTGCCCTTGGGAAGAACTTGTCTTGTGATTTTCAGCCACATAATCTTATGCATGTTTCCCCAAAGCTCAGGTGTTCTAGAGAGCCCATGAGGACGTCTGTTATTTCTTACCACCTTTCCATCCGGATGATCTGTCCTGTGCTGAATTTGGGTATCGTAGTCCCCAAAAATATTAGATTGGGTTCCCCGTCTCCCTACCTTTCTGTTAATATGCTTCCAATCTTTAGATACACCCATATTGGTGGTGTATATATTGGCAATATTTCCAAGTTTCTGATGTTTTGATGTTCCATCTAGACTAAACACTTTCTGGTAATCTTTTTTGTTTCGAAGGCAGAAAATCTCTCTATCTGCCATAGGCACAATAACATTGGCTCTCTTCTTGCTAATTGCATAACCAATGTCTTCCAGATTTGTTCACTTTCAAGCGAAGTATAACTTTAGAGTTGAAGGAAATCTCCTATGGCCAACAGAAAGTCGAGCTTGTAAAGTTTTTGTGGTTTTCTTGTGGACCTTTTTTGCCCTTTATTTCCTTTTCTTAAAAATATTCATCAAAAAAAAAATTCATCCAGTACAACAATCTGTTTGTTGTGACAGAATAATTTAGTCCTGAATACCTAAACTAATCATTGATAGTTAAGAACTTAACTTTCTCATTTTGGTATGTTTCTGACCTGAATTCTATGTGCCTTTCCCCTTTATGATATTTTCTTCGTGTTTTTTGACCCTTAGTGTTATTCCTCACATCATCTCCATATTCTGTGTGTTTTATCTGTGTGAGTGTGTGTGTGTGTGTGTGTGTGTGTGTGTGTGTGTGTGTTGTCTGATTAGGTTTCAAGTAACACTAATAATTAAATTTCAAGAGGTAGGAAGTCAGGCTTTTATGGAGAGCAGTTCAATTTGAAATGCCTTAAGAACTCACATTCCTTCAGTTTCAGCCAAATTTCCTACAAAGAATGTCATCTCTTGTCCTCTTTGATAATCTCGTATTCTCACAAATCTGCCTTCAAACAAACACCAAATTTTTGGTGCCTGGTTAGAATTGATTTATTTGTCCTTTTTTCCCTTACTTTTTCACGTTTCTTGTTAAATGAAAGAGTGAAATCGTATGCTATTTGTCTTTCTGAGACTGATAGATGTGACGTAGCCCATTTCTCTGCACAACACTGTCATAGGAGGCAAGTAGCAAGAATTCATTCTTGCTTATGCCTCACTAAGAATCAGTGGTGCCTTTGGAAGACAGTGAGATGGTAGTAGGATCTGAGAACTCCAGGTTTGTCCTCAGCCATGAACACAACTGGAAGATTACCACATCGACTGCAACTTGGCAGAAATTGACCTGAAGCCTACGAAGTAAACTCCACAGTGAAAGAGAAAAGAAGTCACAGAGACTATAGGAGAAGATTGGAGACATTCCTTGGGGAAAAGTTGGTTGTTAGTGCTGCAGAAGGTAGGGAGCCAATGCAAAAGACCAAAACACAGGAAAGCGAAGCACCCTGGGAACCAACAAGAAACCAACCCATCCGCTGTGACCAGCAGAGTGTCTGAATGGCATGAGTTCTTGTGAACAAATAGTCTTGAGGCCTGGAGATTTAAGATCAGTAGACTTGGCAGACATCAAATCAAGAGAACACTGTGTTTCTCTTGCAGAGGACACCAGCAAGCAACCAGGTTCAGACAGCTTGAATATCATGATCAGAAACAATAGAAGGAGACACAGTGGGAATTTGGTGGTTTCTGGCAGTGCATCCGTGAGAGGCTGTGTTTGTGAGGTTTCGATGGGAGCACAATAAATTTTGTGCTCTCGCACCAGCAGCATAAAGACTGAGATACGGGCCAAAGACGGTATGGTGAGGACATTACTGCCTAACGTGCCAACATGAAATCCCAACCATTGAACACAGGGTCGACTGCATTTCTCTTTGAAGTAGCTTAGTCCCAGGAGAACAGACTCTCCCATAGGGGACTAGAAGAAAGCCCTGCCCAAATGCTCTCTCCTGACCACAACCATTCTTCGTGCTTTTGTTCTTTTGAGTTGGTTAAACATCTCCTTTCACAGGCACACCAGACGCCACAAGGCTAAACCAGAGCATATTCAGCCCAGAAACCAAATACACCAACAGCAGGCAAGGAGAGCCTGTGCAGATGACTTGCCTCAAGGATGGGGATAGCAACAACACAACAACAGAGGGAATGCATGCCACACACACACCCGAGACTCCCACAAGGGCCAGCCCTTGGGCTCTCCATGATCTCTTCCTCCTAACGATATTACCCTCAGTGTAAAAAACAGAATGCGCTTTCTAAATACAGAGAGGAATACAGAGACCTAGATACATGCAAAGATGGAATAACCAATTGATGCTGAGGAAAAAGAACAAGAAATGATCATGGATAGGCAATCGTAGTGAAACTCTACATATTACA
Source organism: Mustela nivalis (assembly GCF_964662115.1). Lineage (NCBI taxonomy): Eukaryota > Metazoa > Chordata > Mammalia > Carnivora > Mustelidae > Mustela > Mustela nivalis. The sequence continues at coordinate 3,287,902 of NC_139041.1, forward strand.
CACCCAATGGAGGATTGAAAGCAGTGGCCAGGATACTCCCTGTATATATGAAAACATAAAAGATATCAGAGAATCTCGAACCACAGAGATAAAACAGATAAAAATAAAATAAAATAAGATTATAAATAAAATAAAATAGTTTCTGATGAAAAGTGTGTAGCATACTAGATACAAAATCCAGGAAGCTGGCAAAAGCAGATGATCAAGTTAGTGACCCGGGGCAAAAAGACTCGAAAATAAGGAAGCAAATCCAAAGAGAGTAGGAAGAATGTTGGAACATGACAATGAGCTTAGGGAACTCATCGACTCCAAGGAATGGGTATTCTTCAAAAATGAGAAGTAAAGAAAAAGCAGGGATAAGCATTATTTGCAAAATCAGAGCTGAAAAAGTCCCTCATCTGGGAGCAGAAACAGATATTTAGATTCAGAGGCACAGATGACTCCCATCACCATCCACAGAAGCACAGCACCACAAGACATAGTGTCATTTTCCCTGAAAAAATCTATCAAAGGAGGAATTCTCTTTACCCAAATATGTGTGGGAGAGTAGTTTGTCTATAGCCAAATCACTGACTTCAAGAGGACAAGCTATAGCAGCTCTTGAAGCAGGTTGAATAGAGCAAGCAACACCAGCCCAAGCCAAAATCCATATACCCTGCATTTCTGAACAATGACAGAGCAGTGGTTCTTGTCAAGGACTAGGAGGTATTAAGAAGACAAAGATTGGGTCATGGGGTATGTCCATCAGTTCAGAAGTGGCCGTCATCTCAAATCAGGATCCCAGGGTCATGACATTGACTCTGGTCTCAGGTTTCCTGCTTAGTGGCAAGTCTGCTTCTCCTGCCCCAAATCCATCCCCTGATTGTGATCTCTCTCTATCTCTGTCAAATACGTGCATGTGCATCGTTTGACAAAAAACAGAAACAAAACCAGTGTACAGGATTCCCTGGTGTCAGAGGGTGTTTTATTTAACTTGGATCTAGGCCCCTGTGGTATACAGCCAAGTACAGAGTACCTCCCACCATCCCGCTATGCCAGACCTTTGATCGGAGATCAATTGTTCATTATCCTCTTCTTTGTCTTCCTGTATCTCCTCACCAACCTGTAGCATCCACTCTCTGTTGCGCTGTAATGGCCCCTGGTTCAGATATTGTTATCCTCTCCTGGCTCCCTAAGAACATGCCCATCTTATGCAAGAGGCACTGTTTGGTTATCGCATGAAATCATTTTGGGGATGGTAATGTGATGTTTAAAGCAGGCTTGTGCTGTAACTTCTCCTTTCAGTTTCCCAGAGGGTATCTGCAAAACCCTGAGGCAATGCTCACAGTTCTTCAGCATTCGAATCCTCTTCCTTTCGTCATGTTGGAGATACAAGTTGTCATCCTTAAAAGGGCATGTATTCTTTCAGATGGTTTCACTTGTTCTATGGGTCTCTTTCAAAATGCTCCATGCTTGCTTCTGTGGACTCCAAGTTCATGAGTCTGTCCTGGACCTAATGTGTAGAGTGTAGAGTCTGCCTATGTTGTTTGGTCAGTTTTGAAGTTTGGGAGGCCGTTTTGGCTTGATTTCCAAAGCTGCAAGAGGTACTAGTGTCTCGCTGTAGAAGACTCTAGACATGTCTTTGGCATGGTTGTGGGTGTTCTTTAAGCTTTCCTTGGGTGACCCTTTTCCTGGTCAGAAGAGACCTGATTGGGTTGGAGGACCCTAGCCACGTGCAGGGCGTGGATTTCCTCTCCTGAGGCTTTGTTTTAGGCCTTATTGTTTTTTGGTCTTTCGTGGCTAAGATGAAATGGTGGATTCTTGCCTTTCTCGGGAGTAAAGAGGGATGGTGCTGACAGTCACAACAAAAGACTACAATTTGGCCATGGAAAAGGTGACACTTACTCACTTTACACACTGCCATGGTGAGAGACCCAGGCACCTCCAACACTTTTGGAGGTTTTGGGATCCTCTTGGCCCACCCATGACTATCCCAGCCAAGTGTAGTGTGTAGTGATGAGGCGTGGGTTGATAAGGAGTGGTTGCTTTGACCTCAAATCTTCGTGACATCACAGAAGCTGGATTCACTGAAGCAGCAGTCCCACTCTCAGGAAATTTCAGTCCTATGGCTTAAGGTAGGAAGCTCCAGGATGGACAGAAAAAGGACCCTCTGAGCCTGGTCAAGAACTCAGGTTGTCTTGTGTGTTAATGTTCCACTTCGCCTTTCTAGACAAAGGGAAAAGAAAAGAACATTTGGTATACCATCCTTTAGGCCAACTTTTCTTTGGAGACGGCAAGGTTTTCATATTTCCACTGGAATTTCTAGAGATATCAAAAAACAGTGAGGCTTCTTGAGCATCAACTGCTATCTGTAGGGTTTGTCATCCTGTGGGTGAGAGAGTCCCTCTCAACGTATTTTCCTTATGGGTCAGAGATGACTAAGGAATGGGAAGGAAAAATGTTAGGGCATGGATGTATTGTGCTTTTTGTGTCCTCATGTCCTAGGGTTTGAAACATGTGTCATGAGGGGTTAGGGCTCTGTCTATCTGGCTTTACCTTAAACACCTTTGCAAAGGCTTCAAGGAGAGTAACATTCTGCACGAGAACCAACTCTTAAAAAGGAGCCCTGGACAGGAACCCTTGTCAACTAGTTAACTCTACCTTCTGTGGTAATGGGTATAGCCATGTTAACCACATCTCTTTAATCAGAGGAAAAGTAACAGCCTATATCGATGGCCTGTGTGTTTCAATCAAGCAGAACTGTTGATTGAGCTTCAATGTCCTTGCAAAGACTAGTAGATAAAAAAAGCAGTGGTCCTATTGGCCACACAGTATTCCACAGCCATCAGGGACGATGAACCCCTGGTACTTGCATTGTCATGAATGCCACTGGACTGAGTGATGCAAAGTGAAAAATGCAAGAGACAAATAAAAATATCATATGGCTTCTCTCGTATGTGCCCCAGGAGGAATGCCATGATATCCATAGTGATATGGATATATTAATAGTAGGAGATCTTAACACGCCTCTCTCAGAAATAGATCATCCAAGCAGAAAATCAAAAGGAAACAAGAGCATTGAATGACACATTGGACTAGATAGTCCTCATAGATATATACAGAACATCCCACCCTAACAACAGAATACTCATTCTTCTCAAATGCACATAGAACCTCCTCTAGAATAACCACATACTGGGTCACAAATCAGGACTAAACTGATATCAAAATAGTGATATTTTCCCCTGCATATTCTCAGATCACAAAGCTTTGAAACTGGATTTCAATCACAAGGAAAAATCACAAGGTACTCAACCACCTGAATGCTAAAGAATGCTTAAGAATGCTTGGATCAACAAGTAGATCAAAGTAGAAGTGAAACAATTTATGGAAACCAATGAGAATGAAGACACCTCATTACAAAACCTATGGGATATAGCAAAGGCAGTCCTAAGGGGGAAATACACAGCCATCCAAGCCTTCCTCAAAAAATATTGTAAAATACAGAATACAGCATCTCTCTCGACACCTTGAAGAACTGGATAACCAACAACAAACCAAACCAACTCCACACAGAAGAAGGGAAATAATCAAGATTAAATCTGAGATCCATGAGGTAGAAATCAGAGATACAGGAGAATGTATCAATGAAACTAGAAGATGTTTTTTTGAAAGAATCAAAAGGATCAATAACCATTGGCCACACGAATTGAAAAGAAAAGAGAGAAAGCCCAAATTAATAAATTTATGAATGAAAAGGGAGAGATCACACCAAACACCAAGGCAGTAGAATCAACCATCAAAAGTTATTATCACTGCTTGACTTATTTCGCTAAGCATGATATGCTCTAGTTCCATCCATGTTGTCACAAATGGCAAGATTTCATTTCTTTTGATGGCTGCATAGTATTCCATTGTGTATATATACCACATCTTCTTGATCCACTCATCCATTGATGGACATCTAGGTTCTTTCCATAATTTGGCTGTTGTGGACATTGCTGCTATAAACATTCGGGTGCATGTGCCTCTTTGGATCACTACTTTTGTAACTTTAGGGTTAATACCCAATAGTGCAATTGCTGTGTCATAGGGCAGTTCTATTTTCAACATTTTGAGGAACCTCCATGCTGTTTTCCAGAGTGGCTGCACTTGCTTGCATTCCCACCAACAGTGTAGGAGGGTTCCCTTTCTCCGCATCCTCGCCAGCATCTGTCATTTCCTGTCTTGTTGATTTAGGACCTCAGTGTGTGAAACAAATCCATCAAAATCCTTGAGGAGAACACAGGCAGCAACCTCTTCGACCTCAGCCACAGCAACATCTTTCTAGGAACAACGCCAAATGCAAGGGAAGCAAGGGCAAAAATGAACTATTGGGATTTCATCAAAATCAAAAGCTTTTGCACAGCAAAGGAAACAGTTAACAAAATTAAAAGACAACTGACAGAATGGGAGAAGATATTTGCAAATGACATATCAGATAAAGGACTAGTGTCCAGAATCTATAAAGAACTTAGCAAACTCAACACACAAAGAACAAATAATCCAATCAAGAAATGGGCAGAGGGGGGGAGGAGTCAAGATGGCGGAGAAGTAGCAAGCTGAGACTGCTTCAGCTAGCCGGAGATCAGCTAGATAGCTTATCTAAAGATTGAAAACACCTGAAAATCCATCAGCAGATGGAAGAGAAGAAGAACAGCAATTCTGGAAACAGAAAAACAACCACTTTCTGAAAGGTAGGACCGGCGGAGAAGTGAATCCAAAGGGAGGGGAAGATAGACCCCGGGGGGAGGGGCCGGCTCCTGGCAAGCGGCGGAGCAACCGTGCACAAAATCAGGACTTTTAAAAGTCTGTTCCGCTGAGGGACATCGCTCCAGAGGCTAAACCGGGGCGAAGCCCACGCGGGGTCAGCGTGGCCTCAGGTCCCGCAGGGTCACAGAAGGATCGGGGGTGTCTGAGTGTCGCAGAGCTTGCAGGTATTGGAACGGGAAAGCCAGCTACAGAAACAGAGCCGACAGTAAGCTCGCAGCTCGGTGTTACCTTGAACTGATCGCAGGCTCGGTGAGCTCGGAGCACGGCCGGAGGTCAGGCAGACGGGAGTAACTGGGCGCTGTTCTCTGAGGGCGCACTGAGGAGTGCGGCCCTGGGCTCTCAGCTCCTCCGGGCTGGAGACCAGGAGGCTGCCATTTGTGTTCCCGTCCTCCGGAACTCTAAGGAAAGCGCTCAGGGAACAAAAGCTCCTGAACGCAAACCCGAGCGGATTACTCACCCCGGCCCCGGGTAAGGGAGTTGTAATTCCGCCTGGGGCAAAGACACTTGAGAATCACTACAACAGGCCCCTCCCCCAGAAGATCAACAAGAAATCCAGCCGAGACCAAGTTCACCTATCAAGGAGTGCGGTTTCAATACCAAGGAGAGCAGCAGAATTCCAGAAAAGGAGAAAGCAAAGCACGGAACTCATGGCTTTTTTCCTGTGATTTTTTTTTAGTCTTGCAGTTAATTTAATTTTTTCTTTTTCATCTTTTTTTTCTTTTTCTTCTCGCCTTCGGGTAAAATTTTTGTTTATTTTAACTGTTACCTTTTTCTTTTTTAATGATTTTTTACTAGTTTATCTATATATATATTTTTTCTTTTTTACATTTTTCTCAGGTGTTTTCTTTTTTAAAAAAAATTTTTTTTTCTTTTCTTTTTTTTTTTTTCTTTTCTTTTTTCTTTTATTTTTTCTCTTTCTTTCTTTTTGAACCTCTTTTTATCCCCTTTATCCCCCCTCACGATTTTGGATCTCTTCTAATTTGGTTAAAGCATATTTTCCTGGGGTTGTTGCCACCCTTTTAGTATTTTACTTGCCCCTTCATTTACTCTTATCTGGCCAAAATGACAAGACGTAAAAATTCAACGCAAAAAAAAGAACAAGAGGCAGTACCGAAGGCTAGGGACCTAATCAATACAGACATCGGTAATATGTCAGATCTAGAGTTCAGAATGACAATTCTCAAGGTTCTAGCCGGGCTCGAAACAGGCATGGAAGATATTAGAGAAACCCTCTCGAGAGATATAAAAGCCCTTTCTGGAGAAATAAAAGAACTAAAATCTAACCAAGTTGAAATCAAAAAAGCTATTAATGAGGTGCAATAAAAAATGGAGGCTCTCACTGCTAGGATAAATGAGGCAGAAGAAAGAATTAGTGATATAGAAGACCAAATGACAGAGAATAAAGAAGCTGAGCAAAAGAGGGACAAACAGCTACTGGACCACGAGGGGAGAATTCGAGAATTAAGTGACACCATAAGACGAAACAACATTAGAATAATTGGGATTCCAGAAGAAGAAGAAAGAGAGAGGGGAGCAGAAGGTATACTGGAGAGAATTATTGGGGAGAATTTCCCCAATATGGCAAAGGGAACGAGCATCAAAATTCAGGAGGTTCAGAGAACGCCCCTCAAAATCAATAAGAATAGGCCCACCCCCCGTCACCTAATAGTAAAATTTACAAGTCTCAGTGACAAAGAGAAAATCCTGAAAGCAGCCCGGGAAAAGAAGTCTGTAACATACAATGGTAAAAATATTAGATTGGCAGCTGACTTATCCACAGAGACCTGGCAGGCCAGAAAGAGCTGGCATGATATTTTTAGAGCACTAAACGAGAAAAACATGCAGCCCAGAATACTATATCCAGCTAGGCTATCATTAAAAATAGAAGGAGAGATTAAAAGCTTCCAGGACAAACAACAACTGAAAGAATTTGCAAATACCAAACCAGCTATACAGGAAATATTGAAAGGGGTCCTCTAAGCAAAGAGAGAGCCTACAAGTGGTAGATCAGAAAGGAACAGAGACCATATACAATAACAGTCACCTTACAGGCAATACAATGGCACTAAATTCATATCTCTCAATAGTTACCCTGAATGTGAATGGGCTAAATGCCCCTGTCAAAAGACACAGGGTATCAGAATGGATAAAAAAAACAAAACCCATCTATATGTTGCCTCCAAGAAACTCATTTTAAGCCCGAAGACACCTCCAGATTTAAAGTGAGGGGGTGGAAAAGAATTTACCATGCTAATGGACATCAGAAGAAAGCAGGAGTGGCAATCCTTATATCAGATCAATTAGATTTTAAGCCAAAGACTATAATAAGAGATGAGGAAGGACACTATATCATACTCAAAGGGTCCGTCCAACAAGAAGATCTAACAATTTTAAATATCTATGCCCCCAACGTGGGAGCAGCCAACTATATAAACCAATTAATAAAAAAATCAAAGAAACACATCAACAATAATACAATAATAGTAGGGGACTTTAACACTCCCCTCACTGAAATAGACAGGTCATCCAAGCAAAAGACCAGCAAGGAAACAAAGGCCTTAAACGACACACTGGACCAGATGGACATCACAGATATATTCAGAACATTTCATCCCAAAGCAACAGAATACACATTCTTCTCTAGTGCACATGGAACATTCTCCAGAATAGATCAAATCCTCGGTCCTAAATCAGGACTCAACCGGTATCAAAAGATTGGGATTATTCCCTGCATATTTTCAGACCACAATGCTCTAAAGCTAGAACTCAACCACAAAAGGAAGTTTGGAAAGAACCCAAATACATGGAGACTAAACAGTATCTTTTTTACATTTTTCTCAGGTGTTTTCTTTTTTAAAAAAAATTTTTTTTCTTTTCTTTTTCTTTTCTTTTCTTTTTTCTTTTTTTTTTCTCTTTCTTTCTTTTTGAACCTCTTTTTATCTCCTTTATCCCCCCTCACGATTTTGGATCTCTTCTAATTTGGTTAAAGCATATTTTCCTGGGGTTGTTGCCACCCTTTTAGTATTTTACTAAAGAATGAATGGGTCAACCGGGAAATTAAAGAAGAATTGAAAAAAATCATGGAAACAAATGATAATGAAAATACAACTGTTCAAAATCTGTGGTACACAACAAAGGCAGTCCTGAGAGGAAAATATATAGCGGTACAAGCCTTTCTCAAGAAACAAGAAAGGTCTCAGGTACACAACCTAACCCTACACCTAAAGGAGCTGGAGAAAGAACAAGAAAGAAACCCTAAGCCCAGCAGGAGAAGAGAAATCATAAAGATCAGAGCAGAAATCAATGAAATAGAAACCAAAAAAACAATAGAACAAATCAACGAAACTAGGAGCTGGTTCTTTGAAAGAATTAATAAAATTGATAAACCCCTGGCCCGACTTATCAAAAAGAAAAGAGAAAGGACCCAAATAAATAAAATCATGAATGAAAGAGGAGAGATCACAACTAACACCAAAGAAATACAAACTATTATAAGAACATACTATGAGCAACTCTACGGCGATAAATTTGACAATCTGGAAGAAATGGATGCATTCCTAGAAACATATAAACTACCACAACTGAACCAGGAAGAAATAGAAAGCCTGAACAGACCCATAACCAGTAAGGAGATTGAAACAGTCATTAAAAATCTCCAAACAAACAAAAGCCCAGGGCCAGATGGCTTCCCGGGGGAATTCTACCAAACATTTAAAGAAGAACTAATTCCTATTCTCCTGAAACTGTTCCAAAAAATAGAAATGGAAGGAAAACTTCCAAACTCATTTTATGAGGCCAATATCACCTTGATCCCAAAACCAGGCAAGGATCCCACCAAAAAAGGGAGCTATAGACCGATATCCTTGATGAACACAGAGGCGAAAATACTCAACAAAATACTAGCCAATAGGATTCAACAGGACATTAAAAAGATTATTCACCACGACCAAGTGGGATTTATTCCAGGGCTGCAAGGTTGGTTCAACATCCGCAAATCAGTCAATGTGATAGAACACATCAATAAAAGAAAGAACAAGAAGCATATGATACTTTTAATAGATGCTGAAAAAGCATTTGACAAAGTACAGCATCCCTTTCTGATCAAAACTCTTCAAAGTGTAGGGATAGAGGGCACATACCTCAATATCATCAAAGCCATCTATGAAAAACCCACCGCAAATATCATTCTCAATGGAGAAAAACTGAAAGCTTTTCCACTAAGGTCAGGAACACGGCAGGGATGTCCATTATCACCACTGCTATTCAACATAGTACTAGAGGTCCTAGCCTCAGCAATCAGACAACAAAAGGAAATTAAAGGCATCCAAATCGGCAAAGAAGAAGTCAAATTATCACTCTTCGCAGATGATATGATACTCTATGTGGAAAACCCAAAAGACTCCACTCCAAAACTGCTAGAACTTATACAGGAATACAGTAAAGTGTCAGGATATAAAATCAATGCACAGAAATCAGTTGCATTTCTCTACACCAACAGCAAGACAGAAGAAAGAGATATTAAGGAGTCAATCCCATTTACAATTGCATCCAAAACCATAAGATACCTAGGAATAAACCTAACCAAAGAGACACAGAATCTATACTCAGAAAACTATAAAGTACTCATGAAAGAAATTGAGGAAGACACAAAGAAATGGAAAAATGTTCCATGCTCCTGGATTGGAAGAATAAATATTGTGAAAATGTCTATGCTACCTAAAGCAATCTACACATTTAATGCAATTCCTTGCAAAGTACCATCCATCTTTTTCAAAGAAATGGAACAAATAATGCTAAAATTTATATGCAACCAGAAAAGACCTCGAATAGCCAAAGGGATATTGAAAAAGAAAGCCAACGTTGGTGGCATCACTATTCCGGACTTCAAGCTCTATTACAAAGCTGTCATCATCAAGACAGCATGGTACTGGCACAAAAACAGACACATAGATCAATGGAACAGAATAGAGAGCCCAGAAATAGACCCTCAACTCTACGGTCAACTAATCTTCGACAAAGCAGGAAAGAATGTCCAATGGAAAAAAGACAGCCTCTTCAATAAATGGTGCTGGGAAAATTGGACAGCCACATGCAGAAAAATGAAATTGGACCACTTCCTTACACCACACACAAAAATAGACTCAAAATGGATGAAGGACCTCAATGTGAGAAAGGAATCCATCAAAATCCTTGAGGAGAACACAGGCAGCAACCTCTTCGACCTCTGCCGCAGCAACATCTTCTTAGGAACAACGCAAAAGGCAAGGGCAGCAAGGGCAAAAATGAACTATTGGGATTTCATCAAGATCAAAAGCTTTTGCACAGCAAAGGAAACAGTTAACAAAATCAAAAGACAACTGACATAATGAGAGAAGATATTTGCAAACGACATATCAGATAAAGGACTAGTGTCCAGAATCTATAAAGAACTTAGCAAACTCAACACCCAAAGAACAAATAATCCAATCAAGAAATGGGCAGAGGACATGAACAGACATTTCTGCAAAGAAGACATCCAGATGGCCAACAGACACATGAAAAAGTGCTCCATATCACTCGGCATCAGGGAAATACAAATCATAACCACAATGAGATATCACCTCACACCAGTCAGAATGGCTAAAATCAACAAGTCAGGAAATGACAGATGCTGACGAGGATGTGGAGAAAGGGGAACCCTTCTACACTGTTGGTGGGAATGCAAGCTGGTGCAGTCACTCTGGAAAACAGCATGGAGGTTCCTCAGAATGTTGAAAATAGAACTGCCCTATGACCCAGCAATTGCACTATGGGGTATTTACCCTAAAGATACAAATGTAGTGATCCAAAGGGGCACATGCACCCGAATGTTTATAGCAGCAATGTCCACAATAGCCAAATTATGGAAAGAACCTAGATGTCCATCAATGGATGAGTGGATCAAGAAGATGTGGTATATATACACAATGGAATACTATGCAGCCATCAAAAGAAATGAAATCTTGCCATTTGCGACAACATGGATGGAACTAGAGCGTATCATGCTTAGCGAAATAAGTCAAGCAGATAAAGACAACTATCATATGATCTCCCTGATATGAGGAAGTGGTGATGCAACATGGAGGCTTAAGTGGGTAGAAGAAGAATAAATGAAACAAGATGGAATTGGGAGGGAGACAAACCATAAGTGACTCTTAATCTCACAAAACAAACTGAGGGTTGCTGGGGGGAGGGGGTTTGGGAGAAGGGGGTGGGATTATGGACATTGGGGAGGGTATGTGCTTTGGTGAGTGCTGTGAAGTGTGTAAACCTGGTGATTCACAGACCTGTACCCCTGGGGATAAAAATATATGTTTATAAAAAATAAAAAGTTAAAATGAAAAAAAAAAAAAGAAAAAAAAAAAAAGAAATGGGCAGAGGACATGAACAGACATTTCTCAAGGAAGACATCCAGATGGCCAACAGACACATGAAAAAGTGCTCCCTATCACTCGGAATCAGGGAAATACAAATCAAAACCACAATGAGATATCACCTCACACCAGTCAGAATGGCTAACTTCCTTAAGCTTTTTGTAACGTTCCATCATTCTTCCTGCTCTTTGGATTTGATTCCTTATTTTCAAGTCTTTTTACTCCGGGTCACTAACTTGATCCTCTGCTTCTGCCAGCTTCTTGGATGTTGCTTCAAGTCTGCTACCAATCGTTTCATCGGGAATTTTACTTTATTTTATTTTTTTAATCAGTTTTATCTCTGTGGTTCTTGACTCTCCCTGATACCTTCTGTGTTTTCTGATGTAGATAGAGTATCCTGGCCGCTGCTTTCAATCCTCCATCAGGCGTGTTATATGTAGAGGTTTCACTCCGATTACTGGCCGTGATCATCTCTTGTTATTTTTCCTCGGCTCAATTTATTCTTTATCTTTGCCTTGGATATAGGGCTCTTCTTCTTCTCTATATTCGAAAAGCCCATCCTGTTTTCTAGACAGAGGGTAATTTATTTAGGAAAAAGAGATCATGGAATATCCAAGGGCTGGGCCGAGAGGGAGTCTCTGGTGTGTGTGTGTGTGTGTGTGTGTGTGTGTGTGTGTGTGTGTGTGTGTGTGTGGTGTGTGCACATGTGTGACACATGCCCTCTGTTGTGTTGTGGCTGTCCCCTGTCTTTGAGGCCAGTCATCTGACAAGGCTCTCTTTGTCTGCCATTTGTGTGTTTGGGGTCTGGGCTGAATACACTGAGGTTTAGCTTGGTGGGCTCTGATGTGCCTGTGAAAGGAGATGTTCAACCCATGCAACAGAACAAAGGCCTGCAAAATGCTGTGATCAGGAAAGAACATGTAGGAGGGCTTTCTTCTAGTTCCATAGGGAGAGTCTGTTCTCTTGAGACAGAGCAACTTGGAATGAGAAAGGTAGTCCCCCAAGTGTTCCACTGCAGGAATTTCGTGTTTCCAGATTAGGCAGCTAATGTGCTCACTGTCCTGTCTTTGGTCAGTAGCTCGGTTTTGATGCTGCTGGTGCAAGAGCCTCAAATTTTTTGGGGTCCGCATAGAGTCATCTCCATGAACACTGCCTCTTACGGATGCACTGCCAGAACCCATGATCATCCCACTGTCTCTCATGGTATTTTCTCTGATCGTAGTTTCCAGGTTGTCTGCACCTGGTTGCTTGTTGATGTCTTCTCAAGGAGAAACACAGTTTTCTCTCAAGTCGATGTCTGCCAAACCTGGTGATCTAAATCTCCAGGCCTCAAGACCCTTTATTGGCAAGAACTCTTGCCCTTCAGACCCTATGCTGGTCACAGCCAATACCATTGGGAAACAGGCTCTATGTGGATTTCCAATGTGCTCTTCTCTCCTTTGCCTTTGTCTTTTGCATTGGCTCAATTCCCTCTGACGCACCAACCGCCAACATCTCCCTTGTGCCATGTCTCCAATCTTCTCCCATAGTCTCTGTGACTTCTACTCTCTTTTTCTGTGGAGTTTACTTTGTATGCTTCAGGTCAATTTCCACCAAGGTGCAGTTATTGTGGTCATCCTCCAGTTGTATTCATGGATGAAGGCAAGCCTGGAGTTCTAAGATACTACTACTTTTTCACTGTCCTCCAAAGGTACCACAGATTCTTACCAAGGCATAAGAAAAAATGAATTTTTGCCACTTGCCTCATATTATAAAATGTTCCCAGGATTAACCCCCCTGAGGGCTTTCAGGAATACTTTAGCAATATTAGAAGGATCTATGATGTCCAAGTGTGATTGTCCGATAGCATTACTCTGTGATTGTAGCTCAGCCAGGTCCAGGCTCAAATTGGTATGATGTCAGATGCCACACAAATGTCTCTGAACATTTTCCCAGGAGTGTTTACCCGTGGTTAAGGGCATAGCACATATGTTGATAACTCCTTGACATATCAATGACATTTGAGTCCAGAGCAAAGATAATTGATTTCCAAAATATTCTACTGCTTTTTTATGGCCATCTAGTCTACTCAATATCTTTATATCAATGGTATCCTGATTGGATATAGCATGAGATATATTTTGAGACAAAGTATTGTGTTTTGCAGTGTGAAGGCTCTGAGATAAAGCCAAAGAAGAGACAGTGGCTGTGGCTGTTATAAGTAATACCTGTTATAAGTAACCCAACAAATCGACGTGTTCACCTAACTGTTTTTCTAATTCCAAAGTGAACTGGTATCCATAATTAGCATACCAAGGTCCTGTAACTTCTACAGGCAATAAAACACAAGGCAGCTGCATAACTAAAAATAACACTGTAGGCTGATCAGACCTATGTAAAATGAAAGCAAGCAAACAATTAGTCAATATACAGTGAGGACAGCGAAACTTATACATAATAGTTTCATTAACTGTATATCTTGATATTATTCCTGCCCCAACAACCAATAGGATGGTCGAGGGACACAAGCTCTTCGTCAGCTTTCCAGTTCCTGGGTAATAAGCAGACAGAGGTGCATCTGTGGTAACAGGTCCCATAGCAGCCACAAGCTTCCAAACCTTTAATACCCTGTGGTGTAGAAAACATGCTATGAGGGATAGCATTAAGATGAACATTAAGAGAATCAATAACAGCAATCTGAGACATTTGGGAGTTAAGACTTTTGCTCTTAGACCAATCAGTAATAGAGACATCAGTGATAATGACATGGGGAGTAAGAACCTATGGATGTCTATACAAACATTCTACCCACGGAGATGAATTGGTGCGCAAGGTACTAGAAGTAGCACAATAAGGATGATCTAAAGGAGTCATCCTGACCACCAGATGAATGGGAAAAGTTCCTGATTGTACTTCCAGCAGGGTCCAGTGTTCTTCCTTAGCTCCTGGTTTAGCTATGGAAGTCTCTGCCTCCTCATCATAATTCATGCTGAAACCATCTAAGTATTTTAAAGTGTGTGAAGACTTAGAAACAGTCAGGCACCCATATACTGGTTGTTGATTATCTCGGGGAAACTGAAAACAAATGGGAGGGCCTGAGATGAGGCCCGTGAATTAAATCAATGAGCAGCAGTATCAAGTGAGACACTATCACTTATGCCTCTAAAAACCCAGGTAAAATTTGTCTGGATCCTTGGAGACGGATCACTCCAAGTAACCGCCTGAAAAGTAGGTGAATCGGGTATGTACGCCCAATAAGGGCGAGTCTCTGAGGCAGCAGTTAACAAAGCAATAAATGCTAAGAACAAATTGGTTGGGGTAACAGGCTTATCTGTGGATTTTACTAACGCCACAGCCCGAGAAGAAAGGGCTTTCATGGTGCCCCAAGTAGATGTTGCTTGACGTCGAGAACATCATCTCCTGGGCTCTCTCAGCCAAAGTTTGGGCATCTTCCACTTTATCAGGGAGAAATCGTACCCCTCTTGCCGGGAGCCAGTGTGGTGCTTCCTCATCCTGTGGAAAAATACAAATAAAACACTGACCCCTCCTAAGAACAGGATCAGGGGAGTGAGGGGATCCTTCCACTTGGCATATGGAAGTGGTGATAAATTAGGAGTCCAGAAGTGCTCAGCTGCAGTCTTCACCATAGTATCTACATTCAAAAAAATTTAAAACATATAAAGCTAGAGATAAATGAACATGAGGTTTATATTTAAGTTTACCCTGTAAGATTTCCACCTCTTTTATTTTTTTCACAGCATTTTTTTATGTTTACAGTTTTCCTTTCTTTTTTTTTTAATTAATTTTTTTATTTTTTATAAACATATATTTTTATCCCCAGGGGTACAGGTCTGTAAATCACCAGGTTTACACACTTCACAGCACTCACCAAAGTACATACCCTCCCCAATGTCTATAATCCCACCCCCTTCTCCCAAATCCCCTCCCCCCACCTACCCTCAGTTTGTTTTGTGAGATTAAGAGTCACATATGGTTTGTCTCCCTCCCAATCCCATCTTGTTTCATTTATTCTTCTCCTACCCACTTAAGCCTCCATGTTGCATCACCACTTCCTCATATCAGGGAGATCATATGATACTTGTCTTTCTCTGCTTGACTTATTTCGCTAAGCATGATATGCTCTAGTTCCATCCATGTTGTCGCAAATGGCATGATTTCATTTCTTTTGATGGCTGCATAGTATTCCATTGTGTATATATACCACATCTTCTTGATCAATTCATCTGTTGATGGACATCTAGGTTTGAGACTAGCATGACTTTGGTACACAATGGCTTGACCTGTAGAATTATACAGAATAGCTGTAGAATGAGCAATGTGGAAAGTAGAACAGGATTTTTAAAAGGCCATAGAAGTGTATGCAGAGCCATTGTCAGTCATAATGATCCAGGTGTGCAAATGCCTGAAAAAAATGACTCTGCACATCTGTAAAAGCTTCTCCTGAATGTGCCGTAGCAAAAGTATATTCTGAAAAGGTTTCCATAGAAACATACAAATATGATAACTGACCAAAGGTTTTATATAAAGTAATATCCATCTGCCAAAAAGAATTAAGAGTTAGCGTACAAAATGTTGGACAGGTTTGACATGATTTAACAATTTGTCCAGCTTGTTCTATGACAATCTTAAATTTCCCTTGTAATGCTTGTGCATTTTGGTGAAATATTTTGTGACTTCTCTTTGCTTTTTCTAAGGGAGTAAAAATAGCAGCATGAGTTGATGCATCTGCTAGAGCATTACCTTCGGAAAGTGGACCTGAAAGGGCTGTGTGAGCATGAATATGGAAAATGAAAAGAGATTCAGTTCTGGTTGTCAGTAAATGTTGACTCTGTGAAAATAAGTGATCTAATTTTTTATCATTGCTAAGAATAAATGCAGAGATTCATCGAGAAATTGTTTTAGCCACATATTGACTATCTGTGTATATATTGAAGAGCATATTGGAAGGCTTTTAATTCAGTGTGCTGCACTGAAGATGTTTTATAATGTAGTTTAGTACTAGTACAATGTAAGGTGGAAATGAAAATTATTCCAATGTCTCCAGTTTTATTTGCATCTATAAAAACAATCGGCGCATGAATAATAGGGGTTGTCTCGACAAGGCTAGGAAAAATGACAGCAGTCAGATTAAGAAACTGTAAAAGTTTATTATTAGGTAAGTGGAATATAATCTGTCCTGGGTATGTGGCCAAAGCAACTTGCCATTCACTATCTTTCATTTATAGACTGGATAATTGTTCTTTTGTAATTATTGGCACAATGATAAAGTCAGGTTCTTGTCCCAATAACTGAAACAACCATGTGTGTCCCTTGGTTATCAATTGTACTACCATTTGTAAAGTTGGATTGATAACTTTTTAAAATTTATTTCTTTATTTTCAGCATAACAGTATTCATTTTTTCACCACACCCAGTGCTCCTTGCAATCCGTGCCCTCTATAAACCCACCACATGGTACCCCAACCTCCCACCCCCCCCTCACTTCAAGACCCTCAGATTGTTTTTCAGAGTCTAGAGTCTCTCATGGTTTACCTCCCCTTCCAATTTTCCCCAACTCCTTTCAACTCTCTAACGCCCCATGTCCTCCGTGCTTTGTGTTATGCTCCACAAGTAAGTGAAACCATATGATAATTGACTCTCTCTGCTTGACTTATTTCACTCAGAATATCTCTTCCAGTCCCATACATGCTGCTACAAAAGTTGGGTATTCATCCTTTCTGATGGAGGCATAATACTCCATAGTGTATATGGACCATAACTTTTAAATAATGAATGGCAAGATGAATCCATTCCAAAATTCCTGAAGATTGCCACAAAATAGCAATAGGTAAAATTTGTGGACATAATATATTCAAATATATTGATTGGTTGTGTAAACTTGAGTTAATTGTGCTTGTGAGATAGCCTGTTCTACCAGAGATAGAGCGGTTTTAGCTGCCTCAGTTAGTTGCCATGGTGAACTTGGATGAGAATCATCTTTTAATATCTCACATAGTGGTTTTAATTGTTTAGCAGTAACGGCTAAAGATGGGTGAAGCCAATTAATATCACCTAATAATTTTTGGAAATCATTAAGAGTTGTAAAATGCTGTGTTCTAATTTGGATGTTTTGTGGTCTTATTTTCTTATTATGAATGACATATCCTAGATATTCAAAAGGTTGCTGTCTTTGAATTTTTTATGGTGCTACAACTAGACCATCCAGATCCAAAAACTGTAACAAATATTTTAAAGCCTGTTGCAACGATATCTCAGTTTTTGCTGAAAGCAAAATGTTATCCATGTAATTATACAGTATATTTGATTCTGATATTTTTTCTCTAAAATGGAGTCAGGGCCCGAGAAACATATTGTTGACCCAAAGTAATACTGTTAGCCATCCCTTGAGGCAAAAAAGTCCTTTGATATCTATCATGAGGTTCTAAAAAATTTGTACTTGGCACTGAAAAAGCAAATCTATCAATATACACTGGGGCTAGCGGAATGATAAAAAAGGAGTCTTTCAGATCTATAACTAACATTTAATGATCAAGTGTAATACTAGTTGGAGATGGTAGTCCAGGTTGCAGGGCTCCCATTGTTTGTAGCCCAGCACTACTTGCCCTGAGATCTTGTAATAATCTCCATTTGCCAGATTTCTTTTTTATAACAAATATTGGGCTATTCCAGGGCGAGTAGATTTCTGTAGATAACCAAGAGCATATTGTTCATCCATTAACAATTTTGCTGCCTCTAACTTCTCTTTAGATAAGGGCCATTGATCAACCCACACAGGAGTAGAGGCATAGCATGTGGTCTAGTCAATGGCCCTTATGAAAACCCATGCCATGTCTATCACTTTTCGGTGTTATTGATAGAGGTTCAATAGGGCCTTGTAAAGTCTTTCCAAGGCCTTTGCCCTTTTCATACCCCGTTCTGTGCATCATAAGAATAACTTTAGGAGATTGTGATTCTTTAGGAATGGGAGGTGTCTCTAACACTAGTCCCATACAAATAGTATATCTCTGCCCCAAAGGTTCAAATCTATATCTAATATAAAAGGTTGAAAATTTTCATGATGGCCTTCAGAAGTTTGCCAAGGTGTGTGGTTAGAGCTAATTTTTGGAGCTGATGCATTACCTACTCCCTTTATGTGAGTTGTAGTGCGTTTGAAGGGCCATTGAGAGGGCCAATCCTTGAGTGCTATGACTGACATATCAGTTCCTTTATCAATCAAGCCCTGAAATGAATGACCATGGATATATAGGGTCAAAAATGGTTTATTAGAGGTAATAATTCTCATCCAATAGGCATCTGTTGAGCCAAATCCTTGTTCCCCTCGTTGAGGTTTCACAATTTGGTTCTGTGATTATACTCTAGATAACAAGATTAATTGTTCCATAGATATTTTAGGTTGCAAGGCCATTATCCCAGAAGATTGGAAATTATTACTTTAATTTCTCCTGTGTAATCCTCATCTATAAATCCAGGATGAAAATTTAACCCCTTCATAGTCCAGCTAGAATTGCTTAATAAAAGTCACAAAATTCCTTTTGGCAAGGGGCCCAATATTCCAGTAGTGATTGCTTTAGAGGGTTCCCCAGCCTCAAGGTAAACAGCAACATCTGGGGCTAAGTCGAGTCCAGTACTGGAGGGGGTACCTCATAATAAGTTGTTGACTCTGGGCAAGTCGCACTTTTGCTTGGGGAATTTTGGTAGGAGGGATGCTATTGTTTGGCGGGGCAGCAGTGGGCCCCTTTTGAAGTTTCCCTGAAGGGGTTGGCCAAATTTATCTGTTTTGAATAGACATTCATTTGCCCAATGATAACCTCTCTGGCAATGGGGACATATAGATTGAGGCTTAGTCTTTTGATTATTGAGAGGAGTAGGCAAACCTTTACTTTGCCTTCGTTTAGATAATTGGGGGCATTGAGCATGAAAGTGTCCCAAATTTCCACATTGAAAACATACTCGATTATTAAATTGTCCTCCCTTAGATTTAATAAGGTGTTGTTGCATTTCTTGAGGGGAAATTACTTTTAATATTACAGCCATAAGAACTCCTTGAATGTAGGAAGGCCCGATATCAGCACACAATCGAATGTAATTCTCTAAACTGCCTGTTTTACTTCAAGGGCTTATAGCAGCCTGACATGCAGTGTTAGCATTCTCATAAACCAATTGTTTGACTATAATAGTCCCAGCTTCACCATCCAATACAATCTTACCTACAGCCTTTAAGAGAGGGGCTACAAAGTCCTGACACGGCTCATCAGGTCCCTGTTGAATTTTAGATAATTCCTCAGTTTGGGCCCTATAGTAGGTAATCTCTTCCAAGCCTTCAGAGCACATTCATTAATTTGAGGGTATGCAATCTCTGAATAATCTATTTGAATGCCAACATCCTAATAAGGTCCAGCTCCTACTAATATATTATAAGTAATAGGAATCTGTGTTCTTCTATTATACAAGGCCATTTCATTAGCTCTTTCAATGAATTTAGCCTTCTATAATAAGAAATCTCCACCTGATAAACATGCATGAGCTATGACCTTCCAATCACCAGGACACAAAGCTTCCATTCCCAAATTATCTAGTAGAGGTAAAGTAAAAGGAGCAGTAGGATCATACTGAGCACTGGCGGTTTTAATTTCTTTTAAGACTTTGAAATTTAGAGCTGTGTAAATTCTTTGTCCTTGCTGGTTGGCAGTAACAGGGAATGCAGAAAACTCTGCAACATTTCCCCTTTTTGCTGTGCTTGATACAAAGCACGCTGTAACGGTGTTACTCCTGATAAAGAAAGTAACTGAGCACTTTGTTGTGCTGCCATTACAGGAAAAGCAGCACATTTAGTTCTTACTTTCTCTTTATGACTTGGCGCCTGTCATCCAGTATCCGGGATTTTATAGGCCGATTTTATCGTAGATTCACCCCCTAAGAAGGGAGTAGTATTAACCCCAACATGAGTACACTGTGGCACTAAAGTATTATTCGGTACCAGCTGTTTACATGGTGTATCAAAAAAGAGTGCAATGGAGCTGGAGAAGAGGAACCATAGGACATTATCATCATCAAGATAAACATCATCCTTTTCAATTTCATTATCTTCTGAAGTTATCCATGCCGGAGGCGGTAAACAAACCACATTGGGAGGACTCTAGACATATGACTTTTATTGAATAATTCCTCCAAAGAGGGGAGAGACAGCGCTGATGCCATAACGCAATCTCCGCCATGAGTAGGGCTTAAACTGCACATTAGAAAATCCTCACCTTCTTCTCCCACTGAATGAGATTTTAAGGACAATAAATCAATAGAATGTTTAGGGTCCAAAAGGTCCTTAATCTGGGACCAGAGGTTCATTGTACCCTCTGGAAATGTTGCAGCACCGTAAACAAAAATTTGATTCTTAATTTCTTGACCCACATGGTGCCAAAGTTCAAGATTTGCACTTCCTCCCTTAGGAGACCAGTGGCATAAATCAATAACAACCTCAAAAAATTCCTGAAGAGTCTCGTGAGAGAATCCTGACCCTCTCTCCTTTAGAAGAGCTTGCACGGCCTGCAAAAAATGACCCTCTTAGGTTGACTGAACTGTCCCCATATTTTACTCCTGTCGTTCCAGATCACCTGGATTCTCCTCCCTGATATAAAGTCCTCAACTGAGATGCCACTGGTCTTCAGGTCCTTGTTGGGGCGCCATCTGTCGTGGCCAGCGTGACAAGATGGAGCAGGGTTGAAGGGTAGGAGAATGAAGAAAGGGAATGTGAGGAATAGGAAGGACACAGGCAAATGTGTCAAGCAGGTGCCAAAGTTTATTTTGCAGAGCTCTGATTTATACCACACAGTAAGGGAATCACTTCCTGTACATCTGGTGATAGTTTCTATTTTTTCCTGAGAGTAGCTGGCCATACAGAGATATCAGACAGCCTTGACCTTTATTGTTTGGACACTTAGGCCATAACTCAATATTCACAAAACACAGGAGCCTTATTATCTTAGTCTTGAGAGAGCAGCTTCAATGGCAACAAGCCTAACCTCACAATGTTCTCATAACAATCACCAGGGAACACGGTGTCACTCTATCTTGCCACCTGTGAAGGTCCTGGGATTAAGAGTTTCCCAAGAACTGTTGCTCTATTGGGTTAACCCCTTCTAGCCACGAGGCCCCCAAAACTTGATGGTGCATTAAAACAACAAAAACTTGGAGGATTTACCAACATATACACCATCAACATGGAAGCATATGAACAGAAAGGAAGGGATATGGGGACCTCAATCCAATATTTCTAGGGACTATGATATCCATTTTCAGCACAGGACAGATCATCCAGATGGAAAAGTGGTAAGGAATAACAGATGTCATCAGGATATCTCTAGACCACCTGAGTTTTGGGGATACAACCATTAGATTGTGTCTCTGTGGATCATAAGAGGAGTTCTTCCTAAAGGTAGACCTAACTTTATCTATCACAGATAGTGTGCTGAAGTCAAAATCAATATGTAACTAATAGAAGAGAATTCAAATACTCTCTTGTATACTTATGACCATGAAGGTATGAAAACGGAAAGAAATCACTTACGAATGGGAAACACAGCCAGACACTAATAGGTGGAAAACACAAAACACACGCGAACTAGCAAGGAATCAAAAAAAGAACATCCAAAGGAAAATCATAAAATGCCATGAGCAAGGGAAAGTCAAGAAAATTATGAGATGATGCCAAAATATTTTATGGGGAAACGATATGGGGTTAAATGCGTTGCATTTCCAAAAATTAAAAACACCGAAAAAAAGCAACCTAACTGGACGCCAGAAGGAAAAAATAGAAAATACGAACTCCAAAGTTAACACAAAAATTGAAATAATACATATCATTATCTAATTAAAGGAAATACAAGCAAACCAAAGGAAAAAAAAATCAGGGGAACTCACACGTCAGTTTTGAAAACATTAACAAACTGGAGAAGCCGTTACCTGGATAAAACAGGGAGACAATCACACAGGTGAAAGTATGAAACCACATGACAACTGATAGAAAGGAAAAAAATAACCTAAAAGACCCTTCTACACAATTATGCTAGCTAATCCAAGAACTGAGAGGAAAGGATAAATTCCAATACCATATCAGCTCCTAAGATTAGGTCAGGAAATCTACAAAATCTGAGCTCTCTACTATTGCCTAAAGAGTTTGAGCAGTAAACAAATACCTGCCAACAAACAGAAGGTCAGCTCCAAATCTATTTCCTGGGCAACTCTTCTAGACATGTAGTGCAAGCAATGCCATTTTTTCTCATTGATTCTGGAAATGGAATGAGGTGGGTAGACTCTACTTTAGAAGGATAAAGACCTTGTGCAGGTAAGGACATTTTAGGAAACAAATTCCATGCCATTCCCATAATTAAAAATAAAAAATATAATTCTTTCCTTTTCTTTCTGTGTCTTCATCTGGTTTGAAATTGTTTTTCTTTGAATTGTTTTCTTCTATTGAGGAAGCCAGCCTATCATCCATCATCCGTTTTAGACTAAGTATCCACAGATGCTTTAGTTCCATATACGACCTAGTGCTTCTCCTAATATATGCCACCACTCCTGAACACCCATTAAGCAGTTTCTTCCTTCCCTGCATGTCTCTCTTTTCTGTATCACTCAGCTTGGTTTTCAAGTCCTGAGTCACTCCTGGATTTCCTCCTTCTCTGACTTCTTCCACTTCAGTTTCTCTTATTTTATTACGGATTATGGTATTCGACCTGGGGCACATATGAGAGACGACATATGATATTTCCCTTGGTCTGCTTGCCTTTTTCATTTTGCATTACCCAGTCATGGGACATTCATGTCAATGCAAGGACTAGAGGTTCAACCTCCCTGATGCTTGACGAATACTCTGTTACCAAGATGGACCACAACTTCTTTATCCACTAGATTGTGCTAGATACTGTGGCTCAATTCACAGTTATTCTCATATGGACATTGCAGGCCATGGATATAGGCCATCCCCTTCCTCTGACTAAAGAGACTTGTTCAACATGTCTATAACCATTACCACAAAAAGTGGAGTTAACTAATAATGACAAGGAGTGCTGTCCAGGCCTCTTCCTTAAGAGTTAGCTCTGATGCAGAAAGTCACTTTCCTTGAAGACTTGAAAAGGTGTTTAAGGGAAAACCAGGTAGAAAGACCCCTAATCCCTTAAAACTCCTGTTTCAAAACACTAGGAGATGAGGACACAGACAGCACAATATATCCATGCCCTAAACTTTTTCCTTGAAAAGGGACTTTCCATCCCTTCATCATCACTGACCCATAGGGAAAAGACATTGAGAAAGGACTCTCTCACTCACAGGATGAACAAACCCATGGAGAGATGTTTATATCCAAGAGGCCTCATTGATTCTTGAGATCTCTAGAAATTTTAGTGGAAATAGGAACACATTGCAGTCTCTGGGGAAATGTTGGCTTAAAGGATGGTATACAGAACATCATTTTCTTTTATCTTTGTCTAGAAAGGGGAAGCGAAACATTGACACACAAGACAACCTCCATTCTTGATCAGGCTCATAGGGCTCTTTTTCTGTCCTTCCCAGGCTTCCTACATAAAGCCATAGGACTCCAAGGTCATGGGAGAGGGATGTCTGCTTCAGTGAATCCAGCAACTGTGATGTCACAAAGCTTTGATGTCATAGCAACCACTCCTCATCAACCCACGCCTGATATCTACACTTGTCTGGAGTAGTCATGGGTGTGCCAAGAGGAACCCAAGTCTCCTAAACCGCAGGAGCCACCTGGATCTCTCACCAAGGCAGTTTGTGAAGCCTTATGGTTTCACCTTCTCCATGGCCGACTTCATAATCTTAAGAATCTTGAGCATTCCCACAGGGTGGAGCAACTACCGTCGGGGGATTTGCAAGGAGATGTGGCAGCACAAGCTTGCCTTAATCCTCCCATGGCCATCCCCCAAATGGTTTCTTGGGATAAGCAAACAGTGCCTCTTGTGGAAGATGGGCATGTTCTAATGGAGCCAGGAGACGATGAACAATGTGTCAACAAGAGGCCATTACAGCGTGACAGACAGCAGATGCTACAGGTTGGTGATGAGATCCAGGAAGACAAAGAACAGGAGAATAAACTAGGGAGCTCCGAGCGAAGGTCTGGCATTTTAGGATGGTGGGGGGTGCTCTGTACCTGACTGCATTTTAAAGGGACCTAAGTTCAAATTCAATAAAACATCCTATGGCCACAGTCAATCGTTGTACACTGGTTTTGGTTTATGTTTTTGTCAAATGATTCACAAGCACATATTTGACAGAGAGACAGAGTGATCACAATCAGGTGGTGGAGCCAGAGGGGAGAAGCTGACTTGCCCGTGAGCAGGTAACCTGAGACCAGAGAGAATGCCATGACCCTGGGATCATGAGTTGAGCTGAAGGCCACCTCTGAACTGATGGACAAACACCGAGACCCAACCTTTGACTTCTGAATACCTTCTCTTTCTCGATAAGAGCCACTGCTCTGTCATTGTTCAGAAATTTAGGAGATATGGATTTTGGCTTTGGCTGGTGTTGCTTTAGCTGTCCGACCTAATTCGAGAGCTGGTATAGCTTGTCCTCTTGAAGTCAGTGACTTGGCCATGGACAAAGTATGCTCCAGCGCATATTTGGGTAATGGCAATTCCTCCATTTCTAGCTTTTGCAGGGAAATGACACTATGTCTTTTGGTGCCCTGCTTCTGTGGATGGTGATGGGAGTCCTCTGTGCCTCTGAATCTGGATCTCTTTTTCTGCTCCCAGATGAAAGCCATTTCAGCTCTGATTTCTCAAAGACATGTTCAGCACTTTTTTTTTTCTCTCATCCCTAGGTCTCCTACAATAGGTACCTATTTCCATTCCGTGGATTCGATGGATTCCCTAAGCTCTTTGACATGTTCCATCACTCTTCCTTCTCTCTTTGGACTTGCTCCTTATTTTCTAGTCTTTTTCTTCCAGATCACTTGGATCCTCTGTTTCTGCCAGCTTCCTGGACTTTTCATCCAGTCTGCTTCCAATCTTTTCATCAGGAACATTTAATTTTATATTATTTTACTTTTATCAGCTTTATCTCGTGGTTCAGAACTCTCTGATTATCTGTGTTTTCTGATGTTCACGGAATATCCTGGATGCTGCCTTTTATCCTCCATTGGTGGTGTTTTATGTAAAAGTTTCACTCTGATTTCCGGGCCATGATCATTTGCTGTTCTTTTTCTCAGCATCAATTGATTCTTCCATCTTTGCATTGGATCTAGGTCTCTATCTTCTTCTAAGTATTCTAAAACCCCATTCTGTTTTATAGCCTCGGAGGAAGTTCTATAGGAAGAAGAGGTCATGGAGTGCCCAAGGGCTGGCCCTGAGAAATTCTCAGTTGTGTGTGTGTGTGTGTGTGTGTGTGTGTGTGTGTTATGCATGCCCTCTCCTTTTGTGTTGTGACTTTCCCCTGTCCTTGAGACCAATCATCAGCAGAAGATCTCCTTGCTTGCCGTTTGGTGTGCTTGGTTTCTGGCTGAATATGCTGAGGTTTAACATGCTGGGTTCTCGTGTGCCTGTGAAAGAGATATTCAAACAACTCAACAGATTGAAGGCCTGTAGAATGTTGTGTTCAGGAGAGAACATGTGGGCAGGGCTTTCTTCTAGTCCCTGATGGGTGAGTCTGCTCTCCTTGAACTAAGCAGCTTGGACAGAGGAAGACAGTCCACCAAGAGTTCAACGGTTGGGATTTTGGTATTTGCAGATTAGGAAGCTAAAGTCTTCACCATTCTGTCTTTGGCCAGTACCTCGGTCTTGATGCTGCTGGTGCGAGAGGCCCAAATTTATTATGCCCCCATCGAGTCATCTCCACGAACATTGCTTCTCATGGATGCACTGCCAGAACTCACCATCTTCCCACTCTGTCTCCTTGGATGGACTATGATCATGGTTTCTAGGCTGTCTGCACCTGGTTGCTTGTTGGTGTCCTCTGCAGGAGAAACACAGTATTCTCTCAAATTGACGTCTGCTCAACCTGCTGATTTGAAATCTTCAGGCCTCATGACCTTTTGTTGGCAAGAACTTGGGCCATTCAGACTCTCTGCTGTTCACAGCCAATGGCTTTGGGAAACAGGCTTCTTGTGTATTCCCAGTGTGCTCCTTTCTCCTGTGCCTTTGTCTTTTGCATTGGCTCACTGGCCTCTGACACACCAGTTGCACATGTCTCTCCTGAGTCATGTCTTCAATCTTCTCCCATAGTCTCTGCAACTTCTTTTCTCTTTTGCTGTGGAGTTTAATTTGTAGGCTTCAGGTCAATTTCTGCCTAGTTGCAGTTAATGTGTTCATCTTACTGTTGTGTTCATGAATGAAGACAAGCCTGGAGTTCTCAGAAACTATTACCATCTCACTGTCCTCCCAAGCACCAAAAGTTCTTACTGAGGAATAAGCAAGAATGAATTCTTGCCACTTGCCTCATATGGCAGTGTTGTGGAGAACATTGAGCTAGGTAATATTTATTATTCAGAAAGACAAATAATATTCAGTTTCACTTTCTTGTTGTAGTCAAGAGATACGGGAAAAAGCAAGGGAAAAAGGGACAAACCACACAGTTCTAACCAGGCACACAAAATTTGGTGTTTGTTAGAAGACAGTTTTGTGAGAATACGTGTTTATCAAAGAGGACAAAAGGCGACATTCTTTGTAGGAAATGTGGTTGGAAGTGATGGAATGTGAGGTTCAAGTCATGTCAAGTTGAATTGCTATCCATAAAAGAACAACTTTCTATCTCTTGAAATTTAATTATAAGTCTATGTGAACACACACAGAAAACATCCATACACACACACACACACACACACACACACACACACACACAGGAGACACACAAAAGATGGAGACAAAGTGAGGAATAACACTAAAGGAAGAAACACTCCCAAATAATACCATAAAAAGGAAAGGTACAGAGAATCCAAGTCATAAACCAACCAAAATAGAAAGTTAACCTCCTACTTATCAATTTTCAGTTCAAGTATTCTGGATAAATTCTCCCATCAGTACAAACAGGTACTGGACTGAAAAAATTTTTAAAAAAGGCAAAAACGGTCACCAAGAAAACAATAAAAACTTAACCAGCTTGACCTTATGTCATGAATAGAGATTTCCTTCAACTATAAAGATACATATAGCTGGAAAGTGAAGGAATTGGGAAGACATAGTCTATGCAATTGGCAAGGAGAAGAGAGCCAAAGAGATGGTGCTTATCCAGACAGAGAGATGTTATGCCTTCCAGAGACAAAAGATTACAGGAAGGAGTTTTGTCTTGATGGAACATCGAAACATCAGAAACTTGGAATGATTGCCAACATATACACCACCAACATGGGTGTATCTAAATGTTGGAAGCTTTTACAGAAAGGAAAGGAGGTGGGGATCTCAATCCAGTATTGTTGGGGACTATGATATTCACTTTCAGCACAGGAAAGATCATCCAGATGGAAAGGTGGTAAGGAATAACAGAAGTCATTATGTGCTGTCTAGATCACATGAACTTTGGGGATCCATGCATAAGATTGTGTCTCTGATGACCATAAGATAAGTTCTTCCTAAGGGCAGACCAAACTTTGTCTATCACAGATCATGTGCTGGAGTCCAAATCAAGTCATAATTAATGGGAGAGAATTCACATTATATCTTGTATACTTATGACCACAAAGTATGAAGTCACATATAAGTGTGAGGAGATGAGAGTTGGGATATCAGATGGTGGGTAGTATAGAGGGCATGGATTACATGGAGCACTGGGTGTGGTGAAAAAATAATGAATACTGTTGTGCTAAAAATAAATAAAAAAATAATAATTCAAAATTAAAAAAAAAAAAAACAAGAGAAGAAAAGAAAGAAAGAAAGTTTGGTAAAGCCCCCAGGGAATCCGTCAGTTCCTGGCTCTTGTTTTTGGGAGGCTTTTCATCACTGCTTCAATCTCGTTACTAGATATCAGTCTATTAAGATTGTTAATTTCTTCCTGGTTAAATTTTGGGAGTTTATAATTTTCCAGGAATGCATCCATTTCATATAGGTTGCATATCTTATTGGCATATAAATGTTGATAATAACTTCTGACTATTGTTTCTCCTTCCTTGGTGTTTGCTGTGATCTCTCTTTTTTTCATTCATAATTTTCTAAATTTGGGCTTTCTCTCTTTTCTTTTCAATTAGTGTGGCCAATGGTTTATCGATCATATTGATCCTGTCAAAAGACTAGCTTCTAGTTTCATTGATGCATTCTACTGTATCTCAGGTTTCTACCTCATTGATCTCAGCTCTAATCGTGATTATTTCCTTTCTTTTCTGTGGAGTTGGTTGGATTTGTTATTGATTCCCCAGTCTCTTAAGGTTAGAGACAGCTGCTGGGTTCTGGATTTTTCCTTTTTTTTAAATTTTTTTTGAGGGAGGTTTGGATGGCTATGTATTTCCCCCCTAGGACTGCCTTTACTGTATCCCATAGATTTTGTACCCAAGTGTCTTTATTCTCATTGGTTTCTATGACATTTTTTCCATTCATCTTTGATCTCCTGGTTGATCCAAGCATTCTTAAGCAAGGTCCCTTTAGATTCCATGTGTTTGAGTTCCTTCTGAACTTTTCCTTGTGATTGAGCTCAAGTTTCAAAGCACTGTGATCTGAGAATGTGCTGGTATAGTCTCAGTCTTTTGGTATCGGTTGAGTCGTGATTTGTGACCCAGTACGTGCTCTGTTCTGGAGGAGGTTACATGTGAACTTGAGAAGAATGAATATTCTGTTGTTCTAGGGTGGAATGTTCTGTATATCTATGAGGTCCATCTGGCCCAATGTATCATTCAATGCTCTTGTTTCTTTATTGATTTTCTGCTTCTATGTTCTGTCTATTTCTGAGAGAGGCATGTTAAGATCTCGTATTATTTATGGATTCATATCGATATGACTCTTTATCTTGACTAACAGTTTTCTTATGTAATGGGCTTCTTCCATATTGGGGGCATAGATATTTACAATTGTTAGATCATCTTGGTGGATAATCCCTTTAAGGATTATGTAGTGGCCTTCTGTATCTCTGACTACAGTCTTTAGTTTAAAATCTAATTTGTCTGATATGAGAATCGCTACCACGGCTTCTTTGGAGACCCATTGGCATGAGATATGCTTCTCCATCCCTTCACTTTCAGTCTGGGTGTATCTTTAGATTCAAAATGGGTCTCTTGTAGACAACATATGGATGGGTCCTGTTGTTTTATCCAATCTGCAACCCCGTGCTGTTTTATAGGCGTATTTAGGCCATTCACATTGAGAGTGATTACTGATAGGTACGTTTTTATTGACATTGAGGTACCTTTGAAGTCTTTCTTTCTGTTTATTGTCTCTATATTTTTGTTCAATGCTATTCTTAGGATTTTTCCTCTTTTATAGAACCCCCCTTAATATACCCTACAATGTCAGCTTGGTGGTTGCATAGTCTCTTAAGCTTGCCGGTCTTGAAAACTATCTCTCCATCCAATTTGAATGTCAGTATTGCTGGATAAAGTATTCTTGGCTGCATGTTCTTCTCATTAAGTGCCCTGAATATATCTTGCCAACCTTTTCTGGATAGCCAGGTGATCCTGATGTGCTTTCCACTGTACGTAAGGACCCTCTATGTCCTAGCGGCTTTCAAGAAATTGTATCTACACTTATGGTTTTTCAGTTTTACTATCAGGTGCCTTGATTTTTTTTTTTTTTTTACTCTATAATATTGGGGAGGAGACTGTTTTGCCTATAGTACATGACAGCTGGCTCCAATTGCAAGACTGGGTGTATTTTCATGAAGAACTTGTTCCACTATATCTTCTCAACTTCCTTCTTTCTCCTCCCCTTCAGAGATTCCTATAATTCTGATATTAGAACTTTTCATGTCATCTTTTATTTCCCTGATTCTGTTTTTGTGGCTTCTAAGCTGTGTGTTCCAGGTTTCTTCCTGATCCTCTCTCTCCGTTTGTACTCAAGATCACTAATTCTATCTTCTTTTGCAGTTACCCTAGCATTTAGAGAATTTAGATTCAATTGGAACTTGTTGAGAACATTATGAACTTCATCCATTGTGGCTTTCAGTTCTGCCTCATTCAAACTTTTTTTTTTCTTTTTCATCCATGGCTTTCTGAAACCTAGCTATTGCCTGGATAATTGTGAGCCTGTATTCTCTTTCATACATATTGACTTTGTTGAAAGCCATTTGCTCTGATGCAGAAGGCCCATGCTCTGTATGTTTCTTCTCTGTTACATTACTCTTCATAGACATTTTTGTGAGAGATGATTGAACGTTTTCTCTCAGTTCTTGGATTGCTAGCATAAATATCTGGATGTGCCTCTTAGGTTATTCTTTTTTTTTTTTGAAATGTTGTCATGTGGTTCTGTCACATGACAGTTGTGTGCTTCTCTCCCTGTTTTTTTCCAGTAATGTCTTCTGCGGTTTGTTCGTGTTTTCAAATCTGAAGTGTGAGATCTCCTGATTTTTAACCTATTGGTTTGTTTGTATTTCCTTAATTTGATAATCACATGTATGATTTCTATTTTTCTGTTAACACTGGTGTTCGGTTTTTCTTCATACGGTTGCATCAAACGTCCAGTTAGATGGCTTTCTTTATCAGTGTTTTTAAATTTTGGAAATGCATGCATTTATCCCTATATGGTTACCCCAAAAAATGTTTTGGCATCATCCCATAAGTTTCTTGACATTCCTTTGTTCATGGCTCTTTCTGCTTTTCTTTCGATTTTATTTCTTGCATTCATTGCTAGTTCGTGAGTGTGTTGTGTTTTCCAACCTTTAGGGTATGGCTATATTTCCAATTTGAAAGTGATATCTTCCGGTTTTCATACCTTCGTGATCATAAGTGCCCAGGATAGGTTTTGATTTCTCTTCCATGAATTACGACTGGGTTTGGACTCGAGCTCATGACCCGAATAGACAAAGATATGTCTGCCGCTGGGAAGAACATATCTTATTGTCCTCAGAGACGCAATCTTACTCATGGATCCCCAAAGTTCCAGTGGTATCAAGAGCCCTTGTGGACGTCTTTTCTTCCTTAGCTCCTTCCCATTCAGATAATCTGTCCTATGCTTAACGTGGATATCATAGTTACCAACAGTATTGGATAAAAGTCGCCATCTCCATTCCTGTGTGTTCATAGGCTTCCAACGTTTAGATACACCATTATTCTTGGTTTATATGTTGGCAATTCTTCCAGGTTTTGTTGTTTTGATGCTCCATCAATACAAAACACCTTCCGCTAATCTTTTGTCTCTCGAAGGCATAAAATCATTCTCACTGATTTAGGCACAAACACTTTGGCCATGTTCTCCTTGGCATGACCATATCTTGGGTTTTTCCCAATTTTTTTTCCTGAAAGCTTTACATATCTTTATAGTCTAAGGAAATCTCCTATGGGCAACAGAAGGTCGAGCTTGTTTAATATTTGTTGTTTTATTATGGATCTTCTTTTCCATTTTTTTTTTTTTTGAATTTCAAACACTGCTACAAACTGTTTCTATTGACGGGAGACTTTAGTCCTGAATACTGAAGGAATTATTGATAGGTAATAGTTCACTTTCTCATTTCGGTTGGCTTATCATTGGATACTATTTGCCTTTCCCCTTAATTGTATTTGATTTGGGGTTGCTTCATTAGTACGATTCCTCTCTTCCTCCCCATCTATGGCATGTCTTATCCTTCTGTGTATTCATGTTTGTGGGCATGTGAATATGTTAATGTGTGTGTGGTCTGTGTGTGTTTCATATAACACTTATGATTAAATTTCGAAGGATAGGAATTCAGTCTCTTATGGGTAGCAATTAAAATTGGCATACCTTAAACAGTCACTTTCCATCAGTTTCAGGAAAATCTTCTGTGAGAAATGTCATCTCTTGTCCTCTTCGAGAAACAGGTGTTCTCACAAACTGCCTTCAAACAAACACCACCATTTGAGTTCCTCATTAGAGTCGTACTGTTTGTCCCAATACCCTTTCTTTTTTGTATGTTTCTTGACTGTCATGAGGGAGTGAAATCGTCTGTTTGTTGTCTTTCTGAGAATGATAGATGTGACGAAGCCCAATGCTCTCTGCAACACTGCCATATGTGACAAGTGGAAGAATTCATTCTTGCTTATGTCTCAATATGAATTTGCAGTGACATGGAGGACAGTGAGATGGTAGTAGTGTCTAATAACCTCATGCTTGTCTTCATCCATGAAGGCAACAGGAAGATGACCACAACAACTGCAATGGTGGCGATTTTTACCTGAAGCCTACAAGGTAAACTCCACAGCGAAAGAGAACCGATGTTTCAGAGATCATGGGAGAAGTGAAGAGACATAGCTCAGGGGTGATTTGGTTGGTTTGTGGATTAGAGAGCCGTGAGCCCATGCAGAGGGTAAAGGCACAGGAGAGCACAGCACATTGAGAACCCACAAGGAACCTGTCACCCAGTGCCCTTTGCTGTGACACACTGAGGGTCTGAAGGGCACGAGTTCCTGACAACACAAGTCTTGAGGGCTGGAGTTGTCAGCTCAGCAGGCTTGGCAGACATCGAATCGAAAGAACACTGTCCTTTTCCCTCATAGGACAACAACAAGCAAGCAGGGACAGGAGCCTGGAGACTATGATCAGAGACAATATCAGGAGATGCAGTGGGAAAATGGTGAGTCCTGGGAGTGCATCCGTGAAAGGCATTGTTTGTGGAGATATCTCAATTGGTACATAAAAATTTGGGGCTCTCGCACTAGCAGCATCAAGACAGAGCTACTGGCCAAGAGAGGTAGTTGATGACATTGTATGCCTACCCTGCCAACACAAAATCCCAACCGAGGAACACTTGGATGACTGCTTTCCTCAGTCCACGATGCTTTGTCTAGGAGAAAAGATACTCCCATAGGGGATGAGAAGAAAGCATTGACCACATGTTCTCTCTGAACACAGCATTCTGCAGCCCTGCATTCTGTTGAGTTGACGATTCCAGGGTCTTTGCATTGTCTCCTGTAGGTTCTCTAATCAGGGGCAAGTAAGATTCTCCTTCTCCAAATCCACCCCTGGATTGGGATCTCTCTGCCTCTCTGTCCAATACGTGCATGCGCATCGCTGGACAAGATAACAAAGACAAAAACCAGTGCACAATAATTGATTGAGGCCAGAGGATGTTTTATTGAATTTAGACCTAGGTTCCTAAGAAGGGCAACCAGGTACAGAGACCTCCCACCACACTAAAATGCCCGACCTTCGCTCAGATTTCCCTTGTTCATTCTCCTGTTCTATGTTCCTGGATCTCCTAAATAGCCTGCAGCATCCGCTGTCGCGCTGTACTGACTCCTTTTTGACACACTGTGAATCCTATTGGGCTCCATTGGAAAGTGCCCATCTTCCGCCAGAGGCACTGTTTGCTTATCGCATGAAACCATGTGGGAATTGTCATGAGTGTGAAGGCAGGCTTGTGCTGCCACATCTCCATGCAGTTCCACAGAGGGTAGCTGCTCCACCCTGAGGGAGTACCGCAGGTTCTTCACATTCGAAACCTCTTCAATTGTCCTTTTGGACATACAGTTTGTCTTCCTGAAACGGGCACGAAAGTCTTTCAAATGGCTTCACTTGGGCTATGGGTCTCTTTCAACAGGCTATCCGTTGGCTCCTGTGGACTCCAAGAACCTGAATCCATCCTGGACCTATGGTTCTAGGTTGTAGTGTCTGCCTTGGATGCATGGTCATGTTTTTGGCATGGTTGTGGGTGTTACCTGGGAGCTTTCCTTGGGTGACCATTTTCCTGGTCAGAAGTGCCCTGATCGGGAGGGAGAACCATAGCCATGTGTTCAGTGTGGAGTTCCTCCCCTCATTCATTGTTTGACGTCTGACTCTTCCTTGGCCTATCATGGGTAAGATGGAATGGTGGATTCCTGCCTTTCTCTGGAGTCCAGAGGCCTGGTGCTGACAGTCATGACCAAAGACTACAAATTCGGCCATGGGGAAGATGACACCGACTCGCTTCACAAACTGCCTTGGTGAGAGACCCAGACAGCTCCAGCTTTTGGGGAGGGCTTGGGATACTCTTGGTCCACCCATGACTACTCCAGCCAAGTGCCGTGATCAGGCATGGTTTGGAGAGGAGTGGTTGCTAACCTCAAACTTGGCGACATCAAAGAAGTTGGTTTCACTGAAACAGCAGTCCCTCTCTTATGACCTTTGAGTCCTATGGCTTTAGGTATGAAGCTCCGGGAAGGATAGAAAAGGAGCCCTCTGAGATTGATCAAAAACTCGTTAATCTTGTGTGTTAATTTCCCACTTTGCCTTCTATACAAAGAAAAAAGAAAATGACATTCAGTATACCATCCGTTTGGCCAACATTTCTCCAGAGATGGCAGGGTTTTCCTATTTCAACTGTAATTTCTGAAGATCTCAAGAAACAGTGGGGCCTCTTGGGTATCAACAGCTCTCCTTGAGGTTTGTCATCCTGTGGTTCAGAGAGTCCTTTCTCAGAGACTTCTCCATATGGGTTAGTGATGACTAAGGGATGGAAAGTCCCTTTTCAAGAAAAAATGTTAGGGAATAAATGTATTGTGCTGTCTGTGTCCTTAGCACCCAGTGTTTTGAAATAGGAGTCATAAGGGATTAGGGCTCTGTCTACCTGTTTTTACTTTAAACACCTTTGCAAATTCTTCAAGGAGAGTGGAATTCTACATAGTATCTACCCTTACGGAGAAGCCCTGGAGAGCACTCCTTGTTATCATTAGTTAACTCTACCTTCTGCGGTAATGGGTATAGCCATGTTAACGAAGTCTTTTAATCAGAGGAACAGGAATGAACTATATCAATGCCCACTCGAGCAGAAGTGTAGATGGAGCTTCAATGCCCTTGCAAAGACTAGTGAATAAAGAAAGTGTGATCCGTATTGGCAACAGAGTATTCCTCAGGCATTCGAGAAAATAAACCACTGCTCCTTTCACTGACATGAATGCCACACGACTGGGTGTTGTAAAATGAAAAAAAAAAAAAAACAGACAAATCAAAATATCATATGGCCTTTCTCATATGTACCCCAGGAGGAATACCATGGGCCTCAGTAGAAAGAAGGGAAAACTGAAGGGTAAGAAGTCAGAGAAGGAGACAAACCAGGAGTGACTCTGGACTCTAGGATCCAAAATGAAGGTCAGAGAAAAGAGAGACATGCAAGAAATGAGGGAACTGGCTAATGGGTGTTGAGGAGTTGTGCCATATATTCGGAGGAGCACTAGGTCGTATATGGAACTAAACCATCCGTGAATACTCTGTCAAAACAGATGATGGATGAGAGGCTGGCTTCCTCAACATAAAAAAATAAAATAAAATAAAATAAAATAAAATAAAAAACTCGCCCTTTGAAAAGGAGGTGAACATAGAGAAAAGGAAAGAGTTTTATTTTTATTATCCTTTCTTATTAAAACAGTATGGAATTTGTTTCTGATAACGTCCTTATCCGAATTGGGTCTTTGTCCTTGTAAATTAGAGTCTACCCGCCTCCTCTATTTCTGAGAAGAAACGACATTGCTTTCATTAAATGTCTAGGTGAGCTGACCAGGAAAATGATTTGGATTTGACCTTCTGTTTTGGAGAGGTGTTTGATTACTGCTTCAAACACTTTAGTCACTAGTAGAGAGCTCAGATTTTCTAGGTTTCCTGACCCAATCTTGGGAATTGATGTGTCTTGCATTTTATCCTTATCTCACAGTTCTTGGATTTGCTGTCATAATTGTGTAATGGGTTTTTTAGGTTATTTTTTTTCCTTTAGATAAATTGTCATGTAGTCTCATGCTTTCAACTATATCCTTGTTTCCCTGTTGAATCCAGGTAATGGCTCCTCCAGTTTGTTAAAGTTTTCAAAACTGACGTGAGAGTTCTCCTGATTTTTTCCTATTGCTTTGTTTGTATTTCTTTTATTTCAATGATCATATATATTATGTCTTTTATCTGTTCACATTGGGGTTTGTTTCTTCTTTTTCTAGTTTCTTATGCTGTCGGTTAGAAGGCTTTTTTTCGGTGTTTTTAATTTTTCAAAATAAACGCATTTAACCATATATTCTTTCCCCATAAAATATTTTGGAATCGTCCCATATGTTTCTTGACTTTCCTTTGTTCAAGGTACTTTCTGATTTTCCTTTTGATTGCCCCTCTTTGACTCACTGCTAGTCCGGGAGTGTGTTGTGTTTTCCACATATTAGTGTCTGGCTGTGTTTCCCATTCCTAAGTGATTTCTTTCCATTATCATATTTTCGTGGTCATAATTTCCAAGATAGGATTTGAATTTTCTTCTATTAATTACAACTGGATTTGGACTCCAGCACAGGATCTATGATAGACAATGTTAGGTCTACCCTTGGGAAGACCTTCTCTTATGGTCCTCAGGAACACAATCTTAAGCATATTTTCCCAAACTCAAACAGGATGACGTCTGTTATTCCTTAACACCTTTCCATCTGGATGATCTGTCCTGTGCTGAAAGTGGATATTGTATTTTCCAACGATATTAAATTGTGGTCCCCATCTCCCTTCCTTCCTGTTCATATGCTTCCAAAATTTAGATACGCCCACGTTAGTGGTGTATATGTTGGCAATTCTTACAAGTTTCTGATGATTTGGTGCTCTATCAAGGCAAAACTCCTTCGATAATCTTTTCTCTCTCGAAGGCATAAAATCTCTCTATCTGCCATAGGCACAATCACTAAGGCTCTCCTCTCTTTGCCAATTGCATAACCTATGTCTTCCCAATAATTTCACTTTCAAACTATGTGTATCTTTATCGTCGAAGGAGATCTCCTATGGCCAACATAAGGTCGAGCTTGTTTTGTTTCTGTTGTTTTATTGTTGACCTTTTTTGCTTTATTTTTTTTTGCTTTTTTTTTTCATAAATTTTCATCCAGTCCAACAATTTGTTTGCAGTGACGGGAGAATTTAGTCCTAAATACTTGAACCAATTCTTGATAGGTAAGGAGTTAACGTTCTCATTTTCGGTGTTTTCTGACTCAGATTCTCTGTGCCTTTCCCGTTTATGATATTTTTTTGGAGTTTGCTTCCTTTAGTCGGAATTCTCACTTCTTCCCCGTCTTTTGTGTGTCTTATCTGTGTGTGTGAGAGTGTATGTGTGTGTGTTTTGTCTGTGTCTATTGTCTGTTTGTGTTTCACATAACACTTATAATGAAATTTCAAGAGATAGGAAGTTGGTCTTTTATGAATAGCAATGCAATTTGATATGCCATGAAAACCCACATTCCATCACTTTCAGCCCCATTTCCTGCAAAGAACGTCCCATTTAGTCCTCTTTTATAAACACGTGATCTCACTATCCTGTGTTCAATCAAACACCAAATTTTGGGTGTCTGGTTAGAGTCATAGTCTTTGTCCCCTTTTCCATTTATTTTCACAGTACCTTGACTACCATGAGAGAGTGAAATCCTGTTATTTGTGTTTCTGAGACTGACATATATGACATACGCCAATGATCTCCACAATTCTGCCATGTGAGGCAAGTTGTGAGAATTCATTTTTGCTAATGTATTGGTAAGATTCAGTGGTGCTTTTGGAGGACAGTGAGATGGTAGTAGTGTCTGGGAACTCCAGGCTTGTCTTTTGCCAGGACCACAACTGGATGATTTCCACATCAGGTACAACATGGGGGAAATGGACCTGAAGCCTACAAAGCAAACTCCACAGCAAAAGAGAACAGAAGTCACAGATACTTTGCGGGAAGCCTGGAGACATGGTTTAGAGGAGACGTGTGCATTTGGTGCTACAGAGAGCAGTGAGCCAATGCAAAGGCAAAGTTACAGGAGAGAGAAACACACTGGAAACCCACAAGGAGCATGTTTCTCAGTGCCAGTGGCTTCGACCATCAGAGGTTCCAAATGGCATGAGTTCTTGCCAACAAAGGATATTGAGACCCTGAGATTTCAATCCGCAGGCTTTGCAGCCATCGACTGGAGAGAACACTCTGTTTCTCCTAGAAAGTACACCAACAAGCAACAAGGTGCAGACAGCCTGGAAACCATGATCAGAGACAATACCAGGAGACACAGTGGGAAGATGGTGGTTTCTGACAGTGCATCCATGACAGGTAGTGTTCGTCGAGATGACTCAAAGTGGGCACATTAAATTTTGGGCTTTTGCACCAGCAGCATAAAGATGAAACTACTGGTCAACGATAGGACGGTGAGGACATTAGCTGCTGAACATGCAAACACGAAGTCCCAACTGTGGAACACCTTTGGGACTGCTATTCTTAGTCCAAGTTGCTTTTTCCCAGAAGAACAGACTTTCCTGAGGGGACTAGAAGAAAGCCCTGCCCACATTCTTTTCACCGACCAGAGCCTTCTACAGGCCTTCATTCTGTTGAGTTGGTTGAATGTCTCCTTTCACAGGCACACCAGAGCCCACCAAGGTCTAGGGTGTACAGTCAACCTTTGGTGCTTGGACACTTTTATAGATTTGGAGACCATTTGGCATGATGTCTGGAGACAATGGGGTTACTCCTGTCCTCACTGTTGAAGACTCCAGACATGTTTCCAGCTATTCCCTTGGAGCTTTCCTTGGGTGGCCCTTTTCCTGGTCAGAAACACCCTAATTGGGGGGAGGATCATAGCCATGTGCAGGATGTGGAGTTCCTTTCCCTAGTCATTGTTTGATGCATGATTCTTTCTCGCCCTATTGTGGGTAAGTTGGAATGATGGTTCCTTGCTTTTCTCTGGAGTTTAGAGGGCTGGTGGTGACAGTGACGAGCAAAGTCTGGGAATTCAGCATACAGAAGGTGACACTGATTCGCTTCGCAAACTGCCTTGCTGAGAGACAAAAGCAGGTCCCATGGTTGGGGTGGGCTTGGGATTTTCTTGGCCCACCCATGACTGCTCCAGCCAAGTGTAGTGATCAGGAGTGCTTTGGGGAGTAGAGGTTGCTATGAGCTCAAAGCTTGGTGACATCACAGAAGTGCGATTCACTGAAACAGCAATTACTCTCTCATTACCTTTGAACCCTATGATTTTAGATAGAAAGCCATGGGAAGGGCAGAAAAAGAACCCTCTGAACCTGATCAAGAACTCAAGTTATCTTGTGTGTTCACTTCCCACTTCCCCTTTCTAGACAAAGAGAAAAGAAAATGAAGTTCAGTATATGATCTTTAGGCCAACCTTTCTCCAGAGATGGCAAAGTTTTCCTATTTCTTCTGAAATTTCTAGAGACATCAGAAACAACAAGACCTCTTGTATATCATCCCGTCTCTCTGAGGTTTGTCATCCTGTGGATGAGAAAGTGATATTATACATAATAGCTAATCCTTAAGGAAGAGCAATGGACAGCATTCCTTGTTACCATTATTTATCTCTACCTACTGTGTTAATGGGTATAACCCTGTTGACCAAGTCTCTTTAATCAAAGGAAAATTAATGGCCTATATCGATGGCCTGCAAGGCTCACTTGAACAGAACCTAGAATTGAGCTGCAATGTCCTTGCAAAGACAGTGGATAAAAAAGGTATGGTCCATATTGGCAACGGAGTATTCCACAGCCATTAGGGAGGATAAACTCTTGGTTCTTGCACTGACATGAATGCCACAGGACTGGTTTTGTGAAATGAAAAGGGCAAGGAGACAGAGGGAAATATCATATGGCTTCTCTCATATGTTCCCTAGGAGGAATACCATGGCCCTTAGTAGAAAGAAGGAAAAACTGCAGGGGGATAAGTCAGAGAAGGAGACAAACCAGGAGTAACTCAGAACTCTGAGGAATCAAGCTGAGAGTCAAGGAAAAAAAGAGACATGCAGGGAGTGAGGGAACTGGCTAATGAGTGTTGAAGAGTTCTGGCATATCTTAGGAGGAATACTAGGTCATATATGGAACTAAAGCATCAGTGAATACTCTGTCAAAAATGGATGATGGATGACAGGCTGGCTTCCTCAACAGTACAAAATAATAAAACAAAAACAAGGTGGCCCTTTCAAATGCAGGTGAAGACAGACAGAGAAAAGGAAAGAATTATATTTTTATTATGTTTAATTATTGAAATGGAATATAATTTATTTCCTAAAATGTTATTATTTGAATTGGGTCTATATACTAGTAAATTAGAGTTCATCCACCTCCTCTGTTTGTGGAATCGATGAGAAGAAAATGGCATGGCCTTCCCTAATGTCTAGAAGAGTTGAACAGGAAATGATTTGCACCTCACCATCTGTGTTGACAGGGGTTTGATTACTGCTTCAAACGCTTTAGTCACTAATACAGAGCTGAGATTTTGTAGGTTTCCTGACCTAATCTTTGGAGTGAATGTGTGTCTTGGAATTTATTCTTTTCTCTCAGTTCTTTTCTTTTGGGTTTGCTTCATTAGTGCTATTCTTCACTTCCTACCCATCTTTTGGGTGTTTTATCTGTGTGTGTGTGTGTGTGTGTGTGTGTGTGTGTGTGTGTGTGTGTGTGCTGTCTGAGTGTGTTTCAAATAACAATTATAATTAAATTGATGGAGAAAGGAAGTCAGTATTTAATGAATGCAATTCAATTTGACATGCCTTGAAAACTCACATTCCCTCTCTTTCACCTCATTTCCTACAAAGAATGTCATCTTTTGTCCTCTTTGATAAACACATATTCTCTCAAACCTGACCTCTACAAACACCGCATTTTGTGTGCCTGGTTAGTGTCGTATTGTATGTCCCTTTTTTTCTTGCTTTTTCATATGTCTCTTGACAGTCATGAGAGAGTGAAATTTTATGTTATTTGTCTGTCTGGGACTGATAGATGGGACGGAGGCTAATGCTCTCCACAATTCTGCCACATGAGGCAAGTGGTAAGAATTCATTCTTGCTTATGGCTGCGTAAGATACTGTGGGGCTTTTTCAGGACAGTGAGATGGTAGTAGTTTCTGGGAACTCCAGACTTCTCTTTAACCAGGAACACAACAGGAAGATTACCACATCAACTTCAACATGGCAGAAATGAACTGGAGCCTACAAAGCAAACTCCATAGCAAAAGAGAGAATAAGTTGCAAACACTATGGGAGAAGATTGGAGACATGGTTTAGGGGGAAAGTGGAAAGTTGTTAATTCAGAAGGCAGTGAGACAATGCAATGGACAAAGCCACAAGAGATTGGAGCACACTTGGAACCCACAAGGAGTACGTTCTTCAATTCCATTGATTCTGACCATCAGATGATCTGTTTCATACTAGTTTATGCCAAAAAAGGGCCTTGAGGTCTGGAGATTTTATCCAGCAGCCTTGGCATATCAACTCAAAAGAACACTTTATTTCTCTGGCAGAAAACACCAACAAATAGCCAGGTGAAGACAGCCTGGAAACCACGATTAGAGACAATACCAGGTGACACAGTGGGAAGATGGTGGGTTCTGGCCGTACATTAGTGAGAGGCAGTGTTCTTGGAGATGATTTGATGGGGGCAAAAGAAATTTGGGGCTCTCGCACAGGCAGCATCAAGTCAGAGCTACTGGACAAAGACAGGATGGTGAGGGTCTTAATTGCCTCTTCTGAAAACACGAAATTCTAACTATGGAACACATAGGGTACTGTGTTCTTCAGTCCAACTTGCTTCATTTTAAGAGAACAGATTCTCTCTTAGGGGACTAGAAGAAAGCCCTGTCCACAGGCTGTCCCCTGACCACAGAATACTACAGGCCTTCATTTTGTTGTGTAGGTTGAATTTCCTCTTTTGCAGGCACACCAGATCCCACCAAGCTAAACCTAGGCCCATTCAGCCCAGACACCAAACACACCAAAAGGCTGGCAAAGAGAGCCTCTGCAGATGACTGGTCTCAAGGACAGGGAACAGCAGAGGACATGCATGCCACACACATACCTGAGACTCCCTCAAGGGCCACTCCCTGATCTCTGATTTCTAAAGAAATTACCATCAGGATAAAAAAAAGAATTGATTTTTCAAATACTGATAAAAAGTCAGAGACCTATTTCCATGACAAAGATGGAAGAATCAATTGTTGCCAAGGAAGAAGACAAGAAAATATCATGGCCAGGTAATCGGAGTGAAACCTCACATATAACATGTCCAATGGAGGATTGAAAGCAGAACGATATCAGGGAGTCTCAAACCACATAGATTAAACTGATAGAAATAAAATAAAATAAAATAAAATAAAATAAAATAAAATAAAATAAAATAAAATAAAATATAATAATAAAATAAAAAGAGTTCCTGAAGAAAAGATTGGTAGCAGACTGAAGGAAAAGTCCAAGAAGCTGGCAGAAGCAAAGGACCCAATTATTGACCTGGCAGAAAAGGATTGGTAAATAAAGAAGTAAATCCAAAGAAAGAAGGATGAATGATGACACATGACATTGAACTTAGGAAAGTCATCGACTCCAAGGAATAGAAAGAGGTGCTTATTGTAGGAGAAGTAGGAGTGAGAGAGAAAAAAAAAAGAGTGCTGAACATGGATTTGAGAATTCAGAGGTAAAACTGTTCCTCATCTGGGAGCAGAAACAGAGATCCAGATTCAGAGGCAAGGAGGACTCACATCACCATCCACAGAAGCATAGAAGCACAAGACATAGTTTCATCCCCCCTGCAAAAGCTATCAATGGAGGAATTCTATTTGCTAAATATGCGTGGTAGTGTAGTTTGTACATAGCCAAGTAACATACCTCAAGAGGACAAACTACACCAGCTCCCGAAGCAGGCCAGATAGCTCAAGCAAAACCAGCCCAAGCCATAATCCATTTCCCCTGCATTTGTGAAAAATGACAGAGCCGTGGTTCACGACTAGAACTAGGACGTATTCAGAAGTCAAAGATTGTGTCATGGATTGTGTCTATCAGTTCAGAGGCAGCCTTCAGCTCAACTCGTGATCCCAGGGTCTTGCTATTGACTTTGGTCTCAGGTTCCCTTCTCAGGGATAAGTCAGCTTTTCCCTCTCCAGCTCTACACCCTGATTGTGATCTTTCTGTCTCTCTGTCAAATATGTGCATGTGCATTGTTTGACAATAAGGCAAAAAGATAACCAGGGTACAAGGATTGACTGTGGCCAGGGGATGTTTTCTTTAATTTGGACCTAGATCTCTATGGAAGGCAGCCAGGTTCAGAGAACCTCCCACCATCCTCAAATGCCAGACCTTCGCTCAGAGCTCCAATGTTCATTCTCCACTTCCTTGTCTTCCTGAATATCCTCACCAACCTGTAGCATACGCTGTCTGTGGTTCTGTAATGGCCCTTTGTTGACCCACTGTTCATCTTCTGCTGGCTCCATTAGAACACACCCATCTTCCTCAAGAGGCACTGTTTGCTTATCTCATAAAACCATTTGGGGGATGTTTATGAGAGGGTGAAGGCAGGCTTGTGCTGTCACATCCACATGTACTTCTCCAGAGGGTATCTGCAGGACCCTTTGGGAATGCTCCAGGTTCTTTGACATTTGAATCCTCTTCAATGTGTCATTTTGAAGATACAAGGTGTCTTCCTTAAACGGGCACTGAAGTCTTTCAGATGGCTTCCCTTGGGCTATGGGTCTTTTCCAACATGCTCCATGCTTGCTCCTGTGGACTCCAAGTACATGAGTCCATTCTGGACCTAAGGTTCTAGGATGTAGAATCTTCCTTTGGTACATCATGAGTTTTGAAGATTTGGAAGTCATTTTGGCTCGATTTCTAAGATGCTAAGGTACTCCTTATAAGGGCCGCTAGGCCATAGGGAGTCATTTTGTGTTTCTGCAGTAAACTTATATTGTACCCATGCAGTAAACTAAATTGACCCTACTCCTCCCAGAGGAGCTTACTCTCAAAGCCTAGATACAAGGGTGAATCAGGACAGGTGAAAACATCCCATTAGAGTGGCATGCATATATGTACTAGGGTAAATTGAGATCCAATTGTCCACCCATGTGTTACCTAGCATTCATGTTTTTGTGGTATAGCCGACTTAGCACGACTGTGCTGTTTTTTCTGTATTGTTATCCCATTGGCCACCTCTGTATAGCCTGGCTAAACTACTGCTATAAATGTTAGTCTGTGAGGCTGGGAGGGGTCGCCTCTATGCAAGAGAAGGCCCTGACCGGTCAATATGATTCTCGATGCTTTGTGCAAAATTAACGTTTGCTTGACTTTCATTTTGTATCAGTCTCACTCCTTTGAATAAGGACCTTATCTTTGGAGGGCCACCCAAATTCAAATGATGAGAACTGAGCCAGCATTGGAATTTTTGGAAAAGCCTCTGGAGGTAAGATCATGGGATCCAACATGGATCTGCAGGGTATGGCCCAGTGGTAGAAGCCGGCAGCAGCCATGCTCCTCAGAGCTGGTGTGGATGTGGAGATGCCCCATGCTCTGCAGGTAGATCGCATATGGGTTCAAGTCCCCCTTGTTGGTCAGGGGGTACGAGTCCCCCTAGATAGTCAGTGGGCTCGAGTACACCTTGGCGGTTAGAGGGGGTTCAAATACCCCTAGGCAAACTCCAGGGGGTTCGTGTACCACTGGACAGTCTGGGGGGTTTGAGTCCCCCTAGACATTTAGGGGTTCAAGTCCCCCTGGGCGGTTTAGGGTTTCAAGTCCTCCTAGGCAATCAGGAGATAAAGAAAACCCCCACTAGTAACAGGTTATTGGTATAATCATTGGGCCTACAATTGTCTTTGCCTGGTCCATTTGTTGTCTATTGTATTGTTTGTTATGATTGCAGAAATGGGGCAAGCAGAGAATAAAAGACTCTGACTTTCATCTCTCTGTTCTTCATAATAGA
Organism: Mustela nivalis; assembly: GCF_964662115.1. Lineage (NCBI taxonomy): Eukaryota > Metazoa > Chordata > Mammalia > Carnivora > Mustelidae > Mustela > Mustela nivalis. The sequence goes on from NC_139041.1 coordinate 3,332,816, forward strand.
TGTGAGGCTTCTCACTCATTTCGTGTGTTAAGGGCTATGACTGTAGCCAAGTGGGGTTAGTCTAAGAGTGAGTTAAGGTGCCCAATGCTGATGCTCATTGGAGCTGAGTGTGGTATATGAGTGCCAAATGGACCACTTTTGGTAAGCAGACTGGCACTGTGGGATGAACCGACCTTGAGCAAAGACTTTAAAAAATATTCCCAAGAAGCTGCCAAAACCCCCTTTGTTTAGGGAATTCTTTGCCTTCTCTGGCCTGATGTGGACTGCCTAGCCCCTCCCCCTTGTTGGCGGGAGAGCATGGCATCTTAAGTGGAGATTGGGTAATTGTTAAAGGGGATTCCAAAGTCTTTGGTATCCTGAAAATGTGAAGGGTTGCTTGAATGACAAATGGAATTAAATTCATTGGACATGTAGGTCTTAACCAAATGAGATATAATGCTAGACCATTAGGTCAAAATCTCATCTTGATCGCTACACACGCTATCGTGGACCTTCGTAGACTCCAACTGACTGATGATGGTGAATACCCGAGTGACAGGGTATCAGGCCCTCCTCCTCAACAAACCAAGAGTGATCTCACAGCCACCAGTGGTGCTAAATCCAGCCACACTGCTCCCAGAGGAGCTGGCTGACCATCCATACAACTGGGGGAGGTCCTAAACCAAGTCACAGGAATAAGACTGGATCTCAGAGACATGCCCTTCCCAGATGTAGAGATGACTCTGTTCATGGAAAGAGGTATGTGAGGTATGTGAGGGCTGTGGTAGTTTATCCTGAGCAGGAAATCTGGGCAGCACCCTGCCACATGGATCTTCAGCACAACAAGCAGAACTGATTGAAATCTCTAAGCACTGCAGATGGCTAAAGGTAAAACCACCAACAGCAATATGGATCACAGGTATGTCTATGCTACTCTCCATATACATGGAGCTACTTACAAAGGAAGGAGCCTATTAACAGTAGAAGGAAAAGGAATTAAGACAGAAGAGAAATATTGGGACCCAAAATAGGTGGCTGTTATGCATTTCTTGCGACACCAAAAGGGGACTGGTCTGATTTCAAAAGGAAACCAATTATCAGATCGAGATAAACTGGAGAATTAAGAGGAAGATTTAAAGTATTTACAAAAATGGCCTAATTATATTACAAAGGGGAATGGCCTAAACTAAAAGAGGAAATTTAATTCTTTAATTCTTCCTCGAAGACTAGGAAAGAAGTTAGTAGACCAGATACATTAGGGTACTCACCTGGGGTCACTCAAACTCAAGGAACTTAAAGGCAAGCAGTTCCAGGCTTCTAAATTATGGTGTATGGTCCAGGATATAGTTGATAGATGTGCTTAGTGCCAGGCAGTTAATGTGAGAGGAACTAGATTTGGAAGAGTGAAAAGAGAAAGAGTTAGGGTACAGGAATTTATTGGAAAATAGATATTACAAAAATAAAACCTGGGAAATATGGGGACAGGTATATATTAGTTTTTGTAGATACCATTTCAGACAGGTTGAGGCTTTTTCCGAGAAACAGCCTCAGCAGGAGTGGTAGCCAGAAAGCTACAAGAAAAATAATTCTTAGGTCGAGGCTGCCTCTCACGATTGGGTCATTCAATGGCCTTGCATTTTGATTTCAGTCTCAAAGGAATTGGCCAAGGCATGGGCACAAATTGGAAACTACATTGTGCCATCAGACCCAGAGTTCTGGGCATGTAGAGAGAATGAACCGGACTCTTAAAGAGACTTTGACAAAATTAACCCTGGAGACGGGCTGTGTATGGGTGGATCTCCTTCCTTTCACCCTGCTCAGGGCAAGATGTACACACTATTTAAACAGGGTGACCCCATTTGAAATGTTTGGGAGAAACCCTGCTCCCGCTCTGTCCTCGGCTACAAAAGGTTGCCCTAGCAGAAATGACTGATCAGTCTGTACTCCTGTCACTGCAGGCATTACAGTCTGTATTAAAAAAAATGCAGGGATCCAGACTGCCCACACTGGTATGGAGACTGAGGTGGAACCACATCCTTTCCAACTCAATCACCCGGTTTGGATATGACATTATCAATTGGGGAGCTTGGAGCCTCGCTGGATGGGACCTTTTACTGTTACCTTGAACACACCACAGCAGTAAAAGTAGAACACATCAGGACCTGGATTCACGCATGTCACATCAAATGAGCCAAGGTCGAAGATGACCCCCAAAGGTGGAAGCCACAGCCAAAGATCCCGCTCACCCTGGACTAAATCTAAGACTGAAAAGACTATGCGTTTGTTGTTGCTTCTATTTTTACCTGTTTATGTAAAGTATAGGTAGTTAATTAGATAAAGGAAATTAGAAAAAAAAATGGAAAGGGTTCTATGAAGCGGTAAATGGGTAACTCATCAGCCGACTGTGCACTAGTGTCATTTACACTAGTGTAAATATACAGCAGACTGTACACTAGTGTCATGTACAAAATAAAATGAGAGTGATAAGAATGTTAGAATTACAAGCTCAATAAACCCTTTATAACCAGAGCATGTATAACTGGATGAAAAGTCAAGGATTGGACTAATCTCCAAAGAATAGGGAGGAAAGTAAGAGCCTGGGTGGCCAGAGGGAATTATTTTGTGTTTATGCAGTATACATAGATTGGCCTCATGCAGTAAATTTAGATTGATACTGCCCCTCCCTAAGGTATTTACTCTCAAAGCCTAGATATAAGGGCAGGTCGGGCCAGATGAAGATATCCACTCAGTGGGGAGCTTATATCTACTATGTAAATTGAGATTCAATTGTCCATCCGTGTGTTACTAGCAGTTTTTTTCTATGTCTGGCAGACATAGCTCCACTGTGCAGTTTTCTCTGTGTATTGCAATCTCAAGGCCACCTGTGTATAGCCCAGCTAAACTACATCTATTCATGTTAGTCTGTGATTCGGGAGGGGGTCAAATTTGGAAATGTAGGCCCTGACCAGTCAGTATGATTCTCGATGTTTGGAATGAAATTAAGTTTTGCTTGACCTTCGCTTTGTATCAGTCTTGCTCCTTTGATTAAAAACCCTAACACTTCTGTCTGCACTGTTGAAGACTCCAGCCATGTCTAAGTCATGATTGGAGGTGTTCCCTTTGAGCTTTCCTTGGGTGGCTCTTCTCCTGTTCAGAAGATTGGTGATTGGGTGGTAGGGCCTAACACTTGTGCAGGGCTCAGATTCCCTCTCCTGAGGTTTGCTTGAGGCCTGATTGTTACTTGACCTTTCCTGGCTAAGAGGGAATGGTGGATTCTTGCCTTTCTCCGGAATCCAGAGGGCTGGTGCTGACAGTAAGGACCAAACACTAAGAATTGGGCCTTGGAGAAGGTGATACTGAATCACTTCACAAATTGCTTTGGTGAGAGACCCAGGCAGATCCAGCAGTTTGGGACGGCTAGGGGTCCTATTGGCACACCCATGAATACTCCAACCAAGTGTAGTGATCAGGCATGGGTTTATGAGGATTGGTTGCTATGACCTTAAAGCATTGTGACATCACAGATGCTGGCTTAACTGAAGTAGCTTTCCCTCTCCCATGACTTTAGTATCCTATGGCTTTAGGTAGGAAGCCCCGGGAATGACAGAGCCAGAGCCATCTGAGCCTGATTAGGAACTCAGGTTGTCTTGTGGGTTAATGTCCCACTTTACCTTTCTAGATAAATAGGAAAAAAATTATGTTCATTATACCTTCCTTTAGGCCAACATTTCTCCAGAGACAGCAAGGTGTCCTTTTTCCACTACAATTTCTAGATCTCAAGAAACAGTGAGGCATCTTGGGTGCCAACAGCTCTCCGTGGGGTTTGTCATCCTGTGGGTGAGCAAGTCCATTGTCAGTGTCTATTCACAATGGGTCAGTGATGACTAATGGACAGAAAGTCCCTTTATGAGGAAAAAATTGAGGGCATGGATATATGGTGTTGCCTTGGTCCTCATCTCCAGGAGTTCTGAAACATAAGGTTAAGGGATTAGGGCCTGTCTACCTGGTTTTCCCTTAACTTTGCAAAGTCTTCGAGTAAAGTGACGTCCTGAATCAGAGCTAACTCTTCAGGAAGAGGCCTGGACCGCACCTGTTGTTATCATTAGTTAAGTGTACTTTTAGTGGAACGGGTATAGACATTTTGCCCAAGTCTCTTTAGTCTAAAGGAAAGGGACGGCCTATATCGACGGCTTGCAAAGCCCACTTGAGCAGAACTCTGGACTGAGCTTCAAGGTCCTTGCAGACTAGTGATAAAGAAGGTGTGGTCCATCTTGGTAACAGAGTATTCCTCAGCCATCAGGGAGGATGAACCCCTGGAGCTTGGTAACATAGTATTCCTCAGTCATTGGGGAGGATGAACCCCTCACCTTACATTGACATGAACATCCCATGTCTGGATGACGGGAAATAAAAAAGACAGGCAGAACAATAGAAATATCATCTAGCTTTCCACAATATGTTCCTCAGGAGGATTTCCTTGGCCCTTAGTAAAGGAAAGGAAAACTGAATGGGAAGAATGCAGAGAAGGAGACCAACCAAGAGTGACTCAGGATTCTGAGAACCAAGCTGAGGGTTACAGAGAAGAGACACATGCAAGGAATAAGTGAAATGCTTAATGGGTGTACAGGAGCTGTGGCATATATTAGGAAAAGCACTAGGTCACATATGAAACTAAATGATCCATGAATACTGTGTCAAAAAAAATGACAAAAGCATTCCAAGAATTCTAAGATTTTCAACTAAAAAATTCAGAGAAAAACAATGTGACCCTTTCAAAACCTAAAGAAGGCACAGGGAGAAAAAAAAAAAGAATTATATTTTTTTATTATCTTTCCTTATTGAAATGGCATGGAATTTGATTCCTAAAATGTCCTGGTCTGAATTGGGTCTTTATCCTTGTAAATTAGAGTCTACCCGCCTGTTCTATCTCTGAAATTGATGAGAGGACATGACATTGCCTTCGCTAAATACCTGGAAGAGTGGCCCAGGAAAATGACTTGGACCTGGCCCTCTGTGTGCTGGCAGGTGTTTGATTACTGCTTCAAACGCTTCAGTCATTACTAAAAAGCTGAGATTTTGTAGGTTTCCTGACCTAATCTTGGGAGTTTCTATGTGTCTGGGAATTTAACCAATCTCTCCGGTCTTGGATTTGCTAGCAAAAATGTGTGTATGAGCCTCTTAGGTTATTCTATTTTCCTTTCTACCAGTTGTCATGTGGTTTCTTACAAGCTGTGTGCTTGTCTCTCTGCTATATCCCAGTAATGGCTTCTGCAGTTAGTTCATGTTTTCAGAACTGAAGTGTGAGATCTCCGGATTTTTTTTTTCTAATGGTTTGTTTGAATTTCCTTTATTTCGATAATCATATGTATGATTTCATTGTTTCTGTTAACTTTGGAGTTCAGCTCTTCTTCCACTTATTCCTTCAGGCGTCCAGTTAGGTTCCTTTTTTTTTTTGTGTGTGTGTGTGTGTTTTTAAATTTATGGAAATTCATGCTTTTGACCCTTTATGGTTTCCAAATAAAATGTTTTAGCATCACTGCTTATGTGTCATGACATTCCCTTGTTCATGGCTCTTTCTGCATTTCCTTTGGATTTTCTTTCTTGCATTCATTGCTAGTTCATGAGTGTGTTGGTTTTCCAACCTTTAGGGTATGACTGTATTTCCAATATAAAAGTGATATCTTCCCGTTTTCATACCTTCGTGATCATACGTGCCCAGGATAGGTTTTGACTTCTCTTCCAAGAATTAAGACTGGATTTGGACTCGAGCTCAGGACCTGCGATAGACAAAGTTAGGTCTGCTGCTGGGAAGAACATATCTTATTGTCCTCAGAGACGCAATCTTACTTATGGATCCCCAAAGATCAGGTGGTCTCAAGAGCCCATGTGGACGTCTGTTATTCCTTAGCACCTTTCCATCCAGATGATCTGTGCTGTGCTTAACGTGGATATCATAGTCCCCAACAATATTGGATTAAAGTCCCCATCTCCCTTCCTCTCTGTTCATATGCTTCCAACATTTAGATACAGCCATGATCTGGTATATATGTTGGCAGTTCTTCCAGGTTTCTGATATTTTGATGCTCCATCATGTCAAAACAACTTCTGCTCTCTTTTGTCTCTCAAAGGCATAAAATCACTCTAGATGACTTAGCCACAATCACTTTGGCTCTCTTCTCCTTGGCAAGAGCATAACCTACGTTTCCAAATTTTGTCACTTTCAAGCTATGTGTTCTTAATAGTCAAAGGAAATCTCCTATGGGCATCAGAATTCGAGCTTGTTTAATATTTGTTGTTTTATGATGGATCTATTCTCATTTTTTTTCTTTTTGGTTTATTTTATTATTTTATTTCCTTTAATTTAATTTAATTTTATTTTATTTTAATTTATTTTATTTTATTTTATTTTTTGTAATTTCAACCACTCCTACAAAATGTTTGTATTGACGGGAGACTTCGCCCTTAATGCTGAATGAATTATTGTTAGGTAAGAAGTTCACTTTCTCAATTCGGTTGACTTCTGACTTGAATTCTCTGTGCCTTTCCCTTTTATGGTATTTTCTTTGGGGATGCTTCATTAGTGCGATTTCTTACTTACTCCCCCTCTTTTGTGTGTCTTATCTGTGTGTGTGTTCGTGTGTGTGTGCATGTGCATGTCTTAATGTGTGCGTGGTCTGTGTGTGTTTCACACAAAACTTATAATTAAATTTCAAGAAGTAGGAATTGGGTCTCTTAAGGTTAGCAATTCAATTTGTTATTCCTTGTAAACTCACATTTTATCCGTTTCAAGAACATCTTCTGGAAGAAATGTCATCATTTGTCCTCTTCCATAAACACGTATTCTCACAAAACTGACTTCAAACAAACACCACATTTTTGTGCCTCATTAGAATTCTATTGTTTGTCCCTATACCCCTTGATTTTTCATATGTTTCTTGACTGTCTTGAGGGAGTGAAATAGTCTGTTAGTTTTCTTTCTGAGAATGATAGATATGACAGAGCCCAAAGCTCTCTGCAAGCCTGTCACATGAGACATGTGGAAGAGTTCATTCTTGCTTAAGTCTCAGTAAGAATTTGCAGTGTCTGGTGTTTGGATGCTTCATCAAGACAAAACACCTTCTGCTAATCATTTGTCTCTCGGAGGCATAAAATCGCTCCATTTGACGTAGGCACAATCACTTTGGCTCTCTTCCCCTTGGCAATAGTGTATCCTACGTATTCCCAATATCTTTGCTTTCAAGCCATATGTATCTTTATATTCGAAGGAAATTTCCTATTGTGAAGATAAAGTCGAGCTTTATAATATTTTTGTTTTCTTATGGATCTTTTCTGCCTTTTTTTTTTTTTTGGTGATTTCAAGCACTCTTATGAAGAGTTTGTATTGTCGGGAGACTTTAATCCTGAATACTGAATGAATTATTGATAGATAAGTAGTTCACATCTCATTTTGGTTGGCTTCTGACTGGATTCTCTTTGCATTCCCCTTTATGGTATTTTCTGTGGGGTTGATTCCTTAGTGTGATTCTGACTTCCTCTCTCTCTTTTGCGTGTCTTATATGTGAGTGTGTTCAGGTGTGTGTGCATGTGCAGTTGTTAATGTGTGTCTGTGTGTGTTTCACATAACACTTATAATTAAATTTCAAGAGATAAGAATTCGGTCTCTTAAGGATAGCAACTGAATTTGAGATGCCATGAAAAATCACATTCCATTCATTTCTGAACATCTTCTGCAAAGAACGTCATCTAGTTTCCTCTTCAAAAAACACATATTCTCACAAAACTGCCTTCAAACAAACACCAAATTTTTGTGCCTCATAAGAGTAGATTTTTTGTCCCTATACCCCTTGCTTTTTCATATGTTTCTTGACTGTCTTGAGGCAGTGAAATCTTCTGGTTTTTGTCCTTCTGAGACAAACAGTCTGTTTTCTTTCTGAGAATGATAGATGTGATGAAGCCCAATGGTCTCCCCAACCCTGCCACATGAGACATGTGGAAGAATTCATTCTGGCTTATGTCTTAGTAAGAATTTGCGGTGACATGGAGGACAGTGAGATGGTAGTAGTGGCTAATAGCCTCGTGTTTGTATTCAGCCATGAAAGCAACAGAAAGAGGACAACATAAACTGCAATGGGGTGGATATTGACCTGAACCCTACAAAGTATTCTCCACCGCGAAGAGAATGGAAAGCGCAGAGACTAAGGGAGAAGGTTGGAGACATGGCTCAGTGGAGATTTGTGTGGTTCATGCATCAGAGGGCAGAGATACCATTCAAAGGACAATGGCACAGGAAAGCATGGCTCACTGGGAACCCACAAGAAACCTGTATCCCAGTGCCATGGGCTGTTATGAGCATAGGATCTGAAGGGCACAAGTTCTTGAAACACAAGTTGTGAGGGCTAGATTTTTGAAATCAGTAGGCTTGGCAGACATTGGCTTGAAAGAACACCACATTTTTCCTGCACAGGACACCAAGAAGCAACCAGGTGCAGACTGCCTGGAGACAATGATCAGAGACAATACCAGGAGAAGCATTGGGAAGATGGTGGGACCTGGCAGTGCATCCATGAGAGGCATTGTTTGTGGAAATGACTCAATGGGGGCATAAGAAATTTTGGGCTCTCTCACCAGCAGCATCAAGACAGAGCTATTGGCCAAGAAGGACAGTGAGGACATTTGCTGCCAAGCCTGCCAACACGAAATCCCAACCATGGAGCACTTGGAGGACTGACTTCCTCAGTCCAAGATGCTTAGTCCACGGAGCATTGGGCACGAGAAGAAAGCCTTGACCACATGCTCTCTTCTGAACACAGCATTCTGCAGACCTGAATTCTTTTGAGTTGGTGGAATGTCTCCTTTCACAGGCACACCAGAGCCCACCTATGTAAACCTCAGCATATTCAGCCCGGACCAAAAACACATCAAACGTCAGGAAAGGAGGGCCCTAGCAGTTGATTGGTCTCAAGGAAGGGTCAGACGTACACAACAGCAGATGGCAAGCATGCCATACACATACACACACACACACACACACACACACACACACACACACACACACACACAAAGAGCTCCTGAAGAGAAGACTGGTTGGAGACTGGATGCAAAGTACGGGAACATGGCATAATTGGAAGATCCAAATAGTGACTGAGAAGAATAAGCCTAGAAAATAAGGAAGCAAATTCTAAGAGAAAAGGCAGAATGATGGAACATGATACTGAGCTTAGGGAATCATCATCTCCAAGGAATTGAAAGAGGTGCTTTTGTAGCAGAGTAAAAGTGATAAAAAGAAAAGAAGACTGAACATGGATTTGAGAAATCAGGGTCAAAAATGACCCTCATCTGGGAGCAGAAACAGAGGTCCAGAATCAGAGGTACAGAGGACTATCATCTCCTTTCACAGCAACAGAACACAAAAAGACATAGTGTCATTCCCCCTGGAAAATCTAGGCATGGAAGAATATCTTTTGGCAATAGTCATGGGTGAATAGTTTGTCCATAGCCCAGTCACTGACTTCATGAGGAAAAGCTATACCAGCTCTCGAAGCAGGCCAGGATAGCTCAAGCAACACCAGCCCAAGCCAAAATCCTTATCCCCTGCATTTTTGAAAAATGACAGAGCAGCTCTCTTGTCTAGAACCAGGAGGTACTCAGACGTCAATGGTTGAGTCCCATGTTGTGTCCATCAGACCAGACGTGGACTTGAGATCAACTCATGATTCCAGGGTCTTGGTATCAAATCTGGTCTCAGGTTCTCTGCTCAGGATCAAGTAAGCTTCTCCCTCTCCAGTTCCACCCCCTGATAGGGATCTCTCTGCCTCTCTGTCCAATACGAGCATGCACATATTTGTACAGGATAACAAAGACAAAACCAGTGAACAATAATTGACTGGGTCCTGAAGATGTTTTATTGAATTTGGACCTAGGTTCCTATGGAGGGCAGCCAGGTACAGAGAAACTCCCACCATCCTAAAATGCCCGACATTCGCTCAGAGCTCCCTTGTTCATTCTCCTGTTTTTTGCCTTCCCTGATCACCTCACCAACTCGCAGCATCCGCTGTCTGTCATGCTGTACTAACCCCTTGTTGACATATTATGCATCTTATCGGGGCTCCTAGGAACATGCCCATCTTCCGCAAGAGGCACTGGGCACGCATGAAACCTTCCGCAATGGGCACGCATGAAACCATTTGGGGGATGGTCATGAGAGGGTGAAGGCAGGCTTGTGCTGCCACATCTCCATGCAGTACCACAGAGGGGAGCTTCTCCACCCTGAGGGAGTGCTCAAGCTTCCTCCATATTTGAATCCTCTTCAATGCGTCCTTTTCTACATACATTTTGTCTTCCTGTAATGGGCACGGAAGTTTTTCAGATGGCTTCACTTGGGCTACGGGTCTCTTCCAACATGCTCTCCGTTGTCTTCTGTGGACTCCAAGTACATGAGTCAATCCTGGACCTAAGGTTCTAGGGTGTGGAGATTGCCTTGGATGCATGGTCATTTTGGAAGATTGGAAAGCTTTGTTTGCACCGTATCTGGAGACGCTCGAGGTCTCGTTCCTTGCTGTGGAAGATCCAGACATGTCTTTGGCATGGTTGCGGGGGTTCACTTTGAGCTTTCGTTGAGTGGCCCTGATGGAATGAGGGATGCTTGCCTTTCTCCAGAGTCCAGAGGGCTGGTGCTGAAAATCACGAGCAAACTCTATTTTATGGACCATAGAGAAGGTGACACCAACTCGCTTTGCAAACTGCTTTGGTGAGAGACCCAGGTGGCTTCACTGGTTTGGGACGGCTGCTGGTCCTCTTGCCCACCCATGACTACTATAGAAAAGTGTACTGATCAGGCAAGGGTTGATGAGGAGTGGTTGCTACGAACTCAAAGCTTTATAACATCACAGATGCTGGCTTCACTGAAGCAGCTGTCCCTCTCCCATGACATTCGTGTCCTATGGCTTTAGTTAGGAAGCCCCAGGAAGGACAGAACAACAGCCCTCTGAGCCTGAACAAGAACTCAGGTTGTCTGGTGCGATAATGTCCCACTTCCCCTTCCTAGAGACTAAGAGGAAAGAAAATGACATTTAGTATACCTTCATTTAGGCCACCATTTCCGCAGAGACATTAAACTGTCCTAGTTCCACTACTATTTCTAGAGATCTCAAGAAACAGTGAGGCCTCGCGGGTATGATCAGCTCTCCGTGGGGTTTGTCATCCTGTGGGTGATAGCGTCCTTTCTCAGCGTCTTTTTCCTTTGTTAGGTGATGACTAAGGGACGGAAAGTCCCTTTTCGAGTAAAAAAATGAGGGCATCGTTATATGGTGCCGTCTGTGGCCACGTCTCCTAGTGTTCTGAAACACGCGGCTAAGGGATTACGCCTCTGTCTACCTGTCTTTCGCGTAAAAACCTTTGCAAAGTCTTCGAGGAGAGTGATATTCTGCATCAGAGCTAACACTTAAGGAAGAGGCCTGGACCGCACCCGTTGTCATCATTATTTAACTGTACTTGTTGTGGTAACGGGTATAGACATGTTGACCAAGTCTCTTTAGTCAAAAGGAATGGGACGGCCTATACTGACGACTAGCAAGGCCCATTTGAGCAGACCTTTGGAGTGAGCCACAATGCCCTGGCAAGGTCTAGTTGATCAGGAAGTTTGGGTCCATTTCGGCACCACAGGATCCTAAGCAGTTGAAGTGAATGAACCCGTGGAACATGCCTTGACATGAGTGTCCAATGCCTGGCTGATGGGAAATGGAAAAGGCAAGCAGACAAAGGGAAATATCATATGGCTTCCCACAATATGTTCCTCTGGAGGAATACCTTGACCCTTAGTAAAGGAAGGAAAAAAAGGAAGGGGAAGAAGTCAGCAATGGAGACTCACCAGGAGTGACTCAGGAATTTGAGAACCAAGCTGTGGGTTACAGAAATGAGAACCGCCTAATGGTGTTCAGGACTTGTGGCATATATTAGGAGGAGCACTACAATGTACATGCAACTAAAGCATCGATGAATACTCTGTCAAAAACAGATGATGGATGATAGGAAGGCATTCTCAACGGAACAGCAACAACAACAACATAAATTCAGAGGAAAACAATCTGGCCCTCTCAAAACCAAAGGTATTCACTGGGAGCTAAAGAAAGAATGATATTTTTTATTATCTTTTTTTATTGAAATGACATGGGATTGGTTTCCTAAAATGTCCTTCTCTGAATTGGGTTTTTATCCTTGTGAATTAGAGTCTACCCGCCTCTTCCATCTCTGGAATCCTTGAGAGGACATGACAATGCCTTCCCTAATTACCTAGAAGAGTGGCCCAGGAGAATACCTTGGACCTGGCCTTCTGTGTGTTGGCAGTTGTTGGATTATTGCTCCATACGCTTCAGTCAATACTAGAGAGCTGAGATTTTGTAGGTTTCCTGACCTAATCTTGTGTTTCTCTATGTGTGTGGTATTTAAACTTTTCTCGCAGTTCTTGGATTGCTAGCATAAATATCTGGATGTGTCTCTTAGGTTATTCTTTTTTCCTTTGAAATGTTGTCATGTGGTTCCATACTGTCAGTTGTGTGCTTCTCTCCCTATTTTTTTCCAGTAATGTCTTCTGTGGTTTGTTCGTGTTTTCAAATCTGAAGTGTGAGATCTCCTGATTTTTTTCCTATTTGTTTGTTTGTATTTCCTTAATTTGATAATCACATGTATGATTTCAATTTTTCTGTTAACACTGGTGTTTGGTTTTTCTTCATTCGGTTGCTTCAAACATCCAGTTAGGTGGCTTTCTTTATCAGTGTTTTTAAATTTTGGAAATGCATGCATTTAACCCTATATGGTTTCCCCAAAAAATGTTTTGGCATCATCCCATAAGTTTCTTGATATTCCTTTGTTAATGGCTCTTTCTGCTTTTCCTTTCGATTTTCTTTCTTGCATTCATTGCTAGTTCGTGAGTGTGTTGTGTTTTCCAAATTTTAGTGTCTGGCTATATTTCCAATTTGAAAGTGATATCTTCCCGTTTTCATACCTTCGTGATCATAAGTACCCAGGATAGGTTTTGATTTCTCTTCCATGAATTACGACTGGGTTTGGACTCGAGCTCATGACCCGAATAGACAAAGATATGTCTGCCGCTGGGAAGAACATATCTTATTGTCCTCAGAGACGCAATCTTACTCATGGATCCCCAAAGTTCCAGTGGTCTAAAGAGTTCTTGTGGACGTCTTTTCTTCCTTAGCTCCTTCCCATTCAGATGATCTGTCCTATGCTTAACGTGGATATCATAGTTGCCAACAGTATTGGATAAAAGTCGCCATCTCCATTCCTGTGTGTTCATAGGCTTCCAACGTTTAGATACACCATTGTTCTTGGTGTATATGTTGGCAATTCTTCCAGGTTTTGTTGTTTTGATGCTCCATCAATACAAAACACCTTCCGCTAATCTTTTGTCTCTCGAAGGCATAAAATCATTCTCACTGATTTAGGCACAAACACTTTGGCCATGTTCTCCTTGGCATGACCATATCTTGGGTTTTCCCAATTTCTTTTCCTGAAAGCTTTACATATCTTTATAGTCTAAGGACATCTCCTATGGGCAACAGAAGGTCGAGCTTGTTTAATATTTGTTGTTTTATTATGGATCTTCTTTACCATTTTTTTTTTTTTGAATTTCAAACACTGCTACAAACTGTTTCTATTGACGGGAGACTTTAGTCCTGAATACTGAAGGAATTATTGATAGGTAATAGTTCACTTTCTCATTTCGGTTGGCTTATCATTGGATACTATTTGCCTTTCCCCTTAATTGTATTTGATTTGGGGTTGCTTCATTAGTACGATTCCTCTCTTCCTCCCCATCTATGGCATGTCTTATCCTTCTGTGTATTCATGTTTGTGGGCATGTGAATATGTTAATGTGTGTGTGGTCTGTGTGTGTTTCATATAACACTTATGATTAAATTTCGAAGGATAGGAATTCAGTCTCTTATGGGTAGCAATTAAAATTGACATACCTTGAACACTCACTTTCCATCAGTTTCAGGAAAATCTTCTGTGAGAAATGTCATCTCTTGTCCTCTTCGAGAAACAGGTGTTCTCACAAACTGCCTTCAAACAAACACCACCATTTGAGTTCCTCATTAGAGTCGTACTGTTTGTCCCAATACCCTTTCTTTTTTGTATGTTTCTTGACTGTCATGAGGGAGTGAAATCGTCTGTTTGTTGTCTTTCTGAGAATGATAGATGTGACGAAGCCCAATGCTCTCTGCAACACTGCCATATGTGACAAGTGGAAGAATTCATTCTTGCTTATGTCTCAATATGAATTTGCAGTGACATGGAGGACAGTGAGATGGTAGTAGTGTCTAATAACCTCATGCTTGTCTTCATCCATGAAGGCAACAGGAAGATGACCACAACAACTGCAATGGTGGCGATTTTTACCTGAAGCCTACAAGGTAAACTCCACAGCGAAAGAGAACGGAAGTTGCAGAGATCATGGGAGAAGGGAGGAGACATAGCTCAGGGGTGATTTGGTTGGTTTGTGGATTAGAGAGCCATGAGCCCATGCAGAGGGTAAAGGCACAGGAGAGCAGGGCACATTGAGAACCCACAAGAAACCTGTCACCCAGTGCCCTTTGCTGTGACACTGAGGGTCTGAAGGGCACGAGTTCCTGACAACACAAGTCTTGAGGGCTGGAGTTTTCAGCTCAGCAGGCTTGGCAGACATCGAATCGAAAGAACACTGTCCTTTAACCTCATAGGACAACAACAAGCAAGCAGGGGCAGGAGCCTGGAGACAATGATCAGAGACAATATCAGGAGATGCAGTGGGAAAATGGTGAGTCCTGGGAGTGCATCCGTGAAAGGCATTGTTTGTGGAGATGTCTCAATGGGTACATAAAAATTTGGAGCTCTCGCACTAGCAGCATCAAGACAGAGCTACTGGCCAAGAGAGGTAGTTGATGACATTGTATGCCTACCCTGCCAACACAAAATCCCAACCGTGGAACACTTGGAGGACTGCTTTCCTCAGTCCACGATGCTTTGTCTAGGAGAAAAGATACTCCCATAGGGGACGAGAAGAAAGCATTGACCACATGTTCTCTCTGAACACAGCATTCTGCAGCCCTGCGTTCTGTTGAGTTGACGATTCCAGGGTCTTGGCATTGTCTCCTGTAGGTTCTCTGATCAGGAGCAAGTAAGATTCTCCTTCTCCAACTCCACCCCCGGATTGGGATCTCTCTGCCTCTCTGTCCAATACGTGCATGCGCATCGTTGGACAAGATAACAAAGACAAAAACCAGTGCACAATAATTGACTGGGGCCAGAGGATGTTTTATTGAATTTAGACCTAAATTCCTAAGAACGGCAAACAGGTACAGAGACCCCCCACCACCCTAAAATGTCCGACCTTCGCTCAGATTTCCCTTGTTCATTCTCCTGTTCTATGTTCCTGGATCTCCTAAATAACCTGCAGCATCCGCTGTCGCACTGTATTGATCCCTTTTTGACACACTGTGAATCCTCTTGGGCTCCATTGGAAAGTGCCCATCTTCCTCCAGAGGCACTGTTTGCTTATCGCATGAAACCATGTGGGAATTGTCATGAGTGTGAAGGCAGGCTTGTGCTGCCACATCTCCATGCAGTTCCACAGAGGGTAGCTGCTCCACCCTGAGGGAGTACCGCAGGTTCTTCACAATCGAAACCTCTTCAATTGTCCTTTTGGACATACAGGTTGTCTTCCTGAAACGGGCACGAAAGTCTTTCAAATGGCTTCACTTGGGCTATGGGTCTCTTCCAACAGGCTCTCCGTTGGCTCCTGTGGACTCCAAGAACATGAGTCCATCCTGGACCTATGGTTCTAGGTTGTAGTGTCTGCCTTGGATGCATGGTCATTTTGGAAGATAGGGATTCCTTGTTATACCATTTATGGAGACGCTTGAGGTACTTGTGTCCTCGCTGTGGAAGAATCCAGACATGTCTTTGATACAGTTGCGGGGATTCACTTTGAGCTTTCCTTGGGTGTCCGTTTTCCTCTTCAGAGCTCCGTGATTGAGTGGGAGGGCATCACCCTTGCACAGGGCTCGGATTTCCTCCCCTGAGCCTGCTGCTTTCGGTCTGATTGTTCCTTGACCTGTCGTGGCTCTGATGGAATGAGGAATTTGTGCCTTTCTTCAAATTCCAGAGGGCTGGTGCTGACAGTCACGACCAAACACTACGTATTGGTCCTTGGAGAAGGTGACACTGATTCGCTTCGCAAAATGCCTTGGTGAGAGAGCCAGGCAGCTCCAGCGATTTGGGACAGTGGGGTCTTCTTGGCCCACCCATGATTACTCCAGCCAAGTGTAGTGATCAGGCATGGGTTGATGAGTAGTGGTTGCTATGACCTCAAAGCTTTGTGACATCACAGATGCTGGCTTCACTGATGCAGCTGTCCCTTTACAATGATATTAGTGTTTTATGGCTTTAGTTAGGAAGCCCCTGAAGGACAGAACAAGAGCCCTCTGAGCCTGGTCAAGAACACAGCTTGTCTTGTGGGTATATGTCCCACTTCCCCTTTCTAGACACAAAGAAGAAAGAAATTGACATTCAGTATACCTGCCTTTAGGCCAACATATCCCGGAGACAGCAAGGTCACTTATTTCCACTACAATTTCTAGAGATCTCAAGAAACAGTGAGGCCCCCAAGAATGAGCAGCTCACCATGGGGATAGTCATCCTGTGGGTGTAAGCATTCTTTGCAAGCTTTTTTGCCTATGGGTCAGTGTTGACTAATGGACGGAAAGTCCCTTTTCGAGGAGAAAGGTGAGGTCATCGATATATGGTGCTGTCTGTGGCCTCGTCTCCTAGTGTCTGAAACACGAGGCTAAGGGATTAGGCCTCTGTCGACCTGGCTTTCCCTGAAACACATTTGCAAAGTCTTCGAGGAGAGTGATATTCTGTGTCAGAGCTAACTCTTAAGGAAGAGGCCTGGACCACAACTGTCATCATCATTAGTTAACTGTACTTGTTGTGGTAACGGGTATAGACATGTTGACCAAGTGTCTTTAGTCAGAAGGAAAGGGATGGCCTATACCGACAGCCTGCAAGGCCCATTCGAGCAGACCTTTGGATTGAGCCACAATGCCCTGGCGAGAACTAGTGAATCAGGAAGTTTGGGTCCATTTCAGCACCACAGTATAACTCAATTGCCTAAGTGAATTAACCCCTGGACCTTGCAATGACATGAAGGCCCCATGCCTGGCTGATGGGAAATGGAAAAGGCAAGCAGAGAAAGGGAAATATCATATGGCTTCCCAATATGTGCATTTCCAATTTGAAAGTGATATCTTCCTGTTTTCATACCTTCGTGATCATAAGAGCACAGGATAGGCTTTGACTTCTCTTCCATGCATTACCACTGGATTTGGATTCGACCTCATGACCTGGGATAGACAAGGTTAGGTCTGTCGTGGGAAGAACATATCTTATTGTCCTCAGAGACGCAATCTTACTCATTGATCCTCAAAGTTCCGGTTGTCTTGAGAGCGCATGTGAATTTCTTTTATTTCTTATCTCCTTCCCATCCAGATGTTCTGTTCTGTGCTTATCGTGGATATCATAGTTCCCAAAGTATTGGATTAAAGTCACCATCTCTCTTCCTGTCTGTTCATAGGCTTTCAACGCTTAAATACACCCTTGTTCGTGGTGTATATGTTGGCAATTCTTCCAGGTTTCTGTTATTTTGATGCTCCATCAATACAAAACACCTTCCGCTAATCTTTTGTCTCTCGAAGGCATAAAATCACTCTCGCTGACTTAGGTACAAATACTTTGGCTCTCTTCTCCTTGGCAAGAGCATAACCTACGTCTTCCCAATTTCTTCACTCGAAAGCTATGAGTATATTTATAGTCAAAGAAAATCTCCCATGGGCAACAGAAGGTCGAGCTTTTTTAATATATGTGTTTTCTTGTGGATCCTTTCTACCTTTTTGTTTGTTTGTTTTGTTTTGGAATTTCAACCACTCCTACCAACTGTTTGTATTGACGGGAGACTTTAGTCCTGAATACCGAATGAATTATTGATAGGTAATAATTCACTTTCCATTTCAGTTGGCTTCTCACTTGGATTCTATTATCCTTATTGCTTTATGGTATATTCTTTGCAGTTGCTTCATTAGTACGATTCCTCGCCCCCTCCCCATATTTTGCATGTCTTATATTTTTGTTTGTTCTTGTGTGTGTATGTGAATGTTTAATGTGTGTTGGTCTGTGTATGTTTCACATAACAGTTATTATTAAAATATTAGAGGTAGGAATTCGGTCTCTTATGGGTAGGAATTCAATTTGATATGCATTGAAAACTCACATTCCATCCATTTCAGGAAAATCTTCTGTGAGGAATGTCATCTCTTGTCCTCTTCGAGAAACACGTGTTCTCACAAAACTGCCTTCAAACAAACACGAGCATTTCAGCTCCTCATTAGAGTCGTACCGTTTGTCCCAATACCCTTGCTTTTTCATATGTTTCTTGACTGTCATGAGGGAGTAAAATTCTCTGTTTGTTGTCTTTCTGAGAATGATAGATGTGACGAAGCACAATGCTCTCTGCAACACTGCCATATGAGACAAGTGGAAGAATTCATTCTTGCTTATTTCTCAGTACGAATTTGCGGTGACATGGAGGATAGTGAAATAGTAGTAGTGTCTAATAATTTATTCTTGTATTCTGCCATGAAGTCAACAGGAAGATGTCATCAACAACTGCAAGGGGGTGAAATTAACCTGAAGCCTACAAGGTAAACTCCACAGCCAAAGAGAACGGAAGTCGCAGAGATGATGGGAGAATTTGATGACATGGCTCAGGTCAGGGGAGATTTGGTTGGTTCGTGGATCAGAGGGCCATGAGCCCATGCAGAGGACAAAGGCACAGGAGAGCAGGACACACTGGGACCCCACAAGGAACCTGTTTACAATTGCCGTTAGCTGTGACATGCAGAGGGTCTGGAGGGCACGAGTTCTTGACAACACAAGTCTTGAGGGCTGGAGTTCTCAGATCGGTAGGCTTGTGAGACATCGAATCGAAAGAACACCATCTTTTTCCTGCATAGAGAAGGCAGAATGATGTAACATGAAATTGAGCTTAGTGAATCTCCACGGAAATGAAAGACGTGCCTCTTGTAGGAGAAGTAAGAGTGAGAGAAAGAAAAGAGCACTGAATGTAGATTGGAGAACTTGGGGCTGAAAACGACCCTCATCTGGGAGCAGAGACAGAGGTCCAGAATCAGGGGCACCGAGGACTACCATCACCTTCCAAAGAAGCAGAGCACCAAAAGACATAGTTCCATTCCCCTTGGAAAATCTAGGCATGGAGGTATTCTCTTTAGGCATATAGGCATCGGAGAATAGTTTGTTCATAGTCCAGTCACTGACTTAAAGAAGAAAAGCTATACCAGCTCTCGAAGCAGGCCGGATAGCTCAAGCAACACAGCCAAAGCCAAAATATTTATCCCCTGCATTTCTGAACAATGACAGAGCAGCAGTTCTTGTCTAGAACCAGAAGGTTTTCAGAGGTCAATGGTTGGGTCCCTGGTTGTGTCCATCAGTTCAGAGGCGGCCTTCATATTAACTCATGATTCCTTGGTCTAGGCATTGAATCTGGTCTCAAGTAAGCTTCTCCCTCTCCAGCTCCACCCCCTGACTGGGATTTCTATGCCTTTCTGTCCAATACAAGCATGCACATCGTTGGACAATATAACAAAACAAAACCAGTGCACAATAATTGACTGAGTCCTGAGGATGTTTTATTGAATTTTGACCTAGCTTCCTATGGAGGGCAGCCAGTTACAGAGAGCCTCCCACCATCCTAAAATGTCCGACTGTCGCTCAGAACTCCTTGTTAATTCTCTTGTTCTTTTTCATCCTGGATCTCCTCACCAACCTGAAGCATCCGATGTCTGTTGTGCTGTACTGACCACGTGTTGACACATTGTGCATCCTCTCGGGGCTCCATTGGAACATGCCCATCTTCCACAAGAGGCACTGTTTGCTTATCGCATGAAGCCAATGGATAATGGTCATGAAAGGTGAAGGCAGGCTGGTGTTGCCACATCCCAATGCAGTTCCACAAAGGTAGCTGCTCCACCCTGAGGGGCTACTCCAGGTTCTTCCACATTTGAATCCTCTTCAATGCGTCCTTTTGGACATTCAAATTGTCTTCCTGAAACGGGCACGGAAGTCTTTTAGATGGCTTCACTTGGGCTAAGGGTCTCTTCCAACACTCTCTCCGTTGGCTCTTATGTACTCCAAGTACATGAGTCCATCCTGGACCTAAGGTTCTAGGGTTAGATTCTGCCTTGGATGCATGGTTTTGGAAGATGGGGATGCCTTGTTGGCATCGTGTCTGGAGAAGCTCGAGGTACTCGTGTCCTCGCTGTGGAAGAATCTAGACATGCCTTTGGCTCGGTTCCATGGGATTACTTTGAGATTTCCTTGGGTGGCCATTTTCCTGTTTAGGAGCTCCGAATTTGGGTGTAAAGGCCTCACCCTTGCACAGGGCTCGTATTTCCTCCCCAGAGGTTTTGCTGGCGTTATGATTGTTTCTTGGCCTGTCATGGCTAAGATGGAATGAAGGATGCTTGCCGTTCTCCGGAGTCCAGAGGGTTGGTGCTGACAGTCACGACCACACACTACAAATTGTGCCAGGGAGAATGTGACACCGACTCACTTCGCAAACTACCTTGGTGAGGGATCCAGGTGGGTCCAGCGGTTAGGGACAGCTTGAGGTCCTCTTAGCACACCCATGAATACTCGAGCCTAGTGTCGTGATCAGGTGTGGGTTGATGAGGAGTGGTTGCTATGTCCTCAAAGCATTGTGACATCACAGATGCTGGCTTCACTGAAGCAGCTGTCCCTCTCCCATGAATTGGTGTCCTATGGCTTTAGGTATAAAGCCCCGGGAAGGACAGAACAGGAGCCCTCTGAGCCTGAACAAGAGCTCAGGTTGTCTTGTGGGATAATGTCCCACTTCCCCTTTCTAGAGACAAAGTGGAAAGAAAATGACATTCAGTATACCTTCCTTTAGGCCAACATATCCCTTGAGACAGCAAGATGTCCTCTTTCCACTACAATTTCTAGAGATATCAAGAAACGGTGAGGCCTCATGGGTATGAGAGCTCCGCGTGAGGCTTGTCATCCTGTGGGAGAGAGCGTACTTTGTCAGCGTCGTCAGCTTATGGGTCAGTGATGACTAAAGGGCGGAAAGTCCCTTTTCGTGGAAAAAGGTGAGGGCATCGATATATGGTGTCGTCTGTGGCCTCATCTCCTAGTGTTCTAAAACACGTGGCCTAGGGATTTGTCTTCTGTCTACCGGCTTTAACTTAACAAACTTTGCAAAGTCTTCGAGGAGAATGACATTCTGCATCAGAGCTAATTTTAAGGAAGAGGCCTTGACTGCAACCGTCGTCATTATTAGTTAACTGTACTTGTTGTGGTAACGAGTATAGACATTTTGAACAAGTCTCTTTTGTGTCTCTTGCCGTTCTCCGGAGTCCAGAGGGTTGGTGCTGACAGTCACGACCAAAGGGACGGCCTATACTGATGGCTTGCAAGGCCCACTTGAGCAGACCTTTGGAGTGAGCCACAATGCCCTTGCAAGGACTAGTGTATCAGGAAGTTTGGGTCCATTTTAGCACCACAGTATTCCTCAGCCATCGAAGTGAATGAAACCCTGGACCTTACCTTGACAAGAATGTCCCTTGCCTGGTTGAGGGCTAATGGAAAAGGCAAGCTGACAAAGGGAAATATCATATGTCTTCCCTCAATGTGCCTCGGGAGGAATACCTTGGCCCTTAGTAAAGTAAGGGAAAACTGAATTGGAATAAGTCAGAGAAGGAGACCCACCAGGAGTGACTCAGGACTCTGAGAACCAAGCTGAGGGTTACAGAAAAGAGAACTGCTTAATGGGTGGTCAGGAGTTGTGGCATATATTAGGAGGAGCACTAGGACGTACAATCAACTAAAGCATCCGTGAATACTCTGTCAATAACGGATGATGGATGATAGGCAGGCTTTCTCAACAGAACAGCAATAACAACAACAAAAATTCAGAGGAAAACATTCCCTCCCTCATAATACCAAAGGAAGTCACAAGGAGAAAAGGAAAGCATTATATTTTTTATTATCTTTCCTTATTGAAATGACATGGGATTGGATTCCCTAAATGTCATTCTCTGAATTAGGTCTTTATCCTTGTGAATTAGAGTCTACCCGCCCCTTCCATCTCTGGAATCGATGAGAGGACATGACAAGGCCTTCGCTAAATACTTAGAAGAGTGCCACAGGAGAATGACTTGGACCTGGCCTTCTGTGTGTTTGCAGGTGTTGGATTACTGCTTCAAGTGCTTCAGTCACTACTAGAGAGCTGAGATTTTGAAGGTTTCCTGACCTAATCTTGGATGTTTCTATGTGTCTGGGAATTTATCCTTTTCTCTCAGATCTTGGATTTGCTAGCATAAATGCGTGGATGTGCCTCTTAGGTTATTCTTTTTTTATTTTTACCACTTGTCATTTGGTTTCATACTGTCAGCTGTGTGCTTGTCTCCCATTGTTTTCCAGTAATGGCTTAGACGGTTTGTTCTTGTTTTCAAACCGAAGTGTGGGATCTACTTATTTTTTTTTCTATTTGTTTCTTTATATTTCCTTAATTTTGATAATCACTTGTATGATTTTAATTTTTCTGTTAACTTTAGAGTTTGGTTTTTCTTCATTCTGTTCCTTCAGTCATCCTTTTGGTTGGCTTTCTTTTTTGCTGTTTTTAAATTTTGGAAATGCACGCATTTAACCCTATATGGTTTCCCCATAAAATGTTTTGGCACCATCCTCTAAGTTTTTTAGAATTCCTTCGATCATGGCACTTTCTTCTTTTCCTTTGGATTTTCTTTCTTGCATTCATTGCTACTTCGTGAGTTTGTTTTGTTTTACAACTTTTAGCGTCTGGCTGTATTTCCAATTTGAAAGTGATATCTTCCTGTTTTCATACCTTCGTGATCATAAGTGCACAGGATAGGTTTTGACTTCTCTTCCAGGAATTATGACTGGATTTGGACTCGAGCTCATGACCTGCGGTAGGAAAAGTTATGTCTGCTGGTGGGAGGAACATATCTTATTGTCCTCAGCGACGAAATCTAACTCATGGTTCCCCAAAGTTCCGGTGGTCTCAAGAGCCCATGTGGATGTCTGTTATTCCTTAGCACATTCCCATCCAGATGATCTGTCCTATGCTCTAAGTGGATATCCTAGTTGCCAACAGTAGTGGATAAAAGTCGCCATCTCCCTTCCTTTGTGTTCATGGGCTTCCAACGTTTAGATACACCCTTGTTCGTAGTGTATATGTTGGCAATTCTTCCAGGTTTCTGTAGTTTTGATGCTCCATCAAGACAAAACACCTTCCACTTATCTTTGTCTCTCAAAGGCATAAGATCACTCTCGCTGACTTAGGCACAAACACTTTGGCTCTCTTCTCCTTGGGAATAGCATAACCTACGTCTTCCCGATTTCTTCACATGCAAGCTATGAGTATCAATATAGTCGACGGAAATCTCCTATGGGCATCAGAAGGATGAGCTTGTTTAATATTTGTTGTTTTCTTATGGATCTTTCCTAACTCTTTTTTTTTTTTTTTTTTTTTTTTTGGAATTCCAACCACTCCTACCAACTGTTTGTATTGACGGGAGACTTTAGTCCTGAGTACTGAATGTATTAACGATAGGTAAAGGTTCACTATCTCATTTCGGTTGGCTTCTCACTTGGATTTTATTTGCCTTCATCTATATGGTATTTTGTTGGGGTTTCTTGGTGCGATTCCTTGCTTCTTCCCCATCTTTTGCATGTCTTATCATTGTGTGTGTTTATGTGTGTGTTCATGTGCATGTGTTAATGTGCGTGTGGTCTGTGTGTGTTTCACATCACAATTATTATTAAAATACGAGAGAATGGAATTCGGTCTCTTGTGGGTAGCAATTCAATTTGAGATGCCTTGAAAACTCACATCCATCTGTTTCAGGAAATCTCCTGCAAGGAATGTCATCTCTTGTCCTCTTCAAGAAACTCGTGTTCTCACAAAACTGCCTTCCAACAAACACCACCATTTGAATTCCTCATTAGAGTCATACAGTTTGTCCCAATACCCTTGCTTTTTCATATGTTTCTTGATTGTCATGAGTTAGTGAAATCGTCTGTTTGTTATCTTTCTGAGAATGATAGATGTGACAAAGCCCAATGCTCTCTGCAAGACTGCCATAAGAGAAAAGTGGAAGAATTCCATCTTGCTTATGTCTCATTACGAATTGCGGTGACATGGAGGAGTGTGAGATCGTAGTAGTGTCTAATAACCTCATGCTTGTATTCAGCCTTGAAGGCAACAGGAAGATGACCACAACAACTGTAGTGGGGTGGAAATTAATTTAAATCCTACAAGGTAAACACCAGAGTGAAAGAGAACGGAAGTTGCAGAGATGCTCGGAGAAGGTTGGAGACATGGCTCAGGGGAGATTTGGTTGGTTCGTGTATCAGAGGGTCGGGGTCCATGCAGAAGACCAAGGCACAGGAGAAAGAGGCACACTGGGAACCCACAAGGAACCTGTTTCCCAGTGTTGTTGACTGTGACATACAGAGTGTGTGAAGGGCACAAGTACTTGAAAACACAAGAGTTGAGGCCTGGAATTTTCATATCAGCAGGCTTGGCAGACATCGACCTGAAAGAACACCATCTTTTTCCTGCATAGGACACCAACAAGCAACCAGAAGCAGACATCATGGAGACAATGATCAGAGAAAATACTAAGAAACGCAGTGGGAAGATGGTTATTCTTGGTTGTGCATCCGTGAATAGAGTGCATCAGTGTTATTCGAGATGTCTTAATGTGGACATAATAATTTTTGGCTCTCACAACAGCAGCATCAAGAGAGACCTACGGGCCAAGACCGGTAGTTGAGGATATAAGCTGCCAGCCAGTCAACACGAAATCCCAATCGTGGCATACCTGGAGGACTGCCAAACTCAGTCTAAGATGCTTAGTCCAAGGAGAACAGATTCTCCCATAGGGGACGAGAAGAAAGCCTTGACCACATGTTCTCTTCTGAACACAGCATTCTGCAGGCCTGCGTTCTGCTGAGTTGGAGGAATTTCTCCTTTCACAGGCACACCAGAGCCCACCAAGGTAAACCTCAGCATAGTAAGGCCGTCCCTAAAAACACAAAAGGGCAGGAAAGGAGAGGCACTACAAATGACAGGCCTCAGGACAGGTCATCCACTACACAAACAGCAGATGGCAAGCATGCCACACACACACACACACTCACACACACACACACACACGCATGTTGCACTCAACAAACATAAAGGGCCAGCCCTGTGTCACTCCCGGATCTCTTCTTCCTAAAGATATTACCCTCAGGTTAAAAAACAGAATGAGCTTAACGAATACAGAGAGGTGACAGAGACATAGATACAATGCAAAGATGAAAGAATCAATTGATGCCCAGGTAAAGGAATAAGGAATGATTACGGCTAGGCAATCAGAGTGAAACCTCTACATAGAACACCCCCGATGTGGGGTTGAAAGCAGCGGCCTGGATACTCGCTGTATATCAGAAAACATAGAAGATATCAGAGAGTCTATAACCACAGAGATTAAACTGATAAAGAAAAAGGCACCTAAAGAATTCCTGAAGAGAAGATTGGCAGGAGACTGGATGCAAAGTCCGGGAACATGGCAGAAGTGGCGGATCCAATTAGGGACCGGGAAGAACAAGCCTAGAAAATAAGGACGCAAATTCTAAGAGAGAAGGCAGAATGATGGAACATGATAGTGAGCTTATGGAATCTCCAAGGGAATGAAAGAGGTGCCTCTTGTAGGCGAAGTAAGAGTGAGAGAAAGAAAAGACGGCTGAACCTAGATTGGAGAACTCGGGGCTGAAAAGGACCCTCATCTGGGAGCAGAGAAAGTGGTCCAGAATCAGAGGCACAAAGGACTCCCAACACCTTCCACAGAAGCGAAGGACCTAAAGACATAGTGTCATTCCCCCTGGAAAATCTAGGCATGGAGGTATTCTCTTTAGGCAAATAGGCATTGGAGAATAGTTTGTCCATAGCCCAGTCACTGACTTCAAGAGGAAAAGCTATACCAGCTCTCAAAGCAGGCCGGATAGCTCAAGCAACAACAGCCCAAGCCAAAATCCTTATCCCCTGCATTTCTGAACATTGACAGAGCAGACGTTATATCTAGTACCAGGAGGTATTCAGAAGTCAATGGATGGGTCCCGGGTTGTGTCCATCATTCAGAGGCGGCCTTAAGATCAACTCGTGATTCAGGGTCTTGGCATTGACTCTGTTCTCAGGTTCTCTGCTCAGGGGCAAGTAAGTTTCTCCCTCTCCTGCTCCACCCCCTGATTGGGATCTCTCTGCCTCTCTGTCCAATACGTGCATGTGCACGTTGGATTAGATAACAAAGACAAAACATTGCACAATAATTGACTGGGGACAAAGGATGTTTTATTGAATTTGGACCTAGGTTCTGGTGGAAGGCAGCCAGGTACAGAGAACCTCCCACCATCCTAAAATGCCTGACCTTCGCTCGGAGCTCCCTTGTTCTTTCTCCTGTTCTTTGCCTTCTTGGATCTCCTCACCAACTTGCAGCATCCGCTGTCTGTCGCACTGTACTGACCCCTTGTTAACACATTGTGCAAACTCTCGGGGCTCCATTGGAACATGCCCATCTTCCTCAAGAGGCACTGTTTGCTTATCGCATGTAACCATTTGGGGGATGGTCATGAGAGGATGAAGGCAGGCTTGTGCTGCCACAGCTCCATGCAGTTCCACAGAGGTTAGCTGCTCCACCCTGAGGGAGTGCTCAAGGTTTTTCCACATTCAAATGCTCTTCAATGCGTCCTTTTGGACATAGAAGTTGTCTTCCTGAAATGGGATGGAAGTCTTTCAGATGGCTTCACTTGGTCTATGGGTCTCTTCCAACATGATCTCCCTTGGCTCCTGTGGACTCCAAGAACATGAGTCCGTCCTGGATCTAAGGTTCTAGGGTGTAAAGTCTGCCTTGGATGCATGGTCATTTTGGAAGATTGGGAGGCCTTGATGGCACCATTTCTGCAAAGCTCGAGGTACTCGTGTGCTCACTGTGGTAGACTCCAGACATGTCTTTGGCACAATTGCAGGGGTTCACTTTGAGCTTCCCTTGGGTGGCCCTTTTCCTGTTCAGATGCTTCGTGATTTGGTGAGAGGCCCTCACACTTGCACAGCGCTCTGATTTCCTCCCTTTAATCTTTGCTTGTTGTCTGTTAGTTTCTTGGCCAGTCGTGGCTAATATGGAATGAGGGATCCTTGCCTTTCTCCGAGGTCCAGAAGGCTGGTGCTGACACTCACGAACAAGCACTACGAATTGGGCCATTGAGAAGGTGACACCAGCACGCTTCGCAAACTGCCTTGGTGAGAGACCCAGGCGGCTCCAGCTGTTTTGGATGGCTTGGTGTCCTCTTGGCCCACCCATGATTACTCTAGTGAAGTGTAGTAATCAGCCCTGGATTGATGAGGAGTGGTTGCTATGACCTCAAAGCTTTGTGACATCACATATGCTGGCTACACTGAAGCAGCTGTCCCTCTCCCATGGCCTTGGTGTCATATGGCTTTAAGTAGGAAGCCCCAGGAAGGACAGAACAAGAGCCCTCTGAACCTGATCAAGAACTCAGGATGTCTTGTGGGTTAATGTCCAACTTGCCCTTTCTGGAGACATAGAGGAAGGAAAATGACATTCAGTATAAGTTCCTTAATCCAAAATATCCCTGGAGACGGCAAGCTGTCCTTTTCCACTTCAATTTCTAGATATCTCAAGAAAAGGTAAGGCCTCGTGGGTATGAGCAGCTCTCCATGGCTTTGTCGTCCTGTGGGTGAGAGCGTACTTTGTTAGCGTCTTTTGCCTATGGGTCAGTGATGACTAAGGCACCGCCAATCCCTTTCCGTGGTAAAAGGTGAGGGAATCAATATATGGTGCCATCTTTGGGATCGTCACCTAGTGTTCTGAAACACGCGGCTAAGGGATGAGGCCTCTGTCTACCTGGCTTTCCCTTAAGTAACTTTGCAAAGTCTTCGAAGAGAGTGACCTTCTGCATCAGAGTTAAATCTCAATGAAGAGGCCTGGACCGAACCCGTTGTCATTATTAATTAACTGTACTTGTTGTGGTAACGGGTATAGACATGTTGACCTAGTCTCTTTAGTCAGAAGGAAAGGGACGGCTTATACCAACGGATTTCAAGGCCCATTCGAGCAGACCTTTGGAGTGAGCCACAATACCCTTGCAAGGACTACAGGATCAGGAAGTTTGGGTCCATTTCAGCACCACAGTATTCCTCTGCCATCAAAGTGAATGAAACCATGGCCCTGCCTTGACATGATGTCCATGCCCTGCTGTTGGAAAATGGAAAAGGAAGGGAATACTGAAAGGCAAGAAGTCAGAGAAGGAGCCCCTCCAGGAGTGACTCAGGACTCTGAGAATCCAGCTGAGTGGTACAGAAAATAAAACTGCATAATGGGTGGTCAGGAGTTGTGGCTTATATTAGGAGGAGCACTAGGACCTACATGAATCTAAAGCATCCGTGTATACACTGTCAAAACGGATGATGGATGATAGGCAGGCTTTCTCAACAGAACAGCAACAACAACAACATCAATTCAGAGGAAAACAATGTGGCACTCTCAAAACCAAAAAAGTCACAGGAGAAAAGGAAATAATTATATTGTTTATTATCTTTCCTTATTGAAATGACATGGGTGGGTTTCCTAAAATGTCCTTCTTTGAATTGGGTCTTTATCCTTGTGACTTAGAGTTTCCCCGCTCCTTCCATCTCTGGATTTGATGAGTGGACATCACAATGCCTTCACTAAATACCTAGAAGAATGGCCCAGGAAAATGACTTGACTTGGCCTCCTGTGTGTTGGCAGGGGTTGTATTACTGCTTCAAATGCTTCCGTCTCTACTAGAAAGCTGAGGTTTTGTAGGTTTCCTGATCTAATCTTGGAAGTTTCTATGTGTCTGCGAATTTATCCTTTTCTCTCAGTTCTTGGATTTGCTAGCATAAATGTGTGGATGTGCCTCTTCGGTTATTCTTTTTTCCTTGCTAGCAGTTGTCATGTGGTTTCATACTTGCAGCTGTGTGCTTGTCTCCCTGTTTTATCCCAGTAGTGGCTTCTGCGGGTTGTTCGTGTTGTCAAAACTCAAGTGTGAGATCTCTTGATTTTTTTCCTATTGGTTTGTTTGTATTTCCTTAATTTTGATAATCACATGTATGATTTCAATTTTTCTGTTAACTTTGAAGTTTCATTTTTCTTCATCTTGTTCCTTCAGTCGTCCTTTTAAGTGGTTTTTTTGTTCAGTGTTTGTAAATGTTGGAAATGCATGTATTTAACCCTATATGGTTTCCCCATAAAAAATTTTGGCATTATCCCCTAAGTTTCTTAGAATCCCTTCGTTCATGGCTCTTTCTGCTTTTCCTTTGGATTTTCTTTCTTGCATTCATCGTAGTTCATGAGTGTGTTGTGTATTCCAACTTTTAGTGTCTGGCTGTATTTCCAATTTGAAAGTGATATCTTCCTGGTTTCATACATTCGTAATCATAAGTGCACTGTATAGGTTTTGACTTCTCTTCCATGAATTACGACTGTATTTGTACTCGGCTCATGACATGCAATAGACAAAGTTAGGTCTGCCGCTGTGGAGAACATATCTTATTGTCCTCAGAGACGCAATCTTACTCATGGATCCCCAAAGTTCAGGTGGTCTCGAGAGCCCATGTGGGCGTCTGTTATTCCTTAGCACCTTCACATCCAGATGATCTGTCCTGTGCTTAACGTGGATATCGTAATTCCCAACAGTATTAGAGTAAGGTCGCCATATCCCTTCCTCTGAGTTCATGGGCTACCAACGTTTAGATACACCCTATATGGTAAACACAGCAAAAGAGAATGGAAGTTGCATAGATGATGGGAAAAGGTGGAGACATGGCTCAGGGGAGATTTGTTTGGCTCGTAGATCAGAGGGCTGGAGCCCATGAAGAGGACCGAGGCACAGTAGAGCAGGGCAAACTGGGAACCCACAGCCCGGAGACAATAATCAGAGAGATACAATACCAAGAGATGCAGTGGAAGATTGTGAGTCGTGGGAGTGATTCCGTGAAAAGGCAGTGTTCCTGGAGTTGACTCAATGTGAACATAATAATTTTTGGGCTCTCACAACTACAGCATCAAGACAGAGCTACTGGCCAAGACAGGTAGGTGATGACATTGGATGCCTAGCAAGCCAACACGAAATCCCAACAGTGGAACACTTGGAGGACTGCCTTCCTCAGTCCAAGATGCTTAGTCCAAAGAGAACAAACTCTCCCATAATTGTCGAGAAGAAAGCTTTGACCACATGTTCTCTTCTGAACACAGCATTCTGCAGGCCAGGGTTCTGTTGAGTTGGTGGAGTTTCTCCTTGCACAGGCACAACAGAGGCCACCAAGTTAAACCTCAGCTTATACAGTCCGGAACCTAAAAACAATAAAAAGCCGGAAAGGTGACCTACAGCAAATAACTGGCCTCCAGGACAGGGTCAGCCACAAGACAAACAGCAGGTGGCATACACACTCACAAACACACACACACACACACACACACACACACACACACACACACATTCAACAACCTTAAGGACCAGCCCTGGGTCACTCCCAGAACTCTGCCTCCAAAATAAATAACCCTCAGGTTAGAAAACAGAATGAGTTTAACAAATACAGAGAGGTGACAGAGAATAAGATCCAATGCAAAGATGGAAGAATCAATTGATGCCCAGGTAAAGGAAGAAGGAAAATCACGTCTAGGCAATCAGAGTGAAACCTCTACATAGAACACGCCAGATGCGAGATTGAAAGCAGCGGCCTGGATACTTGCTGTATATCGCAAAACATAGGAGATATCAAGAGTCTCAAACCACAGAGATAAAACTGAAAAAGATACAAGCACCTAAATAACTCCTAAAGAGAAGATAGGTAGGAGACTGGATGCAAAGTCTGGGAACATGGCAGAAGTGGAGAATCCAATTAGGGACCGGGAAGAACAAGCCTAGAAAATAAGGTCGCAAATTCTAAGAGCGAAGGCAGAATGATGGAACATGATAGTGAGCTTAGGGAATCTCCAAGGAAATGAAAGAGGTGCCTCTTGTAGGCGAAGTAAGAGTGAGAGAAAGAAAAGAGGGCTGATTCTATATTGGAGAACACGGGGCTAAAAGGACCCTCACCTGGGAGCAGAGAAAGTGGTCCAGAATCAGAGGCAGAGAGGACTCCCAACACCTTCCACAGAAGCAGCGCACCTAAAGACATAGTGTCATTCCCCCTAGAAAATCTAGGCATGGAGGTATTCTCTTAAGGCAAATAGGCATCGGAGAATAGTTTGTCCATAGCCTAATCACTGACTTCAAGAGGAAAAGCTATACCAGCTCTCGAAGCAGGCCAGATAGGTCTAGCAACAACAGCGCAAGCCAAAATCCTTATCCCCTGCATTTCTGAACTATGACAGAGCAGCGGTTCTGTTAGAAACAGGAGGTATTCAGAATTCAATGGATGGGTCCCGGGTTGTGTCCATCAGTTAAGAGGCGGCCTTCAAATCATCTCATGATTCCAGGGTCTTGGCATTGACTCTGTTCTCAGTTTCTCTACTCAGGGGCTAGTAAGCTTCTCCCTCTCCAGCTCCACCCCTTGAATGGGATCTCTTTGCCTCTCTATCCAATACTTGAATGTGCACGTTGACAAGATAACAAAACAAAAATATTGCACAATAATTGACTGGTGCCAAGGTATGTATTATTGAATTTGGACAGAGGACCTATGGAGAGCAGCCAGATACAGAGAACCTCCCACTATCCTAAAATGCCCGACCTTCGCTCGGAGCTCCCCTGTTCATTCTCCTGTTCTTTGCCTTCCTGGATCTCCTCACCAACCTGCAGCATCCACTCTCTGTTGCGCTGTATTGACCCTTTCTTAACACATTGTGCATCCTTCGTGGCTCCATTGGAACATGCCCATTCTGCAGGAGGCACCTTTGCTTATCACATGTAACCCTGTGGGGGATGATCATGAGAGGTTGAAGGCAGGCTTGTGCTGCCACATCTCCATGCAGTTCCACAGAAGGTAGCCTCTCCACCTTGAGGGAGTGCTTAGGGTTTCTGCACATTCGAATCCTCCTCAATGCGTCCTTTTGGACATACAAGTTGTCTTCCGAAAAAGGACACGGAAGTCTTTCAGATAGCTTCAATTGGGCTATGGGTCTCTTCCAACATGCTCTCCGTTGGCTTCTGTGGTCTCCAAGAACATGAGTCCATCCTGGAACTAAGGTTCTAGGGTGTAGAGTCTGCATTGGATGCATGGTCTTTTTGGAAGACCATTTGGCACCATTTCTGGAGACTCTCGAGGTTCTCATGTGCTCGTTGTGGAAGAATCCAGACATGTCTTTGGCACGGTTGCAGGGGTCCACTTTGAGCTTCTATTGGGTGGCCCTTTTCCTGTTCAGATGCTCCGTGAATGGTGGGAGGGCCTCATCCTAGCGAAGGGCTCAGTTTTCCTCTGCTGAACTTTGCTTGCGGTCTGTTATTTTCTTGGCCAGTCGTGGCTAAGACTAGAATGAAGGAATGAAGGATCCTTGCCTTTCTCCCTGGTCCAGAGGGCTGGTGCTGACACTCACGACCAAACACTACAAATTGGGCCGTGGAGAAGATGACACTGACTCTCTTCACAAACTGCCTGGTAGGAGACCCAGGCGGCTCCAGTGGATTGGAACGGTTTGGGGTCCTCTTGGCCCACCCATGACTACTCCAGTCAAGTGTAGTGATCAGGCCTGGGTTGATGAGAAGTGGTTCCTATGACCTCAAAGCTTTGTGACATCACAGATGCTGGCTTCACTGAAGCATCTGTCCCTCTCCCATGGCCTTGGTGTCCTATGGCTTTAAGTAGGAAGCCCCGGGAAGGACTGAACAAGAGCCCTCTGAAACTATTCGAGAACTCAGGATGTCTTGTGGGTTAGTGTCCAACTTCCCCTTTCTGGAGACATAGAGGAAGGAAAATAACATTAAGTATACCTTCCTTTAGGCCAAAATATCTCCGGAGATGGCAAGGTGTCCTTTTACACTACAATTTCTAGATATCACAAGAAAAGGTGAGTCCTCACGGGTATGAGCAGCTCTCTGTGGGCTTTGTCGTCCTGTGGGTGACAGAGTACTTTGCTAGCGTCTTTTGCCTATGGGTCAGTGATGACTAAGGTACGGAAAGTCCCTTTCCGAGGTAAAAGGTGAGGGCATCGATATATGGTGCCGTCTGTGGCCTCATCTCCTAGTGTTCTGAAACACGCGGCTAAGGGATGTGGCCTCTGTCTACATGGCTTTCCCTTAAATACCTTTGCAAAGTCTTCGAGTAGAGTGACATTCTGCGTCAGAGCTAACTCTCAATGAAGAGGCCTGGACGAACACGTTGTCATTATTAGTTAACTGTACTTGTTGTGGTAACGCGTATAGACATGTTGACCAAGTCTCTCTAGTCAGAAGGAAAGGGGTAGCCTATATCGGGGGCTTGCAAGGCCCAGTCGAGCAGACCTTTGGAGTGAACTGCAATGCCGTGCAAAGACCAGTGGATCAGGAAGTTTTGGTCCATTTTGGCCCACATTATTCCTCTGCCGATGAAGTGAATGAACCCCTGTACCTTCCCTTGACATGAATGTCCCATACCCTGCTGTTGGGAAATGGAAAAGGCAAGCTGTCAAAGGGAAATATCATATGGCTTCCCACAACATGTGCCTCGGGTGGAATACCTTGGCCCTAATAAGGAAGGGAATACTGAAGGGCAAGAAGTCAGAGATGGAGCCCCACAGGAGTGACTCAGGACTCTGAGAATCAAGCTGAGGTTTACCGAAAAGAGTACTGCTTAATGGGTGGTCAGGAGTTGTGGCATATATTAGGAGGAGCACTAGGACTTACATGAAACTAATGCATCCGTGAATTCTCTGTCAAAAACGGATGAGGGATGATAGGCAGGCTTTCTCAACAGAACAGCAACAACAACAACATAAATTCAGAGTAAAATAATGTGGCCCTCTCAAAACCAAAGGAAGCCACAGGGAGAAAAGGAGCCATTAGATTGTTTATCATCTTTCCATATTGAAATGACATGGGATTGGTTTCATAAAATGTCCTTCTTTGAATTGGGTCTTTATCCTTGTGAATTAGAGTTTACCCCCCTCTTCCATCTCTGGATTTGATCAGAGGACATGGCAATGCCTTCACTAAATACCTAGAAGAGTGGTCAAGGAAAATGATATTTTGGGCCTAGCTTCTTTAGAGATGGAAAGTATTCCTATTTCTTCTGAAATTTCTAGAGACATCAGAAACAACAAGTCCTCTTGTATATCATCCCGTCTCTCTGAGGTTTCTCATCCTGTGGATTAGAGAGTGACATTATACATAATAGCTAAACCTTAAGGAGGAGCAATGGACAGCACTCCTTGTTACCATTATTTATCTCTACCTACTGTGTTAATGGGTATAACCCTGTTGACCAAGTCTCTTTAATCAAAAGAAAATTAATGGCCTATATCGATGGCCTGCAAGGCTCACTTGAACAGAACTGAGGATTGAGCTGCAATGTCCTTGCAAAGACTAGTGGATAAAGAATGTGTGGTCCATATTGGCAACAGAGTATTCCTCAGACATTAGGGAGGATGAACTCTTGTTTTTGCACTGACTTGAATGACACAGGACTGGGTTTGTGAAATGAAAAGGGCAAGGAGACAGAGGGAAATATCATATGGCTTCTCTCATATGTGCGTAGGAGGAATACCACGGGCCTTAGTAGAAAGAAGGAAAAACTGAAGGGGGATAAGTCATGGAATAAGACAAACCAATAGTAACTCAGAACTCTGAGGAATCAAGCTGAGAGTCAAGAAAAAAAGAGACATGCAGAGAATGAGGGAACTGGCTAGTGGGTGTTGACGAGTTCTGGCATATCTTAGGAGGAGTACTAGGTCATATATGGAACTAAAGCATCAGTGAATAATCTGTCAAAAATGGATGATGGATGACAGGCTGGCTTCCTCAACAGTACAAAATAATAAAACAAAAACAAGCTGGCCCTTTCAAATGCAGGTGAAGACAGAAGGAAAAAAAAAGAATTATATTTTTATTATGTTTAATTATTGAAAAGGAATATAATTGATTTCCTAAAATGTCATTATTTGAATTGGGTCTTTATACTAGTAAATTAGAGTTCATCCACCTCCTCCCTTTGTGGAATCGATGAGAAGAAATGGCATTGCCTTCCCTAATGTCTAGAAGAGTTGAACAGGAAATGATTTGCACCTCACCATCTGTGTGGTGACAGGGGATTGATTACTGCTTCAAACGCTTTAGTCACTACTACAGAGCTGAGATTTTGTAGGTTTCCTAACCTAACCTTTGGAGTGAATATGTGCCTTGGAATTTATCCTTTTCTCTCAGTTCTTTTCTTTTGGGTTTGCTTCATTAGTGCTATTCTTCACTTCCTCCACATCTTTGTGTGTCTTATCTGTGTGTGTGTATGTGTGTGTGTGTGTGTGTGCTGTCTGAGTGTGTTTCAAATAACAATTATAATTAAATTGATGATATAGGAAGTCGGTATTTAATGGATGCAATTCAATTTGACATTCCTTGAAAACTCACATTCCCTCTCTTTCAGCCACATTTCCTACAAAGAATGTCATCTGTTGTCCTCTTTGATAAACACATATTCTCTCAAACCTGACCTAAACAAACACCACATTTTGTGTGCCTAGTTAGTGTCGTATTGTTTGTCCCTTTTCCCTTGCTTTTTCATATGTCTCTTTAGAGTCATGAGAGAGTGAAATTGTATGTTATTTGTCTTTCTGGGACTGATAGATGTGACGTAGGCTAATGCTCTCCACAATTCTGCCACATGAGGCAAGTGGCAAGAATTCATTCTTGCTTATGGCTGGGTAAGATTCTGTGGGGCTTTTTCAGGACAGTGAGATGGTAGTAGTGTTTAGGAACTCCAGACTTGTCCTTAGCCAGGAACACAACAGGAAGATTACCACATCAACTTCAACATGGCAGAAATGAACTGGAGCCTACAAAGCAAACTCCATAGCAAAAGAGAGAATAAGTTGTAAACACTATGGGAGAAGATTGGAGACATGGTTTAGGGGGAAAGTGGGAAGTTGGTAATTCAGAAGGCAGTTGAGACAAGGCAATGGACAAATCCACAAGAGATCGGAGCACACTTGGAACCCACAAGGAGTACGCTCTCCAATTCCATTGATTCTGAGCATCAGGGGGTCTGAATTGTACTACTTCATGCCAACAAAGGGCCTTGAGTCCTGGAGATTTTAGATCATCAGCCTTGGCATATCAACTCAAAAGAACACTGTATTTCTCTGGCAGAGAACACCAACAAATAGCCAGGTGAAGACAGCCTGGAAACCACGGTTAGAGACAATACCAGGTAACACAGTGGGAAGATGGTGGGTTCTGGCTGTACATTAGTGAGAGGCAGTCTTCTTGGAGATGATTTGATGGGGGCAAAAGAAATTTGGGGCTCTCGCATAGGCAGCATCAAGTCAGACCTACTGGCCAAAGACAGGATGGTGAGGGCTTTAATTTTCTCTCCAGCAAAAACGGAATTATAACCATGGAACACATAGGGTACTGTGTTCTTCAGTCCAACTTGCTTCATTTTAAGAGAACAGATTCTCAAATAGGGGACTAGAAGAAAGCCCTGTCTACAGGCTCTCCCCTGACCACAGAATGCTACAGGCCTTTATTCTGTTGTGTAGGTTGAATTTCTCCTTTCACAGGCGCACCAGATCCCACCAAGCTAAACCTAGGCCTATTCGGCCCAGACACCAAACACACCCAAAGGCTTGCAAAGAGAGCCTCTGCAGATGACTGGTCTCAAGGACAGGGGGCAGGTATGATACAACAGCAGAGGGCATGCATGCCACACACATACCCGAGACTCCCGCAAGGGCCACTCCCTGATCTCTTATTTCTAAAGAAATTACTATCAGGATAAAAAACAGAATTGATTTCTCAAATACTGAGAAAAATTCAGAGACCTATATCCAAGACAAAAATGAAAGCACCAATAGTTGCCAAGGAAGAAGACAAGAAATAATCATGGACAGGTAATCAGAGTGAAACCTCACATATAACACGCCCAATGGAGGATTGAAAGCAGAAAGATATCAGGGATTCTCAAACCACATAGATTAAACTGATAGAAGTAAGATAAAATGAAATAAAATAAATAAATAAAATAAAATAAAATAAAATAAAATAAAATAAATAAAATAAAAAAGAGTTTCTGAAGAAAAGGTTGGTAGCAGACTGAAGGAAAAGTCCAAGAAGCTGGCAGAAGCAAAGGACCTAATTTTTGACCTGGCAGAAAAGGATTGGTAAATAAGGAAGTAAATCCAAAGAAAGAAGGATGAATGATGAAACATGACCATAAGCTTAGGAAAGTCATAGACACCAAGGAATAGAAAGAGGTGCTTATTGTAGGAGAACTAGGACTGAGAGAAAAAAAAAGAGTGCTGAACATGGATTTGAGAATTCAGAGGTAAAACTGTCCCTCATCTGGGAGCAGAAACAGAGATCCAGATTCAGAAGCAAGGAGGACTCACATCACCATCCACAGAAGCATAGAACCACAAGACATAGTTTTATTCCCCCTGCAAAAGCGATCAATGGAGGAATTCTCTTTACCTAAATATGCGTGGGAGTGTAGTTTGTACATAGCCAAGTCACTTAACTCAAGAGGTCAAACTATACCAGCTCTCGAAGCAGGCCAGATAGCTCAAGCAACACCAGCCCAAGCCAAAATAAATTTCCCCTGCATTTGTGAATTATGACAGAGCCGTGGTTCACGACTAGAACTAGGACATATTCAGAAGTCAAAGATTGTGTCATGGATTGTGTCTATCAGTTCAGACGCAGCCTTCAGCTCAACTCATGATCCCATGGTCTTGGCATCGACTCTGGTCTCAGGTTCCCTTCTCAGGGATAAGTCAGCTTTTCCCTCTCCAGCTCTACAGCCTGATTGTGATCTCTCTGTCAAATATGTGTACGTGCATTGTTTGACAAAAAGACAAAAAGATAACCAGGGTACAAGGATTGACTGTGGCCAGGGGATGTTTTCTTTAATTTGGACCTAGATCTCTATGGAAGGCAGCCAGGTTCAGAGAACCTCCCACCATCCTCAAATGCCAGACCTTCGCTCAGAGCTCCAATGTTCATTCTCCACTTCCTTATCTTCCTGAATATCCTCACCAACCTGTAGCATACGCTGTCTGTGGCTCTGTAATGGCCCTTTGTTGACCCACTGTTCATCTTCTGCTGGCTCCATTAGAACACGCCCATCTTCCACAAGAGGCACTGTTTGCTTATCCCATAAAACCATTTGGGGGATGTTCATGAGAGGGTGAAGGCAGGCTTGTGCTGTCACATCCACATGTACTTCTCCAGAGGGTATCTGCAGGACCCTGTGGGAATTCTCCAGGTTCTTTGACATTTGAATCCTCTTCAATGCGTCCTTTTGAAAATACAAGTTGTCTTCCTGAAACAGGCACAGAAGTCCTTCAGATGGCTTCCCTTGGGCTATGGGTCTTTTCCAACATGCTCCATGCTTGCTCCTGTGGACTCCAAGTACATGAGTCCAATGTGGACCTAAGGTTCTAGGATGTAGAATCTGCCTTTGGTACATCGTCAGTTTTGAAAATTTGGAAGTCATTTTGGCTCGATTTCTATACACGCTACAGGTACTCGTTATAAGGGCCACTAGGCCAGAGGGAGTCATTTTGTGTTTCTGCAGTAAACTTATATTGAACCCATGCAGTAAACTAAATTGTCCCTACTCCTCCCAGTGGACACTAGAACTCTCAAAACCTAGATAAAAGGGTGAATCAGGCCAGGTGAAGACATCTCATTAGAGAGGCATGCATATATCTACTAGGATAATTTGAGATCCAATTGTCCACCCATGTGTTACCTAGCATTTTTGTTTTTGTGGTGTAGCCGACTTAGCATGACTGTGCAGTTTTTTTCTGTATTGTGATCTCATTGGCCACCTCTGTATAGCCTGGCTAAACTACCGCTATAAATGTTAGTCTGTGAGGCTGGGAGGTGTCGCCTCTTTGCAAGAGAAGGCCCTGACCAGTCAATATGATTCTCGATGCTTTGTGCAAAATTAACGTTTGCTTGACCTTCACTTTGTATCAGACTTGCTCCTTTGATAAAGGACCCTATCTTTGGAGGGCAACCCGATTTCAAATGATGAGAACTGAGCCAGCATTCGAATTTTTGGAAAAGCCTCTGGAATTAACATCTTGAGATTCTGCATGGAGCTGCAGGGTATGGCCCACTGGTAGAAGCTGGCAGCAGCCATGCTCCCCAGAGCTGGTGTGGATGCGGAGATGCCCCATCCTCTCCTGGTAGATTATATGGGGTTTCAAGTCCCTTTGTGTGGTCAGGAGGTTCGAGTCCCCCTAGATGGTCTGGGGGCTCGAGATCCTTTTGGCGGTTTTAGGGGGTTCAAATGCCCCTAGGCGAACTCCAGGGGGTTCGAGTCCCCCTAGACTTTCAGGGGGTTCACGTGCCTCTGGGCGGTTTGGTGGTTCGAGTCCTCCTAGGCAATCAGGGGATAAAGAAAGCCCCCACCAGTGTAAGGTTATTGGTAAGAATTGTTGGGCCTACGGTTGTCTTTGCCTGGTCCTTTTGTTTTCTGTTGTATTGTTTGTTATGATTGAAGGAATGGGGAAAGCAGAGAGTAAAGGGATTCTGACTTCATCTCTCTGTTTTTCATAATAGATGTGAGGCTTCTCACTCACTCATTTCGTGTGTTAAGGGCTATGACTGTAGCCAACTGGGGTTAGTCTAAGAGTGAGTTAAGGTGCCCAATGCTGATGCTCATTGGAGCTGAGCGTGGTATATGAGTGCCAAATGGACCACTTTTGATAAGCAGAACTGGCACTGTGAGATGAACCTACCTTGAGCCAAAGACTTTAAAAAATATTCCCAAGCAGCTGCCCGAAACTGCCTTTGTTTTGGGGAATTCTTTGCCTTCTCTGGCCTGATATGGACTGCCTAGCCCCTCCGCCTTGTTGGCGGGAAATCATGGCATCTGAAGTGGAGATAGTTATTTGTTTGTCTCAAGGTTTTAATGGGTAATTGTTAAAGTGGCTTCCAAAGTCTTTGGTAACCTGAAACTGTGAACGGTTGCTTGAATGACAAATGGAATTAAATTCGTTGGACATGTAGGTCTTAACCAAATGAGATATAATGCTAGACCATTAGGTCAAAATCTCATCTTGACCACCACACACTCTATCGAGGACATTCGTAGACTCCAACCGACTGATGATGGTGAACACCCGAGAGACAGGGTATCAGACCCTCCTCCTCAACAAACCAAGAGTGATCTCACAGCACCCAGTGGTGCTAAATCCAGCCACACTGCTCCCAGAGGAGCTGGCTGACCATCCACACAACTGTGGGGAGGTCCTAAACCAAGTCACAGGAATAAGACTGGATCTCAGAGACATGCCCTTCCCAGATGCAGAGATGACTCTGTTCATGGAAAGAGGTATGTGAGGTATGTGAGGGCTGTGGTAGTTTATCCTGAGCAGGAATTCTGGGCAGCAACCCGCCACATGGAACTTCGGCACAACAAGCAGAACTGATTGAAATCACTAAGGCACTGCAGATGGCTAAAGGTAAAACCACCAACATCAATACGGATCACAGGTATGTCTTTGCTACTCTCCATATACATGGAGCTAGTTACATTAACATTAGAAGGAAAAGGAATTAAAACAGAAGAGAAATATTGGGATCCAAAAGAGGTGGCTCTTATGAATTTCTTGCGACACCAATAGCGGACTGATCTGATTTCAAAAGGTAACCAATTATCAGTTTGATATTTAAAAAAGCAGCCTGAGAAACAATGCAAGAGCTGGTTACACACCTGGATCTATCCCTACCAGATAAACTGGAGAAATAAGAGGTTGATTTAAAGTATTTACAAAAATGACTAAATTATATTATAAAGGGGACTGGGCTAAGACTAAAAGAGGAATATTAATTCTTCCGCAAAGACTAGGTAAGAAGTTAGTAGACCAGATACATTAGGGTACTCACCTGGGGTCACTCAAACTCAAGGAACTCAAAGGCACGCAGTACTAGGGTTCTAAATTATGGTGTATGGTTCAGGATATATTGATAAATATGCTCAGTGCCAGGCAGTTAATGTGGGAGGAAGTAGAATTGAAGAGGGAAAAGAGAAAGAGGAAGGGTACCAGGAATTTATTGGAAAATAGATACACAGAAATAAAACCCGGAAAATATGGAGACAAGTACACGTTAGTTTTTGTAGATACCATTTCAGGCCAGGTTGAGGCTTTTCCTGAGAAACATGAGACGGCAGGAGTGGTAGCCAGAAAGCTACAAGAAAAATAATTCCTAGGTCTGGGCTGCCTCTCATGATTGGGTCATTCAATGGCCTTGCATTTTGTGGTCAGTCTCACAGGAATTGGCCAAGGCCATGGGCACAGATTGGAAACTACATTGTGCCTATCAGACCCCGAGTTCAGGGCATGTAGAGAGAATGAACCAGACTCTTAAAGAGACCTTGACAAAACTAACCCTGGAGACGGGCAGTGGATGGGTGGAACTCCTTCTTTACCCTGCTCAGGGCAAGATGTACACACTATTGAAACAGGGTGACCCCATTTGAAATGTTTGGGAGAACCCTGCTCCCGCTCTGTCCTCGGCTACAAAAGGTTGCCCTAGCAGAAATGACTGATCAGTCTGTACTCCAGTCACTGCAGGTATTACACTCTGTATTTAAAAAAAATGCAGGGATCCAGACTGCCCACACTGGTATGGAGACTGAGGTGGAACCACATCCTTTCCAACCCAATCACTTGGTTTGGATATGACATTATCAATTGGGGAGCTTGGAGCCTTGCTGGATGGGACCTTTTACTGTTACCTTGAACACACCACAGCAGTAACAGTAGAACACATCAGGGCCTGGATTCACGCATGTCACATCAAATGAGCCAAGGATGAAGATGACCCCCAAAGGTGGAAGCCACAGCCAAAGATCCCGCTCACCCTGGACTAAATCTAAGACTGAAAAGACTATGCGTTTGTTGTTGCTTCTATTTTTACCTGTTTATGTAAAGTATAGGTAGTTAATTAGATAAAGGAAATTAGAAAAAAAATGGAAAGGGTTCTATGAAGTGGTAAATGGGTAACTCATCAGCCGACTGTGCACTAGTGTCATTTACACTAGTGTAAATATACAGCAGACTGTACAGTAGTGTCATGTACAAAATAAAATGAGAGCGATAAAAATGTTAGAATTACATGCTCAATAAACCCTTTATAACCAGAGAATGTAGAACTGGATGAAAAGTCAAGGATTGGACTAATCTCCAAAAAATAGGGAGGAATGTAAGAGCCTGGGTGGCCAGAGGAAATCATTTTGTGTTTATGCAGTATACATAGATTGGCCTCATGCAGTAAATTTAGATTGATACTGCCCCTCCCAAAGGTATTTACTCTCAAAGCCTAGATATAAGGGCAGGTAGGGCCAGATGAAGATATCCACTCAGTGGGGAGATTATATCTACTACGTAAATTGAGATTCAATTGTCCATCTGTGTGTTACTAGCAGTTTTTTTCTATGTCTGGCAGACGTAGCACCACTGTGCAGTTTTCTCTGTGTATTGCAATCTCAAGGCCACCTGTGTATAGCCCAGCTAAACTACATCTATACATGTTAGTCTGTGATGCTGGAGGGGGTCCAATTTGGAAGAGAAGGCCCTGACCAGTCAGTATGATTCTCGATGTTTGGAATGAAATTAAGTTTTGCTTGACCTTCGCTTTGTATCAGTCTTGCTCCTTTGATTAAAAACCCTAACACTTCTGTCTGCACTGTTGAAGACTCCAGACATGTCTAAGTCATGATTGGAGGTGTTCCCTTTGAGCTTTCCTTGGGTGGCTCTTCTCCTGTTCAGAAGATTGGTGATTGGGTGGTAGGGCCTAACACTTGTGCAGGGCTCAGATTCCCTCTCCTGAGGTTTGCTTGAGGCATGATTGTTACTTGACCTTTCCTGGCTAAGATGGAATGGTGGATTCTTGCCTTTCTCCGGAATCCAGAGGGCTGGTGCTGACAGTCAGGACCAAACACTATGAATCAGTCCATGATGAAGGTGATACCGAATAGCTTCACAAATTGCCTTGGTGAGAGAACCAGGAGGCTCCACCGGTTTGGGAAGGCTAGGGGTCCTATTGGCACACCCATGAATACTCCAACCAAGTTTAGTGATCAGGCATGGGTTTATGAGGAGTGGTTGTTATGACCTCAAAGC
Source organism: Mustela nivalis (assembly GCF_964662115.1). Lineage (NCBI taxonomy): Eukaryota > Metazoa > Chordata > Mammalia > Carnivora > Mustelidae > Mustela > Mustela nivalis. The sequence goes on from NC_139041.1 coordinate 3,376,258, forward strand.
GTTGTGACATCACAGATGCTGGCTTCACTGAAGCAGCTGTCCCTCTCCCATGACCTTAGTATCCTATGGCTTTAGGTAGGAAGCAACAGGAAGGACAGAACATTAGCCCTCTGAGCCTGAACAGGAACTCAGGATGTCTTGTGGGTTAATGTCCCACTTCCCCTTTCTAGATAAATAGGAAAAAAAATGATGTTCATTATACCTTCCTTTAGGCCAACATTTCTCCAGAGACAGCAAGGTGTCCTATTTCCACTACAATTTATAGATCTCAAGAAACAGTGAGGCATCTTGGGTACCAACAGCTCTCCATGGGATTTGTCATCCTGTGGGTGATCAAGTCCATTGTCAGTGTCTTTTCCCAACGGGTCAGTTATGACTAACGGACAGAAAGTCCCTTTTGAGGAGAAAGGTAAGGGCATGGATATATGGTGCTGCCTTTGTCCTCATCTCCTAGAGTTCTGAAACACAAGGTTAAGGGATTAGGGCTCGTTCTACCTGGTTTTCCCTTAACTTTGCAAAGTCTTCGAGGAAATTGACGTTCTGAATCAGAGCTAACTCTTCAGGAAGAGGCCTGGACCACACCTTTTGTCATCATTAGTTAACTGTACTTGTAGTGGAACGGGTATAGACATGTTGCCCAAGTCTCTTTAGTCAAAAGGAAAGGTACGGCCTATATCAATGGCTTGCAAAGCCCACTTGAGCAGAACTGTGGACTGAGCCTCAAGGTCCTTGCAGACCAGTGATGAAGAAGGTGTGGTCCCTCTTGGTAACACAGTATTCCTCATCCATCGGGGAGGATGAACCCCTGGAACTTACATTGACATGAACATCCCATGTCTGGGTGATGGGAAATTGAAAAGATAGGCAGAACAATGGAAATATCATATAGCTTTCCACAATATGTTTCTCAGGAGGAATACCTTGGCTCTTCGAAAAGGAAAGGGAAACTGAATGGGAAGAAAGCAGAGAAAGAGACCCACCAAGAGTGACTCAGGACTCTGAGAACCAAGCTGAGGGTTACAGAGAAGAGACACATGCAGGGAATTTTTAAATGCTTAATGGGTGTTCAGGAGCTATGTCATAGATTAGGAAAAGCACTAGGTCGCATATGAAACTAACATCCGTGAATACTGTGTCAAAAAAAAAAATGACAAAAAAATTCAGAGAAGAATTCTAAGATTTTAAACAAAAAAATTCCGAAAAAAACAATGTGACCCTTTCAAAACCTAAAGAAGGCGCAGGGAGAAAAGGAAAGAATTATATTTTATATTATCTTTCCTTATTGAAATGGCATGGGATTTTCCTAAAATGTCCTTATCTGAATTGGGTCTTTATCCTTGTAAATTAGAGTCTACCTGCCTCTTCCATCTCTGAAGTTGATGAGAAGACATGACATTGACTTCGCTAAATACCTAGAAGTGTGGCCCAGGAAAATGACTTGGACCTGGCCATCTGTGTGCTGGCAGGTGTTTGATTACTGCTTCAAACACTTCAGTCACTACTAAAGAGCTGAGATTTTGTAGGTTTCCTGACCTCATCGTGGGAGATTCTATGTGTCTGGGAATTTAACCTTTTCTCTCCGGTCTTGATTTGCTAGCATAAATGTGTGTATGTGCCTCTTAGGTTATTCTTTTTTTCTTTCTACCAGTTGTCATGTAATTTCTTTCTTTCAGCTGTGTGCTTGTCTCCCTGCTATATCCCAGTAATGGCTTTGCAGTTTGTTCATGTTTTCAGAACTGAAGTGTGAGATCTCTGGATTTTTTTTTTAATTGGTTTGTTTGTATTTCCTTTATTTCGATAATCATATGTATGATTTCATTTTTTCCATTAACTTTGGAGTTCGGCTCTTCTTCTACTTGTTCCTTCAGGCGTCCAGTTAGGTTCCTTTTTTTTCCAGTGTTTTTAAATTTTGGAAATGCATGCGTTTAACACTTTATGGTTTCCCAATAAAATGTTTTGGCATCACTGCTTAAGTTTCTTGACATTCTTTTGTTCATGGCTCTTTCTGCATTTCCTTTGGATTTTCTTTCTTGCATTCATTGCTAGTATGTGAGTGTGTTGTGTTTTCCAACCTTTAGGGTATGGCTGTATTTCCAATTTGAAAGTGATATCTTCCCGTTTTCATACCTTTGTGATCATAAGTGCCCAGGATAGGTTTTGACTTATCTTCCATGATTTAAGACTCGATTTGGTATCGAGCTCATGACCTGCGATAGACAAAGTTAGGTCTGCCGCTGAGAAGAACATATCTTACTGTCCTCATAGACGCAATCTTACTCATGGATCCCCAAAATTCAGGTGGTCTCGAGAGCCCATGTGGACGTCAGTTATTCCTTACAACCTTTCCATCCAGATGATCTATCCTGTGCTTAACTTGGATATCATAGTCCCCAACAATATTGGATTAAAGTCCCCATCTCCCTTCCTCTCTTTTCATATGCTTCCAACGTTAAGATACAGCCATGTTCTGGTATATATGTTCGCAGTTCTTCCAGGTTTCTGATGTTTTGATGCTCCATCATGACAAAACACCTTCCGCTCTCTTTTGTCTCTCAAAGGCATGAAAGCACTCTAGATGACTTAGGCACAATCACTTTGGCTCTCTTCACCTTGGCAAGAGCAGAACATACGTTTCCAAATTTCTTCACTTTCAAGCTATGTGTATCTTTATAGTCAAAGGAAATCTTCTATGGGCAACAGAATTCGAGCTTATTTAATATTTGTTGTTTTCTGATGGATCTATTCTCGTTTTTTGTTTGTTTGTTTGTTTTATTTTATTTTCTTTTATTTTATTTTATAATTTCAACCACACCTACAAAATGTTTGTATTGACGGGAGACTTTCGTCCTGAATGCTGAATGAATTATTGTTAGGTAAGAAGTTCACTTTCTTATTTCGGTGGACTTCTGACTTGAATTCTCTGTGCCTTTCTCTTTTATGGTATTTTCATTGGGGATGCTTCATTAGTGCGATTTCTCACTTCCTCCCCCTCTTTCGCATGTCTTATCTCTGTGTGTGTTCGTGTGTGTGTGTGTGCATGTGCATGTCTTAATGTGTGAGTGGTCTGTGCATGTTTCACACAAGACTTGTAATTCAATTTCAAGAGGTAGGAATTGGGTCTCTTAAGGTTAGCAATTCAATTTGACCTGCCTTGACATCTCACATTCCATCTGTTTCAAGAACATCTTCTGCAAGGAATGTCATCATTTGAACTCTTCCATAAACACGTATTCTCACAAAACTGCCTTCCAAAAAACACCACATTTTGTGTGCCTCATTAGCATCGTATTGTTTCTCTGTATACCCTTTGATTTTTCATACATTTCTTGACTGTCTTGAGGGAGTGAAATCGTCTGTTTGTTTTCTTTCTGAGAATGATAGATATGACAGAGCCCAAAGCTCTCTGCAAGCCTGTCACATGAGTCATGTGAAAGAATTCATTCTATTTTAAGTCTCAGTAAGAATTTGCGGTGACATCGAAGACAGTGAGATGGTAGTAGTGTCTAATAACAAAGTGGTTATCTTCAGCCATGAAGGCAAAAGGAAGATGACAACAATGACGGAGGCGGGGTGGAGATTGACCTGAAGCCTACACAGTAAACTCCACAGAGTAAGAGATCGGAGGTCGCAGAAACTATGGGAGTTTGGAGACATGGCTCATGGGAGATTTGGGTGGTTCGTGCATCAGAGGGCAGTGATCCCATGCAATGGACAAAGGCACAGGAGAACAGGGCACACTGGGAACCCACAAGAAACCTGTTTCCCAGTGCAATTGGCTGTGACTAACAGAGGGCCTGAGTTCATGACAACACAATTTTTGAGGGCTGGAGTTTTCAGATCAGCAGGCTTGGCAGAATACGACTCGAAAGAACACCATGTTTTTCTTGCAGGGGACACCAACAAGCAACCAGGTGCAGAAAGCCTGGAGACCATGATCAGAAACAATACCAGGAGATGTAGTTGGGGGAGACTGGGTCCTGGCAGTGCATCCATGAGAGGCAGTGTTTGTGAAAATGATTCAATGGGTGCATAAGAAATGTTCGGCTCTCAAACCTGTAGAAACAAATCTGAGCTACTGGCCAAAACAGGATGGTGAGACTTTTGCTGTCTACCCTGCCAACACAAAAACCCAACCGTGGAACACTTGAGGGACTGCCTTCCTCAGTCCAAGATGCTTAGTCCAAGGAGAACACATTCTTCCATAAGGGACAAAAAGAATTCCTTGACCACATGCTCTCTTCTGAACACAGCATTCTGCAGGCCTGCATTCTATTAGGTTGTGGAATGGCTCCTTTCACACGCACACCAGATCCTACTAAGTGAAACTTCAGCATATTCAGCCCGGGCCCCAAACATAGCAAACGCCAGACAAGGAGGGCCCTTGCAGTTGACTGGTCTCAAGGACAGGGTCAGCCACAATACAACAGCAGATGGCATGCATCACACACACACACACACACACACACACACACACACACACACACACACCTCCATCATCCCTTAAGGGCCAGCACTTGGTCACTCACGGATTTCCTCTACTTTCCTCTACCTCAGGATGGAAAAAGAATGAGCATTCAGAATATGGAGAGGAAGACAAAAACTTATATCCAAGGGTTATTCATTCTCCTGTTCTTTGTCTTCATGGATCTCCTCACCAACCTGAAGCATCAGCTGCGTGTCACGCTCTACTGACCCCTTGTTGAAACATGTTCATTCTCTTCTGGCTCCATTATAACATGCCCATCTTCTACAACAGGCACTGTTTGATTCTCACATGACATCATTTGGCTGAGGGTCATGAGAGGTAGAAAGCAGGCTTGTGCTGCCACATCTCCAAGCAGTTCCACAGGGGTAGCAGCTCCACCCTGAGGGAGTGCTCAAGGTTCTTCCACATTCGAATCCTCTTCAATGCGTCCTTTTGGACATACAAGTTGTCTTCCTGAAAAGGGCATGGAAGTCTTTCAGATGGCTTCTCTTGGGCTATGGGTCTCTTCCAAAATGCTCTCCGTTTGCTTCTGTGGACTCAAAGTACATGAGTCCATCCTGGACCTAACGTTCTACACCTAAGGTGTAGAGTCTGCCTTTGATGCATGGTCATTTTTGAATATTGGGAGGCCTTGTTGGCAGCATTTCTGGAGAGGCTTGAGGTACTCGTGTCCTCCCTGTTGAAGACTGCCGACATGTCTTTGGCACGGTTGCGGGTGTACAGTTTTCTTTCCTTGGGTGGCCCTTCTCCTGTTCAGAAGCTCTGTGATTGTGTGGGAGGGCCTTATCCTTGTGCCAGGCTCAGATTTACTCCCCTGAGGCTTTGCTTGAGGCCTGATTGTTTCTTGCCTGGTCGTGATTAAGATGGAATGGTGGATGCTTGTCTTTCTCTGGAGTCCAGAGGGTTGGTGCTGATAATCACGACCAATGACTATAAATTGGGCCCTGTAGAAGGTGACTCCGACTCGCTTCATAAACTGCCTTGTTGAGAGACCAGACATCTCCAGCGGTTCAGGACGGTCTGTGGTGCTCTTGGCCCACTCACGACTACTCTAGCCAATTGTAGTGATCAGGCGTGATGTAATGAGGAGTGGTTGCTATGAACTCAAAGCATTGTGTCATCACAAATGCTACCTTCACTGAAGCAGCTGTCCCTCTCCCATGACCTTGGTGTCCTAAGGCTTTAGGTAGAAAGCCCCCAAAGGAGAGACAAGAGCCCTCTGAGTCTAATCAAAAACTCAGGTTGTCTTGTGGGTTAGTGTCCCACTTCCTCTTTCTGGAAAAAGGGGAAAGAAAATGATGTTCAGTATACCTTCCTTTAGGCCAACATTTTCCCAGAGACGGCAAGGTGTCCTATTTCCACTAAAATTTCTAGCGATCTCAAGAAACGGTGAGGCCTCATGGGTATCAACTCTTAGTTGGTCTAATCTCTTAGTTTTCTGAAACACACGGCTAATGGTTTAAGGCTCTGTCTACCTGGCTTTCCCTTACACACCTTTGCAAAGTCTTATAGGAGAGAGTCATTCTGCATCAGGGCTAAATCTAAGGAGAGGCCTGGACCGCACCCGTTGTCATCATTAGTTGTCCTTGTTGCGGTAACGGGTATAATCATGTTGACCATGTCTCTTTAGTCAGAAGGATAGGTACGGCTAATATCGATCGATTGCAAGGCCCATTCGAGCAGACCTTTGCAGTGAGCTGCAATGCCCTTGCAAGGACTAGTGGATAAGGATGGCTTGGTCCATTTTGGCAAGACAGTATTCCTCGGCCGTCGATGAGAATGAACGCCCTGGACCTTGCCTTGACATGAATGTCCCATGCCTGGCCTATGTGAAATGAAAAGGCAAGCAGAAAAAGGGAAATATCATATGGCTTCCCACAATATGTTCCTCATAAGGAATACCTTGGTGCTTTGTCCTCTTCAATAAACACGTATTCTCATAAAACTGCCTTCACACAATCACCATGATTGTGTGCCTCATTAGTGCCATATTCCTTGTCCCTATACCCCTTGCTTTTTCATCTGTTTCTTGACTGTCATGATGGATTGAAATCATCTGTTTGTTGTCTTTGTGAGAATGATAGATGTGACGAAGCCCAATGGTCTCCGCAGCACTGCCACATGAGGCAACTGGAAAAATTCATTCTTTCTTATGTCTCAGTAAGAATTTGTGGTGACATGGAGGACATTGAGGTGGTAGTAGTGTCTAATAATCTCGTGCTTGTATTCAGCCAAGAGGCAACAGGAAGATGACCACAACAACTGCAACAGAGTGGACATTGACGGTAAGCCTACAAGGTAAACTCCACAAAGAAGAAAGGTAGTTGCAGAGACTAAGGGAGAAGTTTGGAGACATGGCTTATCGGAGATTTCATTGGTTTTTGCATCAAATGTCAGTGATCCCTTGCAAAGGACAAAGGCACAGGAGAGGAGGGCACGCTGGAAAACCACAAGGCACCTGTTTCCCAGTGCCATTGGCTCTGACAAGAAGAGGGTCTGAAGGGCACGAGTTCTTGACAACACAAGTCTTGAGTGCTGTAGTTTTCAGATCAGCAGGCTTGGCAGATATAAACTTGAAATAACTCCATGTTTTTCCTGCATAGGTCACCAACAAGCAACCATGTGCAGACAACCTGGAGACCATATTCAGTGACAATACCAGGACACGCAGTTGGAATATGGTGGGTCCTGGCAGTGCATCCATGAGAGGCAGTGTTTGTGGAGTTGTCTCAATGGGGGCATAAGAAATATTGGGCTCCCACACGAGGAGCATCAGGACCGAGCTACTGGCCAATACAGGATGGTGAGGAGCATCCTCACCTCATACAGACCACCAAAAGACTGCCTACTCTGCCCATACGAAGTCCCAACTGTGGAACCATTGAGGGACAGCCTTCCTCACTCCAAGTTGTTTAGTCCACGTAGAACAGACTCTCCCATAGGGGACGAGAAGAATGCCTTGACCACATGATCTCTTCTGAACACAGCATTCTGTAGGCCAGCGTTCTGATGAGTTTGTGGAATGTCTCCTTTCACAGTCACACCAGAGACCACCAAGGTAAACCTCAGCATATTCATCCCAGGCTCCAAACACACCAAATGGCAGGCAAGGGGAGCCACTGCAGATGGCTGGTCTCAAGGACAGCGTCAGCCAGAACACAAACATCAGATGGCATGCATGCCACACACACACACACACACACACACACACACACACACACACACACGACAAAACTTAAGGGCCCGCCCTTGGTCACTCAATGATCTCTTCTACCTAAATAAATTACCCACAGGATAGAAAACAGAATAAGTATTTTGAAACATAGATGAGACAGAGATCTAGATCTAATACAAGATGGAAGAATCAACAGATGTCAAGGAAAAAGAACAAGAAAGGATCATGGCTAGGAAATCAGTGTGAAGCTTCTACATATAACATGCCCGATGTGGGTTTGATAGCAGCGGCCTGGATCCTCCCTATACATCAGAAAACATAGAAGATATCAGAGAGTCTCAAACCACAGAGATAAAACTGATAAAGATAAAAGAACCTAAAGAGCTCCTAAAGAGAAGATTGGTAGGAGACTGGATGCAATGACTCTGAACATGGCAGAAGTAGAGGATCCAATTAGTGACCTGGAAGTACAAGCCTAGAAAATAAGCAAGCAATTTCTAAGAGAGAAGGAAGAATGACGGAACATGACAATGAGCTTAGGGAATCATCATCCAAAAAGAAAGGAAATAGGTGCCTATTGTAGGATAAGTAAGAGTGAGAGAAAGAAAATAGGGCTGAACATGGATTTGAGAATCAGGGCTGTCAATGACCCTCATCTGGGAGCTGAAACAGAGGTCCAGAAATGAGGCACACAGGACTCCCATCACCTTCCACAGAAGCAGAGCACCAAAAGACATAATGTCCTTTCCCCTGGATAATCTAGGCATGGCGGAATTCTCTTTAGGCAAATAGGCATTGGAGAATAGTTTGTCCATAGCCCAGTCACTGACTTCAAGAGGAAAACTATACCAACTCTCAAAGCAGGCTGGATAGCTCAAGCAACACCCGACCAAGCCAAAATCCTTATCCCCTGCATTTCTGAACAATGACAGAGCAGCGGTTAATGTCTAGAACCAGGAGGTATTCAGAAGTTAAATGTTGGGTCCCTTGTTGTGTCCATCAGTTCAGACGCGACCTTCAGATCAACTCATGATTCCAGGATCTTGGCTATGACTCTGGACTCAGGTTCTCTGCTCAATGGCAAGTATACTTCTCCGTCTCCAGCTCCAACCCCTGATTGCGATCTCTCTGTCTATCTGTCCAATACGTGCATGTGCATCATTTGACAAGATAACAAAACAAACCAGGGTACATTAATTGATTCATGCCAGAGGATGTTTTCTTGAATTAGGACCTAGGTTCCTGTGGAGGGTAGCCAGGTACAGAGAACCTCTCACCATCCTAAAATCCCCTACCTTTGCTTCGAGCTCACACATTTATTCTACTGTTCTTTTTCTCCCTGGATCTCCTCACCAAACTGAAGCATCTGCTGTCTGTCGAGCTGTACTGACACCTTGATGACAATTGTGCATCTTCTCGGGGCGCCATTAGAACATGCCCATCTTCCGCAAGAGGCACTGTTTGCTTATCTCATGAAACAATTTTGGGGATCATCATGAGAGGGTGAAGGAAGTTTTGTGCTGCCACATTTCCATGCAGTTCCTCAGAGGGTAGCTGCTCCACCCTGAGGGAGTGCTCAAGATTCTTCCACATTAGAATCCTCTTCAATGTGTCCTTTTGAACATAAAAGTTGTCTTCCTGAAATGGTTAGGAAGTCTTTAAGATGGCTTCACTTGGGCTTTGGGTCTCTTCCAACATGCTCTCCATTTGCTCCTGTGGACTCCAAGTACATGAGTCCATCCTGGACCTAAGGTTAAGGGTGTAGAGTCTGCCTTGATGCATGGTCATTTTTAAAGATTGCGAGTCCTTGTTGGCACCTTTTCTAGAGACGCTCGAGGTACTTGTGTCCTCGCTGTGGAAGACTCCAGACATGTCTTTGGCACGGTTGCAGGGATTCATTTGGAGCTCTCCTTGGGTGGCCCTTTTCCTGTTCAGAAGCACCATGATAGGGTGGGAGGGCCTTACCCTTGTGCCGGGCTCAGATTTTCTCCCCTGAGGCTTTGCTTGAGACCTCATTGTTATTTGGCCTGTTGTGGTTAAGATGGAATGGTGGATGCTTGCCTTTCTCTGGAGTCCAGAGGACTGGAGCTGACAATCACGACGAAACACCAACTCGCTCGCATACTGTCTTGAATTGAGACTGAAGCAGCTCCAGCAGTTTGGGACGGCTTGGTGTCCTCTTGTCCCACCCAGCCAAGTGTAGTGATCAGGTGTGGGTTGATGAGGAGTTGTTGCTATGACCTCAAAGCTTTGTGACATAACAGATGCTGGCTTCACTGAAGCAGCTGTCCCTCTCCAATAAACTTGGTGTCCTATGGCTTTACATAGGAAGCCCCGGGAAGGAAAGAACAAGAGCCCTCTGATTCTGATGAAATACTCAGGTGTCTTGGGGGTTAATATCCCACTTCCCCTTTCTAGACTAAGAGGAAAGAAAATGACACTCAGTATACCATCCTTTAAGCCAACATTTCCCAGATATGGAAAGGTGTCCTATTTCCACTAAAATTTCTAGAGAGCTCAAGACACAGGAGACCTCGTGTGTATCAACAGCTCTCCGTGGGTTTTGTCATCCTGTGGGTTATGGCGTCTTTGTCAGCATCTTTTGCCTATGGGTCAGTGATGAGAAAGGATGGAAAGTCCCTTTTCGAGGAAAAGGTGAGGGCTTCGATATACGGTGCTGTCTGTGGCCTCATCTCCTAGTGTTCTGAAATGCACGGCCAGGGAATAGGGCTCTGTCTCCCTGGTTTTTCCTTAATTACCTTTGCAAAGTCTTCGAGGAGACTGACCATTGGCATCACAGCTAATTCTTAAGGGAGAGGACTGGACTGCACCCGTTGTCATCATTAGTTAACTATACTTGTTGTGGTAACGGGTATAGACACGCAGACCAAGTCTCTTTAGTCAGAATGAAAGGGACGGCCTATACCTACGACTTGCAAGGCACATTAGAGCGGACCTTTGGAGTGAGCCGCAATGCCATTACAAGGACTAGTGGATAAGGAAGGTTCGGTCCATCTTGGCAACTCAGTATTCCTCAGCCATCGAAGAAAATGAACCCGTAGACCTTGCCTTGACATGAATGTCCCATGCCCTGCTGATGGGAAATGGAAAAGGCAAGCAGAAAAAGGGAAATGTCATATGGATTCCCACAATATGTGCCTCGGGATAAATACCTTGGACCTTAGTAAAGGAAGGGAAAACTGAAGGGAAAGAAGTCAGAGAATGAGACCCACCAGGAGTGACTCAGGACTCTGAGAACCAAGCTGAGGGTTACAGAAAAGACAACTGTTAAAGGGGTGTTCAGGAGTTGTGGCATATATTAGGAGGAGCACTGGGACGTACATGCAACTAAAGCATCCGTGAATAATCTGTCAAAAACGGGGTAGGATGATAGGCAGGCCACTAAACAGAACAGCAACAACAACAAAAATTCAGAGGAAAACAATCTGGCCCTTTCAAAACCAAAGAAAGTCACAGGGAGAAAAGGATAGCATTATCTTGTTTATGATCTTTCCTTATTGAAATGACATGGGATTGCTTTACTAAAATGTCCTTCTCTGAATTGTGTCTTTATCCTTGTGACTTATATTCTACCCGCCTTTTCCATCTCTGGAATCGATGAGAGGACATGGCAATGCCTTTGCTCAATACCTAAAAGAGTGGCCCAAGAAAATGACTTGGACCTGGCCTTCCGTGTGTTAGCAGGTGTTGGATTACTGCTTCAAACGCTTCAGTCACTACTAGAGAGCTGAGATTTTGTAGGTTTCCTGACCTAATCTTGGGAGTTGCTATGTGTCTGATAATTTATCCTCTTCTCTCCAGTCTTGGATTTGCTAGCATAAATGTGTGGATGTGTCTCTTAGGTTATTCTTTTTCCCTTTCTACCAGATCTCAAGTTGTTTTATACTTTCAGCTGTGTTCTGGTCTCCCTTTTTTATCCCAGTAATGGCTTCTGCAGGTTGTTCATGATTAAGACACTGAATTGTGAGATCTCCTGATTCTTTTTCCTATTGGTTTCTTTGTATTTCCTTTATTTTGATAACTATATGTATGATTTTATTTTTTCTGTTAACTTTGGAATTTGGTTCTTCATCTTCTTGTTTCTTCAGCATTGAGGTAGTTTGCTTTTTTGTGTGTGTGTTTGTGTTTATATTTTGGAAATATGTGCATTAACACTATTTGGTTTCCCCATAAAATGTTTTGGCATTACCCCATAAGTTTCTTGACATTCCTTTGTTCATGGCTCTTTCTGCTTTTCCTTTGGATTTTTATTCTTGCATTCATTGCTAGTTTGTGATGTGTTGTTTTTTCCAACTTTTAGTGTTTGGCTGAATGTCCAATTTGAAAGTGATATCTTCCCGTTTTCATACCTTCATGATCATAAGTGCACAGGATAGGTTTTGACTTCTCTTCCATGAATTACCCCTGGATTTGGACTCCAGCTCATGATTTGTTATATACAAAGGTCGGTCTGCCTTTGGGAAGAACATATATTATGCTCCTCAGATACTCAATCTTACTCATGGATCCCCAAAGCTCAGGAGGTCTAGAGAGCCAATGTGGACGTCTGTTATTCCTTACCACCTTTCCATCCAGATGATCTGTGCTGTGCTTAACATGGATATCATAATCCCCAACAATATTGGATTAAAGTCCCCATCTCCCTTCCTCTCTGTTTATATGCTACAAACGTTTAGATACAGCCATGTTCTGGTATACACGTTGACTGTTCTTCCATGTTTCTGATGTTTTGATGCTCCATCGAGATAAAACACCTTCCACTCTCTTTTGTCTCTCAAAGGCATAAAATCACTCGAGATGACTTAGGCAAAATCACTTTGGCGCTCTTCTCCTTGGCAAGAGCAGAACCTATGTTTCCAAATTTCTTCACTTTCAAGCTATGTGTATCTTCATAGTCAAAGGAAATCCCGTTGGGCAACAGAGGTCGAGCTTGTTTAATATTTGTTGTTTTCTGATGGATCTTTTCTCGGTTTTTTTGTTTGTTTGTTTTATTTTATTTTATTTTATTTTTATTTCAACCACACCTACAAAATATTTGTATTGACGGGAGACTTTCGTCCTGAAAGCTGAATGATTTATTGCTAGGTAAGAAGTTCCCTTTCTCATTTTGGTTGACTTCTGACTTGAATTTTCTGTGCCTTTCCCTTTTATGGTATTTTCTTTGGGGATGCTTCATCAGTGTGATTTCTCACTTCCTCCCCCTCTTTTGCGTGTCTTCTCTTTGTGTGTGTTTGTGTGTGTGTGCATGTGCATGTGTTAATGTGTGCGTGGTCTGTGTGTGTTTCACAAAAAACTTATAATTCAATTTCAAGAGGTAGGAATTGGGTCTCTTAAGTTTGGCAATTCAATTTGACATGCCTTGACAACTCACATTCCATCCGTTTCAAGAACATCTGCTGCAAGGAATGTCATCATTTGTACTCTTCCATTAACACGTATTCTCACAAAACGGCTATGACCTCAAAGCTTTGTGACTTCACAGATGCTGGCTTCACTGAAGCAGCTGTCCCTCTCCCATGACCTTGGTGTCCTATGACTTTAGGAAGGAAGCCACCTAACAAGGACAGTACAAAAGCCCTCTGAGCCTGAACAAGAACTCAGGTTGTCTTGTGGGATAATGTCCCACTTCCCTTTTCTAGAGACAAAGAGGAAAGAAAATGACATTCAGTATACCTTCCTTTAGGCCAACATACCCCTGAGACGGCAAGTTGTCCTATTTCCACTACAATTTCTAGAGATCTCAAGAAACGGTGAGGCCTCCCGGGTTGAGCACTCTCCGTGGGGTTTGTCATCCTGTAGGTAGAGCTTCCTTTGTCAGCGTCTTTGGCCTATAGGTCAGTGATAACTAAGGGATGGAAAGACCCTTTTCGAGGAAAAAGGTGAGGGCATCAATATATGGTGCTGTCTGTGGCCTTGTCTCCTAGTGTTCTGAAACACGTGGTTAAGGGATTAGGCCTCTGTGTATCTGGCTTTCACTTAAAAACCTTTGCAAAGTTTTCGAGAAGAGTGATATTCTGCATCAGAGCTAACTCTTAAGAAAGAGGCCTGGACCACACCCATTGTCATCATTAGTTATCTGTACTTGTTGTGGTAACGGGTATATATATGTTGACCTAGTCTTTTTAGTCAGAAGAAAAGGGATGGCCTATACCGACGGCTTGAGAGGCCCATTGGAGCAGACCTTTGGAGTGAGACACAATACCCTTGCAAGGACTAGTGGATCAGGAATTTTGGGTCCATTTCGGCACCACAGTGTTCCTCAGCCGTCGAAGCGAATGAAACCCTGGGCCTTCCCTGACATGAATGTCCCTTGCCTGGCTGACGGGTAATGGAAATGGCAAGCAATTTAAGGGAAATATCATATGGCTTCCCACAATATGTGCCTTGGGAGTAATACCTTGGCCCTTAGTAAAGGCATGGAATACTGAGGGGCAAGAAGTCAAAGAAGGAGACACACCAGGAGTGACTGAGGACTTGAGAACCAAGCTGAAGGTTACTGAAAAGAGAACTGCTTAATGGGTGTTCAGGAGTTGTGGCCTATATTAGGAGGAGCACTAGGACGTACATTCAACTAAAGCATCCATGAATACTCTGTCAAAAACGGATGATAGATGATAGGCAGCCTGTCTCAACAGAACAGCAACAACAACAACAACAAATCAGTGGAAAACAATCTGGCCCTCTCAAAACCAAAGGAAATCACAGGGAGAAAAGGAAAGCATTATATTGTTTATCATCTTTCCTTATTGAAATGACATAGGATTGGTTTCCTAAAATGTCCTTCTCTGAATTAGGACTTTATCCTTGTGAATTAGAATCTACCTCCTCTTCCATCTCTGGAATTGATGAGAGGACATGACAAGGCCTTCGCTCAATACCTAGAAGAGTGGCCCAGGAAAATGACTTGGACCTGGCCTTCTGTGTGTTGGCATGTGTAGGATTACTGCTTCAAACGCTTCATTCACTAGTAAATAGCTGAGATTTTTTAGGTTTCCTGACATAGTCTTGGAAGTTTCTATGTGTCTGGGAATTTATCCTTTTCTCTCAGTTCTTGGATTTGCTAGCATAAATGTGTGGAGGTGCCTCTTAGGTTATTTTTTTTTTTTCATTTCTACCACTTGTCATGTGGTTTAATACTGTGAGCTGTGTGCTTTTCTCCCTGTGTTTTTACAAATAATGGCTTCGGCACTTTGTTCTTGTTTTCAAACCGAAGTGTGGGATCTCCTGATTTTTTTTCCTATTGGTTTGTTTGTATGTCCTTAATTTTGATAATCACATGTATGATTTCTATTTTTCTGTTATCCCTGGAGTTCGGTTTTTCTTCATTCTGTTCCTTCAGTCGTCCAGTTAGGTGGATTTCTTTTTCGGTGTTTTCAAATTTAGGAAACGCATGAATTTAACCCTATATGGTTTACCCATAAAATGTTTTGGCAACATTTCATAAGTTTCTTGACATTCCTTTGTTCATGGCTTTTTCTGCTTTTCCTTTGGATTTCCTTTCTTGCATATTTTGCTAGTTCGTGAGTGTGTTGTGTTTTCCAACTTTTAGTGTCTGGCTGTATTTCCATTTGAAAGTGATATCTTCCTGTTTTTGTACCTTCGTGATCATAAGTGCACAGGATAGGTTTTGACTTCTATTCCATGAATTGCGACTGGCGTTGGACTCGAGCTCATGACCTGCGATAGACAAAGTTAGGTCTGACGCTGTTAAGAACATATGTTTTGTCCTCAGAGACGCAATCTTACTCATGGATCCCCAAAGTTCAGGTGGTCTCGAGAGCCCATGTGAACGCCTCTTATTCCTTAGCACCTTCCCATCCAGATGATCTGTCCTGTGCTTAACGTGTATATCATAGTTTCCAAGAGTATTGAATTAAAAACGCGATCTCCCTTCCTGTCTGTTCATAGTCTTCCAACGTTTAGATACACCCTTGTTTGTGCTGTATATGTTGGCAATTCTTCAAGGTTTCTGTTGTGTTCTGTTGTGTTGATGCTCCATCAAGACAAAACACATTCTGTAATCTTTTGTCTCTCGAAGGCATAAAATCACTCTCTCTGACTTAGGCACAAACACATTGGCTCTTTTCTCCTTGGCAATATCATAACCTACCTACTCCCAATTTCTTCACTTGTAAACTATGAGTTTCTTTCTTATTCAAAGGAATTCTCCTATGGGCAACAGAAGGTCGAGATTGTTAATATATGCTGTTTTATTGTGGATCTTTTCAACTTTTTTTTTTTTTTTTGGTTTGGTTTTGAAATTTCAACCACTTCTACAAACTGTTTGTATTGATGGGAGACATTAGTCTCATTTCGGTTGGCTTCTCACTTGGATTCTATTTGCCTTTTCCCTTTATGGTAATTTCTTTGGTTTTGCTTCATTGTTACGATACCTCGCTTCCTCCCCATCTTTTGCATGTCTTATTTTTGTGTGTGTTCTTGTGTATGCATGCGCATGTGTTAATATGTGTGTGGTCTGAGTTTCACATAACACTTTTTATTAAAATATGAGAGATAGGAATTCAGTATCTAATGTGTAGCAATTATTTGACATGCCTTGAAAACTCACATTCCATCTGTTTCTAAAAATCTCCTGCAAGGAATGTCATTTTTTGTCCTCTTAGAGAAACACGTGTACTCACAAAGCTGCCTTCAAACAAACACCACCATTTGAGTTCCTCATTAGAGTCGTACTGTTTGTCCCAATACCCTTGCTTTTTTGTAAGTTTTCTGACTGTCATCAGGGAGTGAAATCGTCTGTTTGTTGTCTTTCTGAAATGATAGATGTGACGAAGCCCAATGCTCTCCGCAGTGCTGCCATATGAGACAAGTGGAAGAATTCATTCTTGCTTATGTCTCAGTAGGAATTTGCGGTGACATAGAGGACAGTAAGATGATAGTCGTGTCTAATAACCTTATGCTTGTCTTCAGCCATGTACGCTACAGGAAGATGACCACAACAACTGTATTGGGGTGGAAATTGACCTGAAGCCTACAAGGTAAACTCCACATTGAAAGAGAACGGAAGTTGCAGAGATAATGGGAGAAGTTTGGGTACATGTCGCAGGGTATATTTGGTTGGTTCCTGGATCAGAGGCCCGTAGCCCATGCAGAGGACAAACGCTCAGGACAGCAGGGCACACTGGGAACCCACAAGGAATCTGTTTCTCAGTGCCGTTGGCTGTGACATGCAGAGGGCCTGAAGGGCACGAGTTTTTGACAACACAAATATTGAGGGCTGGTTTTTTCAGATAAGCAGGCTTGGCAGACTTCTACTTGAAAGAACACCGTCTTTTCCTGCATAGAGAAGGCAGAATGATGTAACATGATAATGTCTTTAGGGAATATCTTGTAGGAGAAGTAAGAGTGAGAGAAAGAAAAGAGCCCTGAATGTAGATTAGAGAAATCAGGATTGAAAGTGTCCCTCATCTGGGAGCAGAGACAGAGGTAAAGAACCAGAGGCACCGAGGACTGCCATCACCTTCCATAGAGTGGAACACAAAAGACATACTGTCATTTCCCCTGGAAAATATAGGCATGGAAGTATTCTCTTAAGGAAAATAGGCATAAGAGAATGTTTTGTGATAGCCCAGTCACTGACTTTAAGAGGGAAAGCTATACCAGGTTTCGAAGCAGACCAGATAGCTCAAACAACACCCGACCAAACCAAAATCGTTATCCCCTGCATTTCTGAACAATGACAGAGCAGCGGTTCTTGTCTAGAAACAGGAGGTATTCAGAATTCAAAGGCTGGTCCAGGGTTGTGTCCATCAGTTTAGAGGCAGCCTTCAGATCAACTCATGATTATAGGGTCTTGGCATTGACTCTGGTCTCAGGTTTTCTACACAGGGGCAAGTAAGAATCTCCCTCTCCAGCTTCAAACCCTGATTGGGATCTCTATGTCTCTGTTCAATACGTGCATGTGCATCGTTGGACAAGAAAACAAAAACTAAAGCAGTGCACAATAAATAACTGGGGCCTGAGGATGTTTTATTGAATTTGGACCTAGGTTCCTATGGAAGGCAGCAAGGTACAGAGCGCCTCCCACTATCCTAAAATGCCAGACCTTCACTCGGAGCTTCCTTGTTCATTCTCTGGTTCTTTTTCTTCCTGGATCTCCTCACCAACCTGCAGCATCCGCTGTCTGTCGCGCTGTACTGACCCCATGTTGACACACTGTGCATCCATTTGGGGCTCCATTGGAACATGCCCATCTTCTGTAAGAGGCACTGTTTGCTTATTGCATATAACCATTTGGGGGATGGTCATGAGAGGGTGAAGGCAGGCTTGTGCTGCCACATCTCCCTGCAGTTCCACAGAGGGTAGCTGCTCCACCCTGAGGGAGTGCTCAACGTTTCCGCATTCGAGTCCTCTTCAATGCGTCCTTTTGGACATACAAGTTGTCTTCCTAAAACGGGCACGGAAGTCTTTCAGATGGCTTCACTTGGGCTATGGGTCTCTTCCAACATGCTCTCCATTGGCTCCGATGGACAACAAGTACATGAGTCCATCCTGGACCTAAGTTTCTATGGTGCAGAGTCTGTCTTGGATGCATGGTCATCTTGGAAGTTTTGGAGGCTATGTTAGCACCGTTTCTGGAGATGCTCGAGGTTCCCGTGTCCTCACTGTGGATGACTCCAGACATGTCTTTGCACAGTTGCAGGAGTTCACATTGATCTTTACTTAGGTGAACCTTTTCCTTTTCTGTAGCTCTGAGTTTGTGTGGTATGGGCGGCCTCACCTTCCGCATGGCTCAATTTCCTCCCCTGAAGTTTTGCTGGCGGTATAATAGTTTCTATGCCTGTCATTGTTAAGATGGAATGAAGGATGCTTGTCTTTCTCTGGAGTCCAGAGGGTTGGTGCTGACAGTCACGACCACACAGTACAAATTGGGCCATGGAGAAGGTCACACCGACTCTCTATGTAAACAGCCTCGGTGAGAGATCCAGGCAGCTCCAGCAGTTAGGGACGGTGAAGTTCTCTTGGTGCACCCATGAATACTCCAGCCAAGTGTAATGATCAGTCATGGGTTGAGGAGGAGCGGTTGCTATGACCTCAAAGCTTTGTGACATCAC
Organism: Mustela nivalis; assembly: GCF_964662115.1. Taxonomy (NCBI): domain Eukaryota; kingdom Metazoa; phylum Chordata; class Mammalia; order Carnivora; family Mustelidae; genus Mustela; species Mustela nivalis. The sequence continues at coordinate 3,395,015 of NC_139041.1, forward strand.
AGATGTTGGCTTCACTGAAGCAGCTGTCCCTCTCCCATGACCTTGGTGTCCTATGACTTTAGGAAGGAAGCCCCGGGAAGGACAGAACAGGAGCCCTCTGAGTCTGAACAAGAACTCAGGTTGTCTTGTGGGATAATGTCCCACTTCCCCTTTCTAGAGACAAAGAGAAAAGAAAAAGACATTCAGTATAACTTCCTTTAGGCCGACAGATCCCCTGAGACGGCAAGTTGTTCTATTTCCACTACAATCTCTAGAGATCTCAAGAAACAATGAGGACTCCGGGTATGAGCGCTCTCCGTGGGGTTTGGCATCCTGTAGGTGAGAGCTTCCTTTGTCAGTGTCTTTTGCCTATGGGTCATTATGACTAAGCGACAGAAAGTCCCTTTTCTAGGAAAAAGTGAGGGCATAGATATATGGTGCCATCTGTGGCCTCATCTCCTAGTGTTTTGAAACACGTGGCTAAGCGATTAGGCCTCTGTATATCTAGATTTCATTTAAAAACCTTTGCAAAGTCTTCGAGGAGAGTGATATTCTGCATCAGAGCTAACTCTTAAGGCAGAGGCCTGGACCGCACCCGTTGTCATCATTAGTTTACTGTACTTTTGTGGTAATGGGTATAGACTTGTTGACTAAGTCTCTTTACTCAGATGGAAAGGGACGGCCTATACCGACGGCTTGCAAGGCCCATTCGAACAGACCTTTTGAGTGAGCCACAATGCCCTTGCAAGGACTAGTGTATCAGGAAGTTTGGGTCCATTTCGTCACTACAGTATTTCTCAGCCGTCGAAGTGAATGAAACCCTGGACCTTGCCTTGACATGAATGTCCCTTGCCTGGCTGAGGGGTAATGGAAAAGGACACAGAAAAAGGGAAATATCATATGGCATCCCTCAATATGTGCCTTGGGAGGAATACCTTGGCCCTTAGTAAAGGAAGGGTAAACTGAAGGGAAAGAAATCAGAGAAGGAGACCCATCAGGAGTGACTCAGGAATCTGAGAACCAAGCTGAAGGTTACTGAAAAGAGAACTGCTTAATGGGTGTTCAGGAGATGTGGCATATATTAGGAGGAGCACTAAGACGTACATGCAACTAAATCATCCGTGAATACTCTGTCAATAACGGATGATGGATGCTAGGCAGGCTTTCTCAAAAGAACAGCAACAACAACAACAACAAAAATTCAGAAGAAAACATTCTGGCCCTCTCAAAACCAAAGGAAGGCACAGGGAGAAAAGGAAAGCATTATATTTTTTATTATCTTTCCTTATTGAAATGACATGGGATTGGTTCCCTAAATTTTCCTTCTCTGAATTGGGTTTTTATCCTTGTGAATTAGAGTCTACCCTCCTCTACCATCTCTGGAATCGATGAGAGGACATGACAAAGCCCTTCGCTAAATAATTAGAAGAGTGGCTCAGGAAAATGACTTGACCTGGCCTTCTGTGTTTTGGCAGGTGTTGGATTCCTTCTTCAAATGCTTCAATCACTACTAGAGAGCTGAGATTTTGTAGGTTTCCTGATCTAATTGTGGGAGTTTCTATGTGTCTGGGAATTTATCCTTTTCTCTCAGTTCTGCGATTTGCTAGCATAAATGTGTGGATGTGCCTCTTAGGTTATTCTTTTTTCATTTCTACCGCTTGTCATGAAGTTTAATACTGTGATCTGTGTGTTTGTCTCCCTGTGTTTTCCCAGTAATGGCTTCGATGGTTTTTTCTTGTTTTCAAACCGAAGTGTGGGATCTCCTGATCTTTTTTTTTTTTTTCCTATTGGTTGGTTTGTATTTACTTAATTTTGATAATCACTTGTATGAAATCTATTTTTCTGTTAACTCTGTAGTTCGGTTTATCTTCATTCTGTTCCTTCAGTCGTCCAGTTAGGAGTCTTTCTTTTTTGGTGTTTTTAATATTTGGAAATGCATGCATTTAAACCCTATATGGTTTCCCCATAAAATGTTTTGGCATCATCCCATATGTTTCTGAACATTCCTTTGTTCATGGCTCTTTCTGCTTTTTCTTTGGATTTTCGTTCTTGCATATTTTGCTAGTTCCTGAGTGTGTTGTGTTTTCCAACTTTTAGCGTCTGTCTGTATTTCCAATTTGAAAGTGATATCTTCCTTTTTTCATACCTTTGTGATCATAAGTGCACAGTATAGATTTTGACTTCTCTTTCAGGAATTACGACTGGCGTTGGACTCGAGCTCATGACCTGCAATAGACAAAGATAGGTCTGCCACTGGGAAGAACATATCTTATTGTCCTCAGAGACACAACCTTACTCATGGATCCCCAAAGTTCTAGTGGTCTCAGAGCCCTTGTGGACGTCTTTTCTTCCTTTGCTCCTTCCCATTGTCCTGTGCTTAACGTGGATATTATAGTTCCCAACAGTATTGGATTAAAGTCGCCATCTCCCTTCCTGTCTGTTCATAGGCTTCCAACGTTTAGATACACTCTTGTTCGTGGTTTATATGTGGCAATTATTCCAGGTCTCTGTTGTTTTGAAGCTCCATCAAGACAAAACACCTTCCACTAATATTTTGTTTCTCGAAGGCATAAAATCACTCTTGCTGAATTAGGCACATGCACATTGGCTCTCTTCTCCTTGGCAATAGCATAACCTTCGTCTTCCCGATTTCTTCACTTGCAAGCTATGACTCTCTTTATAGCGAGGAAAATCTCCTATGGGCAACAGAAGGTCTAGCTTGTTTAATATTTGTTGTTTTCTTAGGGATATTTTCTACCTTTTTTTGTTTGTTTGTTTTGGAATTTCAACCACTCCTACAATCTGTATTGAAGGGAGACTTTGGTTCTGAATACTGAATGAATTAATGATAGGTAATAGTTCCCTTTCTCATTTCGGTTGGCTTCTCACTTGGATTCTATTTGTCTTTCCCCTTTATGGTATGTTCTTTGGTTTTCTTCATTGGTACAATTCCTCGATTCCTCCCCATCTCTTGCATGTCTTATCCTTGTGTGTGTTCATGTGTGTGTGCATGAGCATGTGTTAATGTTTGTAATGTCTGTGTGTTTCACATCAAACTTATTATTAAAATACGAGAGATAAGAATTCGGTCTCTTATGGGTAGCAATTAAATTTGATATGCCTTGAAAACTTACAATCCATCAGTTTCAGGACAATCCCCTACAAGGAATGTCATCTCTTGTCCTCTTTGAGAAACACATGTTCTCACAAAACTGCCTTCAAAAAACACCACCATACCAGTTCCTCATTAGAGTCGTACTGTTGTTTCTGATACTAACAGTTAGTCCTGATCAGTATTTTTGGTTTGTTTCTTGACTGTTATGAGTTAGTGAAATCGTCTGTTTGTTGTCTTTCAGAGAATGATAGATGTGATGAAGCCCAATGCTCTCCGCAACACTGCCATATGAGACAAGTGGAAGAATTCATTCTTGCTTATGTCTCAGTACAAATTTGCAGTGACATGGAGTACAGTGAGATGGTAGTAGTGTCTAATAACCTCATGCTTGTCTTCAGCCATGAAGGCAACAGGAAGATGACCACAACAACTGCAGTGGGGTGGAAATTGACCTGAAGCCTACAAGGTAAACTCTAAGCGAAAGAGAATGGAAGTCATAGAGATGATGGGAGAGGGTTGGAGACAGGGAATATTTGGTTGGCTCATGGCTCAGGGAAGATTTGGTTGGTTCGTGGATCAGAGGTTGGTTCGTAAGCCCATGCAGAGGAACAAGGCACAGGAAAGCAGGGCACACTGGGAACCCACAAAGAACCTGTTTACCAGGGCAGTTGGCTCTGACACACATAGGGTCTTAAGGGCATGAGTATTTGACAACACAAGTCTTGAGGGCTGGAGTTTTCAGATCAGCAGGCTTGGCAGACATCGCCTTGAAAGAACACCATATTTTCCTTCATAGGATGCCAACAAGCAACCAGGTGCAGACAGCCTGGAGACAATGGTCCGAGACAATACCAGGAGACGCAGTGGGAAGATGGTGAGTCGTGGGAGTGCATCCGTGAAAGGCAGTTTTCCTGGAGGTGTCTCAATGTGGACATAATAAATTTTGGGCTCTCACACCAGCAGCATCAAGACAGAGTTACTGGCCAAGACAGGTAGGTGAGGACATTGGCTGCCTACCATGCCATCACGAAATACCAAACGTGGATTATGGAGGACTGCCTTCCTCAAGTCTAAGATGCTTTCAATGGGTGGCGCTTTTCCTGCTCAGGAGCTCTGAGATTGGGTGGGAGGGCCTCACCCTTGCACAGGGCTTGGATTTGCTCCCCTGAGGCTTTGCTTGTGGTTTGATTGTTTCTTGGCCTGTAGTGGCTAAGATGGAATGAAGGATGCTTGCCTTTTTCCGGATTCCAGAGGGCTGGTGCTGACTGTCACAACCAAACACTATGAATTGTGCCATGAGAAGGTGACATTGACTGGCTTCGCAAACTGCCTTGGTGAGAGACCCACGAGGCTCAGCAGTTTGGGACAGCTTGGCATCCTCTTGGCCACCTATGACTACGCCAGCCAAGTGTAGTGATCAGGCGGGGGATGATGAGGAGTGGTTTCTATGACATCAAAGCATAGTGACATCACAGAATGTGGCTTTACTGAGGCAACTGTTCCTCTCCAATGACCTTGGTGTCCTATGACTTTAAGTAGGAAGCCCCGGGAAGGACAGAACAAGAGCCCTCTGAACCTGATCAAGAACTCAGGATGCCTGTGGGTTAATGTCCAACTTTCCCTTTCTGGAGACATAGAGGAAGGAAAATTACATTCAGTATACCTTCCTTTACACCAACATATCCCAGGAAACAGCTCGGTGTACTTTCCACTATAATTTCTAGATATCTCAAGAAAAGGTGAAGCCTCGCGAGTATGAGCAAGACTCGGTGGGGTTTGTTGTCCTGTGGGTGAGGGCATAAAATGACAGCGTTTTTTGCCTATGGGTCAGTGATGACTAAAATACGGAAAATCCCTTTCTGAGGTAAAAGGTGAGGGAATCGATATATGGTGCCGTGTGTGGCCTCGTCTCCTAGTGTCCTGAAACATGCGGCTAAGGGATGAGGCCTCTGTCTACCTGGCTTTCCCTTAAACACCTTTGCAAAGTATTCGAGGAGAGTGACATTCTGCATCAGAGGTAACTCTCAATGAATAGGCCTGGACCGCACCCATTGTCATCATTAGTTAACTGTACTTGTTGTGGTAACGGGTATAGACATGTTGACCAAGTCTCTTTAGTCATAATGAAAGGGAAGGCCTATACCGACGGCTTGCAAGGCCCCGTCGAGCAGACCTTTGGAGTGAGCCACAATACCCTTGCAAGGACTACAGGATCAGGAAGTTTGGGTCCATTTCGGCACCACAGTATTCCTCAGCCGTCGAAGTGAATGAACCCCTGGACCTTGCCTTGACATGAATGTCCCATGCCCTGCTGATGGGAAATGGAAAAGGCAAGCAAACAAAGGGAAATATCATATGACTTCCCACAATTTGTGCCTCTGTGAATACCTTGGCCCTTAGTAAATGAAGGGCATACTAATGGGCAAGAAGTCAGAGAAGGAGACCCACCAGGTGTGACTCAGGACTCTGAGAATCCAGCTGAGGGTTACAGAAAATAGAACAGCTTAATGGGTGTTCAGGAGTTGTCGCATATATTAGGAGCACTAAGACGGACATGCAACTAAACCATCCATAAATACTCTGTCAAAATGGATGATGGATGACTGGTTGGCTATCTCAACAGAACAGCAACAACAACATAAATTCAGAGGAAAACACTTTGCCCCTCTCTAAATGAAAGGAAGTCACTGGGAGTAAAGGAAAGAATTGTATTGTTTATTATCTTTCCTTAAAGAAATGACATGGGATTGGTTTCCTAAAATGTCCTTCTTTGAATTGGGTCTTTACCTGTGAATTAGAGTTTACCCGCTTCTTCCATCTCTGGATTTGATGAGAGGACATGACAATGCCTTCACTAAATACGTAGAAGAGTGGCCCAGGAAAATGACTTGGACCTGGACTTCTGTGTGTTGGCAGGTGTTTGATTAATGCTTCAAACGCATCTGTCACTAGTAGAGAGCTGAGATTTTGTAGATTTCCTGACCTAATCTTAGAAGTTTCTATGTGTCTGTGAATTTACCTTTTCGCTCAATTCTTGGATTTGCTAGCATAAATGTGTGGATGTGCCTCTTCTGTTATTCTTTTTTCCTTTACCAGTTGTCATGTGGTTTCATACTTGCAGCTGGTTCTTGTCTCCCACTTTATCCCAGTAATGGCTTCTGCAGGTTGTTTGTGTTGTCAAAATAAAATATGAGATCTGATTTTTTTCCTATTGGTTTGTTTGTACCACATGTATGATTTCAATATTTCTGTTACCTTTGGAGGTCGGTTTTTCTTCATCTTGTCCTTCAGTCGTCCTTTTATGTGGCTTTCTTTTTCGGTGTTTTTAAATATTGAAAATGCATGCATTTAACCCTATATGGTTTCCCCATAAAATGTTTTGGCATCATCCTCTAAGTTTCTTAGAATTCCTTTGTTCGTGGTTCTTTCTGCTTTTCCTTTGGATTTTCTTTCTTGCATCCATTGCTAGTTCGTGAGTGTGTTGTGTTTTCCAACTTTTAGTGTCTGGCTGTATTTCCAATTTGAAAGTGATATCTTCCTGGTTTCATACCTTTGTGATCATATGTGCACAGGATAGGTTTTGACTCCTCTTCCATGAATTACGACTGGATTTGTACTCGAGCTCATGACCTGTGATAGACAAAGGTAGGTCTCCTGCTGGGAAGAACATATCTTATCCTCCTCAGAACGCAATCTTACTCATGTATCCCAACAGTTCAGGTGGTCTCGAGAGCCCATGTGGACATCTGTTATTCCTTAGCATATTCCCATCCAGATGATCTGTCCTGTGCTTAACGTGGATATCATAGTTGCCAACAGTATTGGATAAAAGTCACCATCTCCGTTCCTGTGTGTTCATAGGCTTCCAACGTTTAGATACAGCGTTGTTCGTGCTGTATATGTTGGCAATTCTTCCAGGTTTCTGTTGTTTTGAGGCTCCATCAAGACAAAACACCTTCCGCTTAGCTTTTGACTCTCAAAGGCATAAAATCACTCTCGCTGAGTTAGGCACAAACACTTTGGCTCTCTTCTCCTTGGAAGTACCATAACCTACGTCTTCCCGATTTCTTCACTTGCAAGCTATGAGTATCCTTATAGTTGAAAAAAATCTCCAATGGGCATCAGAAGGATTACCTTGTTTAATATTTGCTGTTTTTTTATGAATGTTTTCTAACTTTATTTTGTTTTGTTTTGTTTTGGAATTTCAACCACTCCTACCAACTGTTTGTATGGAAGGGAGACTTTAGTCCTGAGTACTGAATGTAATATTGATAGGTAATAGTTCACTTTCTCATTTCGATTGGCTTCTCACTTGGATTCTATTTTCCTTTCCCCTATATGGTATTTTCTTGGGGTTGCTTCATTGGTACGATTCCTCGCTTTCTCCCCATCTTTTGCATGTCTTCTCTTTGTGTGTGTTCATGTGTGTGTGCATGTGCATGTGTTAATGTTGTGTGGTGTGTGTGTGTTGCACATCACAATTATTATGAAAATACGAGAGAATGGAATTCGGTCTCTTGTGGGTCGCAATTCAATTTGACATGCCTTAAAAACTCACATTCCATCGGTTTCATGATATCTCCTGCAAGGAATGTCATCTCTTGTCCTCTTCAAGAAACTCATGTTCTCACAAAACTGGCTTCCAACAAACAACACCATTTGAAATTTTCAGAGAGTCATACTGTGGGTCCCAATACTCTTTCTCTTTCGTATATATCTTGACTGTCATGAGTTATTGAAATCGTCTGTTTGTTGTCTTCCCGAGCATGATACAGGTGACAAAGCCCAATGCTCTCTGCAAGACTGCCATAAGAGACAAGTGGAAGAATTCCTTCTTGCTTATCTCTCAGTACGACTTGTGGTGACATGGAAGACAGTGAGATGGTAGTAGTGACTTATAATCTCATGCTTCTTTAGCCATGAAGGCAACAGGAAGATGAACACAACAACTGCAGTGGGGTGGAAATTGACCTGAAACCTACAAGGTAAACTCCAGAGCGAAAGAGAAGAGAAGTTGCAGAGATGATGGAAAAAGTTTGGAGACATGGCTCAGGGGAGATTTGGTTGGTTTGTGGATCAGAGGTCTGTAGCCCATGAAGAGGACCAAGGCACAGGAGAGCAGGGCACATCGGGAACCCACAAGGAACCTGTTTCCCTGTGCCGGTGACTGTGACACGGCGAGGGTCTGAAGGGCACGACTACTTGACAACACAAGTGTTTAGGGCTGAAGTTTTCATGTCAGCAGGCTTGGCAGACATTGACTTGAAAGAACACCATCTTTTTCCTGCATATGACACCAACAAGCGACCAGGAGCACACAGCCTGGAGACAATGATCAGAGAGACACAGTACCAAAAGACGCAGGGGAAAGATGGTGAGTTGTGGGAGTGATTCCGTGAAAGGCAGTGTTCGTGGAGATGACTCAATGTGGACATCATAAAATTTGGGCTCTCGCTACAGCAGCATCAAGACAGAGCTAATGGCCAGACAGGTAGGTGAGGACATAGGCTGCCTAGCCAGCCAACATGAAATCCCAACAGTGGAACACTTGGAGGACTGCTTTCCTCAGTCGAAGATGCTAAGTCCAAGGAGAACAGACTCAACCATAGGTGACGAGAAGAAAGCTTTGACCACATGTTCTCTTCTGACACAGCATTCTGCAGGCCTGCGTTCTGTTGAGTTGGTGGAGTTTCTCCATTCACAGGCACACCAGAGCCCACCAAGGTATACCTCAGCATATTCAGCCTGGACCCTAAAAAAATCAAACGGCCCGAAAGGAGAGCTACTACAAATGACTTGCCTCCAGGACAGGGTCAGTCACAACACCAACAGCAGATGGCATGCATGCCACATACACACTGAAACACACACACACACGCACGCACTGAACAAATCTGAAGGTCCAGCCCTGGGTCACTCACGGATCCTTTCCTCCTATAGAAATTACCCTCAAGTTAGAAAACAGAATGAGTTTAACGAATACAGAGAGGTGACAAAAACCCAGATCCAACGCAAAGATGGAAGAATCAATTGATGCTCATGTAAAGGAGGAAGGAATGATCACGGCTAGGCTATCAGAGTGAAACCACTGCATTGAACAAGCCCGATGCAGGATTGGAAGCAGCGGCCTGGATGCTCGCTGTACATCAGAGAACATAGGAGATATCAGAGAGTCTCGAACCACAGAGATAAAACTGATAAAGATAAAATCACCTAAAGAACTCCTGAAGAGAAGATTGACAGGAGACTGGATGCAAAGTCTGGGAACATGCAGAAGTGGAGGATCCAATTAGGGACCGAAAAGAACAAGCCTAGAAAATAAGGAGGCAAATTCTAAGAGCGAAGGCAGAATGATGGAACATGATAGTGAGCTTAGGGAATCTCCAAGGAAATGAAAGAGGTGCCTCTTGTAGGCGAAGTAAGAGTGAGAGAAAGCTAAGAGAGCTGATCCTAGATTGGAGAACTCGGGGCTGAAAAGGACCCTCACCTGGGAGCAGAGAAAGTGGTCCAGAATCAGAGGCAGCGAGGACTCCCAACAACTTCCACAGAAGCGGAGCGCCTAAAGACATAGTGCCATTCCCGCTGGGAAATCTAGGTATGGAGGTATTCAGTTTAGGCAAATAGGCATCAGAAAATAGCTTGTCCATAGTACAATCACTAGCTTCAAGAGGAAAAGCTATACCAGCTCTCGAAGCAGGCCGGATAGCTCAAGCAACACCAGCCCAAGCCAAAATCCTTAGCCCCTGCATTTCTGAACAATGACAGAACAGCCGTTCTGTCTAGAACCAGGAGGTATTCAGAAGCCAAAGGTTGGGTCCCGGGTTGTCTCCATCAGTTCAGAGGCGACCTTCAGATCAACTCATGATTCCAGGGTCTTGGCATTGACTGTTTTCTCAGGTTCTCTGCTCAGGGGCAAGTAAGCTTCTCCCTCTCCAGCTCCACCCCCTGATTGGGATCTCTCTGCCTCTCTGTCCAGTACGTGATTGTGCACGTTGGATAAGATAACAAAGACAAAAACAGTGCACAATAATTGAGTGGGGCCAAAGGATGTTTTTTTGAATTTGGACCAAGGTATCTATGGAGGGCAGCCAGGTACAGACAACCTCCCACCATCCTAAAATGCCCGACCTTCGCACGGAGCTCCCTTGTTCATTCTCCTGTTCTTTGCCTTCCTGGATCTCCTCACCAACCGGCAGCATCTGCTGTCTGTCGCGCTGTACTGACCCCCTGTTAACACATTGTGCATCCTCTCGGGGCTCCATTCGAACATGCCCATCTTCCGCAAGAGGCACTGTTTACTTATCACATGTAACCATTTAGGGGATGGTTATGAGAGGGTGAAGGCTGGCTTGTGCTGCCACACCTCCATGCAGTTCCACAGAGGGTAGCTTCTCCATCCTGAGGGAGTGCTCAAGGTTATTCCACATTCGAATCCTCTTCAATGCGTCCTTTAGGACATACATGTTGTCTTCCTGAAACGGGTCCGGAATTCTTACAGATGGCTTCACTTGGGCAATGGGTCTCTTCCAACATGCTCTCCGTTGGCTCCTGTGGACTCCAAGAACATGAGTCCGTCCTGGACCTAAGGTTCTAGGGTGGATAGTCTGCCTTGAATGCATGGTCTTTATGGAAGATTGGGAGGCCTTGTTGGCACCGTTTCTGGAGACGCTCGATGTACTCGTGTCCTTGCTGTGGAGAACTCCAGACATGTCTTTGGCACGGTTGTGGGGATTCACTTTGAGTTTCCCTTGGGTGTCCCTTTTCCTGTTCAGATGCTCCGTGTTTGGGTGGGAGAGCCTTACACTTGTGCAGGGCTCGGATTTCCTCCCCTGAGGCTTTGCTTGTGGTCTGTTAGTTTCTTGGCCTGTCCTGGCAAAGATTGAGTGAGGGTTCCTTGCCTTTCTCTGAGGTCCAGAGGGCTGGTGCTGACACTCACGACCAAACACTACGAATTGAGCCATGGAGAAGGTGACACCGACTCGCTTCGCAAACTGCCTTGGTGAGAGACCGAGGCGGCTCCAGTGGTTTGGGTCCTCTTGGCCCACCCATGACTACTCCAGTCAAGCGTAGTGATCAGGCCTGGGTGGATGAAGAGTGGTTGCTATGACCTCAAAGTTTTGTGACATCACAGATGCTGGCTTCACAGAAGCAGCTGTCCATCTCCCATAACCTTGGTGTCCTAGGGCTTTAAGTAGGAAGCCCCGGGAAGGACAGAACAAGAGCCCTCTGAACATGATCGAGAACTCAGGATGTCTTGTGGGTTAATGTCCAACTTCCCCTTTCTGGAGATATGGAGGAAGGAAAATGACATTCAGTATACCTTCCTTTAGGCCAATATATCCCAGGAGACCGCAAGGTGTCCTTTTCCACTACAATTTCTAGATTTATCCATAAAAGGTGTGGCCTCGCGGGTATGAGCAGCTCTCCGTGGGGTTTGTGGGGGACAGCGTACCTAGTCAGTGTCTATTGCCTATGGGTCAGTGATGACTAATGTACGGAAAGTCCCTTTCCGAGGTAAAAGGTGAGGGCATCGCAATATGGTTCCATCTGTGGCCACGTCTCCTAGTGTTCTGAAACACGCGGCTAAGGGATGAGGCCTCTGTCTACCTGGCTTTCCCTTAAACACCTTTGCAAAGTCTTCGATTAGAGTGACCTTCTGCATCAGAGCTAACTCTCAATGAAGAGGCCTGGATCGAATCCGTTGTCATTATTAGTTAACTGTACTTGTTGTGGTAACGGGTATAGACGTGTTGACCAAGTCTCTTTAGTCAGAAGAAAAGGGACGGCCTATAACGAAGGCTTGCAAGGCCCAATCGAGCAGTCCTTTGGACTGAGCCGCAATGCCCTTGCACGGACTAGTGGATCAGGAAGTTTGGGTCCATTTCAGCAACACAGTATTCCTCTGCCGCCGATGTGATGATCCCCTGGACTTACGTTGACATGAATGTCCCATGCCCTACTGATGGGAAATGGAAAAGGCAAGCAGACAAAGAGAAATACCATATTTCTTTCCAGAATATGTGCCTCGGGAGGAATACCTTGGCCATTAGTAAAGGAAGGCAATACTGAAGGGCAAGAAGTCAGAGAAGGAGACCCATCAGGAGTGACTCAGGACTCTGAGAATCAAGCTGAGGGTTACTGAAAAGAGAACTGCTTAATGGCTGGTCAGGAGTTGTCACATATATTAGGAGGAGCACCAGTACGTCCATGCAACTAAAGCATCCGTTAATACTCTGTCAAAAACGGATGAGGATGATAGGCAGTCTTTCTCAACAGAACAGCAACAACAACAACATCAATTCAGAGAAAGCAATGAGGCCCTCTCAAAACCAAAGGAAGTCACAGCGAGAACAGGAAAGAATTAGATTGTTTATTATCTTTCCTTATTGAAATGACATGGGTGGGTTTGCTAAAATGTCCTTCTTTGAATTGGGTCTTTATCCTTGTGAATTAAAGTTTACCCGCTTCTTCCATCTCTCGATTTGATGAGTGAACTTCACAATGCCTTCACTAAATACCTAGAAGAATGGCCCAGGAAAATGACTTGACTTGGCCTACTGTGTGTTGGCAGGGGTTGTATTACTGCTTCAAATGCTTCCGTCTCTACTAGAGAGCTGAGATTTTGTAGGTTTCCTGATCTAATCTTGGAAGCTTCTATGTGTCTGCGAATTTATCCTTTTCTCTCAGTTCTTAGATTTGCTAGCATAAATGTGTGGATGTGCCTCTTCGGTCATTCTTTTTTCCTTGCTAGCAGTTGTCATGCGGTTTCATACTTGCAGCTGTGTGCTTGTCTCCCTGTTCTATCCCAGTAGTGGCTTCTGCGGGTTGTTCATGTTGTCAAAACTCAATTGTGAGATCTCCTGATTTTTTTCCTACTGGTTTGTTTGTACTTCCTTAATTTTGATAATCACATATATGATTTCAATTTTTCTGTTAGCTTTGGAGTTCGGTTTTTCTTCATCTTGTTCCTTCAGTCATCATTTTAGTTGGCTTTATTCTCGGTGTTTTTAAATTTTGGAAATGCATGCATTTATCCCTATATGGTTTCCCCATAAAATGTTTTGCCATCATCCTCGAAGTTTCTTAGAATTCCTTTGTTCATGGCTCTTTCTGCTTTTCCTTTGGATTTTCTTTCTTGCATCCATTGCTAGTTCGAGAGTGGGTTGTGTTTTCCAACTTTTAGTGTGTGGCTCTATTTCTAATTTGAAAGTGATATCTTCCTGGTTTCATATTTTCGTGATCATAAGTGCACAGGATAGGTTTTGACTTCACTTACATGAATTATGACTGGATTTGGCCTCGAGCTCGTGAGCTGAGATAGACAAAGCTAGGTCTGCTGCTGGGACGAACATATCATAGTGTCCTCAGAGACGCAATCTTTCTCATGGAACCCCAAAGTTCAGGTGGTCTCGAGAGCCCATGTGGACATCTGTTATTCCTTAGCACCTTCCCATCCAGATGATCTGTCCTGTGCTTAACGTGGATATCATAGTTGCCAACAGTATTGGATAAAAGTCGCCATCTCCATTCCTGTGTGTTCATAGGCTTCCAACGTTTAGATACAGCGTTGTTCGTGCTGTATATGTTGGCAATTCTTCCAGGTTTCTGTTGTTTTGAGGCTCCATCAAGACAAAACACCTTCCGCTTAGCTTTTGACTCTCAAAGGCATAAAATCACTCTCGCTGACTTAGGCACAAACACTTTGGCTCTCTTCTCCTTGGAAGTAGCATAACCTACGTCTTCCCGATTTCTTCACTTGCAAGCTATGAGTATCCTTATAGTTGAAAAAAAATCTCCAATGGGCATCAGAAGGATTACCTTGTTTAATATTTGCTGTTTTTTTATGAATATTTTCTAACTTTATTTTGTTTTGTTTTGTTTTGGAATTTCAACCACTCCTACCAACTGTTTGTATGGAAGGGAGACTTTAGTCCTGAGTACTGAATGTAATATTGATAGGTAATAGTTCACTTTCTCATTTCGATTGGCTTCTCACTTGGATTCTATTTGCCTTTCCCCTATATGGTATTTTCTTGGGGTTGCTTCATTGGTACGATTCCTTGCTTTCTCCCCATCTTTTGCATGTCTTCTCTTTGTGTGTGTTCATGTGTGTGTGCATGTGCATGTGTTAATGTTGTGTGGTGTGTGTGTGTTGCACATCACAATTATTATGAAAATACGAGAGAATGGAATTCGGTCTCTTGTGGGTCGCAATTCAATTTGACATGCCTTAAAAACTCACATTCCATCGGTTTCATGATATCTCCTGCAAGGAATGTCATCTCTTGTCCTCTTCAAGAAACTCATGTTCTCACAAAACTGGCTTCCAACAAACAACACCATTTGAAATTTTCAGAGAGTCATACTGTGGGTCCCAATACTCTTTCTCTTTCGTATATATCTTGACTGTCATGAGTTATTGAAATCGTCTGTTTGTTGTCTTCCCGAGCATGATACAGGTGACAAAGCCCAATGCTCTCTGCAAGACTGCCATAAGAGACAAGTGGAAGAATTCCTTCTTGCTTATCTCTCAGTACGACTTGTGGTGACATGGAAGACAGTGAGATGGTAGTAGTGACTTATAACCTCATGCTTCTTTAGCCATGAAGGCAACAGGAAGATGAACACAACAACTGCAGTGGGGTGGAAATTGACCTGAAACCTACAAGGTAAACTCCAGAGCGAAAGAGAAGGGAAGTTGCAGAGATGATGGAAGAAGTTTGGAGACATGGCTCAGGGGAGATTTGGTTGGTTTGTGGATCAGAGGTCTGTAGCCCATGAAGAGGACCAAGGCACAGGAGAGCAGGGTACATCGGGAACCCACAAGGAACCTGTTTCCCTGTGCCGGTGACTGTGACACGGCGAGGGTCTGAAGGGCACGACTACTTGACAACACAAGTGTTTAGGGCTGAAGTTTTCATGTCAGCAGGCTTGGCAGACATTGACTTGAAAGAACACCATCTTTTTCCTGCATATGACACCAACAAGCGACCAGGAGCACACAGCCTGGAGACAATGATCAGAGAGACACAGTACCAAAAGACGCAGGGGAAAGATGGTGAGTTGTGGGAGTGATTCCGTGAAAGGCAGTGTTCGTGGAGATGACTCAATGTGGACATCATAAAATTTGGGCTCTCGCTACAGCAGCATCAAGACAGAGCTAATGGCCAGACAGGTAGGTGAGGACATAGGCTGCCTAGCCAGCCAACATGAAATCCCAACAGTGGAACACTTGGAGGACTGCTTTCCTCAGTCGAAGATGCTAAGTCCAAGGAGAACAGACTCAACCATAGGTGACGAGAAGAAAGCTTTGACCACATGTTCTCTTCTGACACAGCATTCTGCAGGCCTGCGTTCTGTTGAGTTGGTGGAGTTTCTCCTTTCACAGGCACACCAGAGCCCACCAAGGTATACCTCAGCATATTCAGCCTGGACCCTAAAAAAATCAAACGGCCCGAAAGGAGAGCTACTACAAATGACTTGCCTCCAGGACAGGGTCAGTCACAACACCAACAGCAGATGGCATGCATGCCACATACACACTGAAACACACACACACATGCACACACTGAACAAATATGAAGGGCCAGCCCTGGGTCACTCACGGATCCTTTCCTCCTATAGATATTACCCTCAGGTTAGAAAACAGAATGTGTTTAACGAATACAGAGAGGTGACAAAAACCCAGATCCAACGCAAAGATGGAAGAATCAATTGATGCTCATGAAAAGGAGGAAGGAATGATCACGGCTAGGACATAAGAGTGAAACCACTGCATTGAACAAGCCCGATGCAGGATTGGAAGCAGCGGCCTGGATGCTCGCTGTACATCAGAGAACATAGGAGATATCAGAGAGTCTCGAACCACAGAGATAAAACTGATAAAGATAAAATCACCTAAAGAACTCCTGAAGAGAAGATTGACAGGAGACTGGATGCAAAGTCTGGGAACATGCAGAAGTGGAGGATCCAATTAGGGACCGAAAAGAACAAGCCTAGAAAATAAGGAGGCAAATTCTAAGAGTGAAGGCAGAATGATGGAACATGATAGTGAGCTTAGGGAATCTCCAAGGAAATGAAAGAGGTGCCTCTTGTAGGCGAAGTAAGAGTGAGAGAAAGCTAAGAGAGCTGATCCTAGATTGGAGAACTCGGGGCTGAAAAGGACCTTCACCTGGGAGCAGAGAAAGTGGTCCAGAATCAGAGGCAGAGAGGACTCCCAACAACTTCCACAGAAGCGGAGCGCCTAAAGACATAGTGCCATTCCCGCTGGGAAATCTAGGCATGGTGGTATTCAGTTTAGGCAAATAGGCATCAGAAAATAGCTTGTCCATAGTCCAATCACTAGCTTCAAGAGGAAAAGCTATACCAGCTCTCGAAGCAGGCCGGATAGCTCAAGCAACACCAGCCCAAGCCAAAATCCTTAGCCCCTGCATTTCTGAACAATGACAGAACAGCCGTTCTGTCTAGAACCAGGAGGTATTCAGAAGCCAAAGGTTGGGTCCCGGGTTGTCTCCATCAATTCAGAGGCGACCTTCAGATCAACTCATGATTCCAGGGTCTTGGCATTGACTGTTTTCTCAGGTTCTCTGCTCAGGGGCAAGTAAGCTTCTCCCTCTCCAGCTCCACCCCCTGATTGGGATCTCTCTGCCTCTCTGTCCAGTACGTGATTGTGCATGTTGGATAAGATAACAAAGACAAAAACAGTGCACAATAATTGACTGGGGCCAAAGGATGTTTTATTGAATTTGGACCAAGGTACCTATGGAGGGCAGCCAGGTTCCGAGAACCTCCCACCATCCTAAAATGCCCGACCTTCGCGCGGAGCTCCCTTGTTCATTCTCCTGTTCTTTGCCTTCCTAGATCTCCTCACCAACCGGCAGCATCTGCTGTCTGTCGCGCTGTACTGACCCCCTGTTAACACATTGTGCATCCTCTCGGGGCTCCATTCGAACATGCCCATCTTCTGCAAGAGGCACTGTTTACTTATCGCATGTAACCATTTGGGGGATGGTCATGAGAGGGTGAAGGCTGGCTTGTGCTGCCACACCTCCATGCAGTTCCACAGAGGGTAGCTTCTCCATCCTGAGGGAGTGCTCAAGGTTATTCCACATTCGAATCCTCTTCAATGCGTCCTTTAGGACATACATGTTGTCTTCCTGAAACGGGTCCGGAATTCTTACAGATGGCTTCACTTGGGCAATGGGTCTCTTCCAACATGCTCTCCGTTGGCTCCTGTGGACTCCAAGAACATGAGTCCGTCCTGGACCTAAGGTTCTAGGGTGGATAGTCTGCCTTGAATGCCTGGTCTTTATGGAAGATTGGGAGGCCTTGTTGGCACCGTTCCTGGAGACGCTCGATGTACTCGTGTCCTTGCTGTGGAGAACTCCAGACATGTCTTTGGCACGGTTGTGGGGATTCACTTTGAGTTTCCCTTGGGTGTCCCTTTTCCTGTTCAGATGCTCCGTGTTTGGGTGGGAGGGCCTTACACTTGTGCAGGGCTCGGAATTCCTCCCCTGAGGCTTTGCTTGTGGTCTGTTAGTTTCTTGGCCTGTCCTGGCAAAGATTGAGTGAGGGTTCCTTGCCTTTCTCTGAGGTCCAGAGGGCTGGTGCTGACACTCACGACCAACACTACGAATTGAGCCATGGAGAAGGTGTACCGACTCGCTTCGCAAACTGCCTTGGTGAGAGACCGAGGCGGCTCCAGTGGTTTGGGATGGCTTGGGGTCCTCTTGGCCCACCCATGACTACTCCAGTCAAGGGTAGTGATCAGGCCTGGGTTGATGAGGAGTGGTTGCTATGACCTCAAAGCTTTGTGACATCACAGATGCTGGCTTCACAGAAGCAGCTGTCCATCTCCCATAACCTTGGTGTCCTAGGGCTTTAAGTAGGAAGCCCCGGGAAGGACAGAACAAGAGCCCTCTGAACATGATCGAGAACTCAGGATGTCTTGTGGGTTAATGTCCAACTTCCCCTTTCTGGAGACATGGAGGAAGGAAAATGACATTCAGTATACCTTCCTTTAGGCCAATATATCCCAGGAGACGGCAAGGTGTCCTTTTCCACTACAATTTCTAGATTTATCCATAAAAGGTGTGGCCTCGCGGGTATGAGCAGCTCTCCGTGGGGTTTGTTGGGGAGAGTGTACCTTGTCAGTGTCTATTGCCTATGGGTCAGTGATGACTAATGTACGGAAAGTCCCTTTCCGAGGTAAAAGGTGAGGGCATCACAATATGGTTCCGTCTGTGGCCACGTCTCCTAGTGTTCTGAAACACGCGGCTAAGGGATGAGGCCTCTGTCTACCTGGCTTTCCCTTAAACACCTTTGCAAAGTCTTTGATTAGAGTGACCTTCTGCATCAGAGCTAACTCTCAATGAAGAGGCCTGGATCGAATCCGTTGTCATTATTAGTTAACTGTACTTGTTGTGGTAACGGGTATAGACGTGTTGACCAAGTCTCTTTAGTCAGAAGGAAAGGGACGGCCTATAACGAAGGCCTGCAAGGCCCAATCGAGCAGTCCTTTGGACTGAGCCGCAATGCCCTTGCACGGACTAGTGGATCAGGAAGTTTGGGTCCATTTCAGCAACACAGTATTCCTCTGCCGCCGATGTGATGATCCCCTGGACTTACGTTGACATGAATGTCCCATGCCCTACTGATGGGAAATGGAAAAGGCAAGCAGACAAAGAGAAATACCATATGGCTTTCCAGAATATGTGCCTCAGGAGGAATACCTTGACCATTAGTAAAGGAAGGCAATACTGAAGGGCAAGAAGTCAGAGAAGGAGACCCATCAGGAGTGACTCAGGACTCTGAGAATCAAGCTGAGGGTTACCGAAAAGAGAACTGCTTAATGGCTGGTCAGGAGTTGTCGCATATATTAGGAGGAGCACCAGTACGTCCATGCAACTAAAGCATCCGTTAATACTCTGTCAAAAACGGATGATGGATGATAGGCAGTCTTTCTCAACAGAACAGCAACAACAACAACATCAATTCAGAGAAAGCAATGAGGCCCTCTCAAAACCAAAGGAAGTCACAGCGAGAACAGGAAAGAATTAGATTGTTTATTATCTTTCCTTATTGAAATGACATGGGTGGGTTTCCTAAAATGTCCTTCTTTGAATTGGGTCTTTATCCTTTTGAATTAAAGTTTACCCGCTTCTTCCATCTCTCGATTTGATGAGTGAACCTCACAATGCCTTCACTAAATACCTAGAAGAATGGCCCAGGAAAATGACTTGACTTGGCCTACTGTGTGTTGGCAGGGGTTGTATTACTGCTTCAAATGCTTCCGTCTCTACTAGAGAGCTGAGATTTTGTAGGTTTCCTGATCTAATCTTGGAAGCTTCTATGTGTCTGCGAATTTATCCTTTTCTCTCAGTTCTTAGATTTGCTAGCATAAATGTGTGGATGTGCCTCTTCGGTCATTCTTTTTTCCTTGCTAGCAGTTGTCATGCGGTTTCATACATGCAGCTGTGTGCTTGTCTCCCTGTTCTATCCCAGTAGTGGCTTCTGTGGGTTGTTCATGTTGTCAAAACTCAATTGTGAGATCTCCTGATTTTTTTCCTACTGGTTTGTTTGTACTTCCTTAATTTTGATAATCACATATATGATTTCAATTTTTCTGTTAGCTTTGGAGTTCGGTTTTTCTTCATCTTGTTCCTTCAGTCATCATTTTAGTTGGCTTTATTCTCGGTGTTTTTAAATTTTGGAAATGCATGCATTTATCCCTATATGGTTTCCCCATAAAATGTTTTGCCATCATCCTCGAAGTTTCTTAGAATTCCTTTGTTCATGGCTCTTTCTGCTTTTCCTTTGGATTTTCTTTCTTGCATCCATTGCTAGTTCGAGAGTGGGTTGTGTTTTCCAACTTTTAGTGTGTGGCTCTATTTCTAATTTGAAAGTGATATCTTCCTGGTTTCATATTTTCGTGATCATAAGTGCACAGGATAGGTTTTGACTTCACTTACATGAATTACGACTGGATTTGGCCTCGAGCTCGTGAGCTGAGATAGACAAAGCTAGGTCTGCTGCTGGGACGAACATATCATAGTGTCCTCAGAGACGCAATCTTTCTCATGGAACCCCAAAGTTCAGGTGGTCTCGAGAGCCCATGTGGACATCTGTTATTCCTTAGCACCTTCCCATCCAGATGATCTGTCCTGTGCTTAACGTGGATATCATAGTTGCCAACAGTATTGGATAAAAGTCGCCATCTCCATTCCTGTGTGTTCATAGGCTTCCAACGTTTAGATACAGCGTTGTTCGTGCTGTATATGTTGGCAATTCTTCCAGGTTTCTGTTGTTTTGAGGCTCCATCAAGACAAAACACCTTCCGCTTAGCTTTTGACTCTCAAAGGCATAAAATCACTCTCGCTGACTTAGGCACAAACACTTTGGCTCTCTTCTCCTTGGAAGTAGCATAACCTACGTCTTCCCGATTTCTTCACTTGCAAGCTATGAGTATCCTTATAGTCGAAGAAAATCTCCAATGGCATCAGAAGTATTAGCTTGTTTAATATTTGCTGTTTTTTTTACGAAAGTTTTCAAATTTATTTTTGGTTTGTTTTGATTTGGAATTTCAACCACTCCTACCAACTGTTTGTATGGAAGGGAGTCTTTAGTCCTGAGTACTGAATGTAATATTGATAGGTAATAGTTCACTTTCTCATTTCGATTGGCTTCTCACTTGGATTCTATTTGCCTTTCACCTATATGGTATTTTCTTGGGGTTGCTTCATTGGTACGATTCCTCGCTTTCTCCCCATCTTTTGCATGTCTTCTCTTTGTGTGTGTTCATGTGTTTGTGCATGTGCATGTGTTAATGTTGTGTGGTGTGTGTGTGTTGCACATCACAATTATTATGAAAATACGAGAGAATGGAATTCGGTCTCTTGTGGGTCGCAATTCAATTTGACATGCCTTAAAAACTCACATTCCATCAGTTTCATGAAATCTCCTGCAAGGAATGTCATCTCTTGTCCTCTTCAAGAAACTCATGTTCTCACAAAACTGACTTCCAACAAACAACACCATTTGAATTTTTCAGAGAGTCATACTGTGGGTCCCAATACTCTTTCTCTTTCGTATATATCTTGACTGTCATGAGTTAGTGAAATCGTCTGTTTGTTGTCTTCCCGAGCATGATACAGGTGACAAAGCCCAATGCTCTCTGCAAGACTGCCATAAGAGACGAGTGGAAGAATTCCTTCTTGCTTATCTCTCAGTACGACTTGTGGTGACATGGAAGACAGTGAGATGGTAGTAGTGACTAATAACCTCATGCTTCTTTAGCCATGAAGGCAACAGGAAGATGAACACAACAACTGCAGTGGGGTGGAAATTGACCTGAAGGTTGGAGACATGGCTCAGGGGAGATTTGGTTGGTTTGTGGATCAGAGGGCTGGAGCCCATGAAGAGGACCAAGGCACAGGAGAGCAGGGCATATCCGGAACCCACAAAGGAACCTGTTTCCCTGTGCCCTTGACTGTTGACACGGCGAGGGTCTGAAGCGCACGACTACTTGACAACACAAGTGTTCAGGGCTGAAGTTTTCATGTCAGCAGGCTTGGCAGACATTGACTTGAAAGAACACCATCTTTTTCCTGCATATGACACCAACAAGCGACCAGGAGCACACAGCCTGGAGACAATGATCAGAGAGACACAATACCAAGAGACGCAGTGGTAAGATGGTGAGTTGTGGGAGTGATTCCGTGAAAGGAATCTAGGCCCCTGTGGTATACAGCTAAGTACAGAGCACCTCCCACCATCCCGCTATGCCAGACCTTTTATCGGAGGTCAATTGTTCATTATCCTCTTCTTTGTCTTCCTGTATCTCCTCACCAACCTGTAGCATCCACTGTCTGTTGCACTGTAATGGCCCCTGGTTCAGATATTGTTATCCTCTCCTGGCTCCCTAAGAACATGCCCATCTTATGCAAGAGGCACTGTTTGGTTATCGCATGAAATCATTTTGGGGATGGCAATGTGATGTTTAAAGCAGGCTTGTGCTGTAACTTCTCCTTAAAGATTCCCTGAGGGTATTTGCAGAACCCTGAGGGAATGCTCACAGTTCTTCAACATTCGAATCTTCGCCCTTCGTCATGTTGGAGATAAAAGTTGTCATCCTTAAAAGGGCATGTATTCTTTCAGATGGTTTCACTTGTTCTATGGGTCTCTTCCAAAATGCTCCATGCTTGCTTCTGTGGACTCCAAGTTCATGAGTCTGTCCTGGACCTAATTTGTAGAGTGTAGAGTCTGCCTATGTTGTTTGGTCAGTTTTGAAGTTTGGGAGGCCATTTTGGCTTGATTTTCAAAGCTGCAAGAGGTACTAGTGTCTCGCTGTAGAAGACTCTAGACATGTATTTAGCATGGTTGTGGGTGTTCCTTTAAGCTTTTTTTGGGTGACCCTTTTCCTGGTCAGAAGAGACCTGATTGGGTTGGAGGACCCTACCCACGTGCAGGGCGTGGATTTCCTCTCCTGAGGCTTTGTTTGAGGCCTTATTGTTTTTTGGTCTTTCGTGGCTAAGATGGAATGGTGGATTCTTGCCTTTCTCCAGAGTAAAGAGGGATGGTGCGGACAGTCACAATAAAAGACTACAATTTGGCCATTGAAAAGGTGACACTTACTCACTTTACACACTGCCATGGTGAGAGACCCAGGCACCTCCAACACTTTTGGAGGTTTTGGGATCCTCTTGGCCCACCCATGACTATCCCAGCCAAGTGTAGTGTGTAGTGATGAGGCGTGGGTTGATAAGGAGTGGTTGCTTTGAACTCAAATATTCATGACATCACAGAAGCTGGAGTCACTAAAGCAGCAGTCCCTCTCTCAGGAACTTTCAGTCCTATGGCTTAAGGTAGGAAGCTCCAGGATGGACAGAAAAAGGACCCTCTGAGCCTGGTCAAGAACTCAGGTTGTCTTGTGTGTTAATGTCCCACTTCGCCTTTATAGACAAAGGGAAAAGAAAATAACATTTGGTATACCATCCTTTAGGCCAACTTTTATCTGGAGACGGCAAGGTTTTCATATTTCCAGTGGAATTTCTAGAGATATCAAGAAAGAGTGAGGCTTCTTGAGTATTAACTGCTATCTGTGGGGTTTGTCATCCTGTGGGTGAGAGAGTCCCTCTCAACGTATTTTCCTTATGGATCAGAGATGACTAAGGAATGGGAAGGAAAAATGTTAGGGCATGGATGTATTGTGCTTTTTGTGTCTCATGTCCTAGTGTCTGAAACATGTGTCATAAGGGGTTAGGGCTCTGTCTATCTGGCTTTACCTTAAACACCTTTGAAAGGCTTCAAGGAGAGTAACATTCTGCATGAGAACCAATCTTAAGGAGGAGCCCTGGACAGGAACCCTTGTCAACTAGTTAACTCTACCTTCTGTGGTAATGGGTATAGCCATGTTAACCACATCTCTTTAATCAGAGGAAAAGGAACAGCCTATATCGATGGCCTGTGTGTTTCAATCAAGCAGAACTGTGGATTGAGCTTTAATGTCCTTGCAAAGACTAGTAGATAAAAAAAGCAGTGGGCCTATTGGCCACACAGTATTCCACAGCCATCAGGGACGATGAACCCCTGATACTTGCATTGTCATGAATGCCACCGGACTGAGTGATGCAAAGTGAAAAAGGCAAGAGACAAATAAAAATATCATATGGCTTCTCTCGTATGTGCCCCAGGAGGAATACCATGACGCTTAGTAAAGGCAAGGAAAACTGAAAGGGAAGAAGTCAGAGAAGGAGTCAAACTGGGTGTGACTCGGGACTCTGAGAACAAAGCTGAGTGTTACAGAAAATATAGAAATGCAGGGAATGAGGGAAGAGGATAATTGGTATTGAGGATTTGTGGCAGGTATTAGAATGAGCACTAGATCTTATATGGAGCCAAAGCATCCTTGAATACTCTGACAAAAATGGATAATGGACGGGGCTAGATGGAGGGAAAGTAGGAGGAGGCGCCTTTTCAACCTGTACCCTAAAGCAATTGATTATCTTCCAAAGAACTTCGATCACCCATGAAATCAGCCCAAGATTAGAATTTTGAGACAAAGTATTAACATGTTTTGCAGTGTGAAGGCTCTGAGATAAAGCCAAAGAAGAGACAGTTGCCGCGGCTGTTATTAGTAATACCTGTTATAAGTAACCCAACAAATCGACGTGTTCACCTAACTGTTTTTCTAATTCCAAAGTGAACTGGTATCCATAGTTAGCATACCAAGGTCCTGTAACTTCTACAGGCAATAAAACACAAGGCGGCTGCATAACTAAAAATAACACTGTAGGCTGATCAGACCTATGTAAACTGAAAGCAAGCAAACAATTAGTCAATATACAGTGAGGACAGTGAAACTTATACATAATAGTTCCATTAACTGTATATCTTGATATTATTCCTGCCCCAACAACCAATAGGATGGTCGAGGGACACAAGCTCTTAGTCAGCTTTCCACTTCCTGGGTAATAAGCAGACAGAGGTGCATCTGTGGTAACAGGTCCCATAGCAGCCACAAGCTTCCAAACCTTTAATACCCTGCATTAAAACATGTGTAGAAAACATGCTATCAGGGATAGCATTAAGATGAACATTAAGAGAATCAATAACAGCAATCTGAGTCATTTGGGAGTTAAGACTTTTGCTCTTAGACCAATCAGTAATAGAGACATCAGTAATAATGACATGGGGAGTAAGAACCTATGGATGTCTCTACAAACATTCTACCCACGGAGATGAATTGTTGAGCCAGGTACTAGAAGTAGCACAATAAGGATGATCTAAAGGAGTCATCCTGACCACCAGATGAATGGGAAAAGTTCCTGATTGTACTTCCAGCAGGGTCCAGTGTTCTTCCTTAGCTCCTGGTTTAGCTATGGAAGTCTCTGCCTCCTCATCATAATTGTGCTGAAACCATCAAAGTATTTTAAAGTGTGTGAAGACTTAGAAACAGTCAGGCTCCCATATACTGGTTGTTGATTATCTCGGGGAAACTGAAAACAAATGGGAGGGCCTGAGGTGAGGCCCATGAATTAAATTAATGAGCAGCAGTATTAAGTGAGACACTCACTTATGCCTTAAAAACCCAGGTAAAATTTGTCTGGATCCTTGGAGACGGATCACTCCAAGTAACCGCCTGAAAAGTAGGTGAATCGGGTATGTAGGCCCAATAAGGGAGAGTCTCTGAGGCAGCAGTTAACAAACCAAGGAATGCTAAGAACAAATTGGTTGGGGTAACAGGCTTATCTGTGGATTTTATAACGCCACAGCCCGAGAAGAAAGGGCTTTCATGGTGCCCCAAGTAGATGTTGCTTGATGTCGAGAACATCATCTGCTGGGCTCACTCAGCCGAAGTTTGACCATCTTCCACTTTATCAGGGAGCAATTGTACCCCTCCTGCCAGGAGCCAGCGTGGCGCTTCCTCATCCTGTGGAAAAATACAAATAAAACCCTGACCCCTCCTAAGGACAGGATCAGGCCCACGCCACATGTGAGTGAGGGGATCCTTCCACTTGGCATATGGAAGTGGTGATAAATCAGGAGTCCAGAAGTGCTCAGCTGCAGTCTTCACAATAGTATCTACATGCAAAAAAATTTAAAACATATAAAGCTAGAGATAAATGAACATGAGGTTTATATTTAAGTTTACTCTGTAAGATTTCCTCCTCTTTTAATTTTTTCAGAGCATTTTTGAGACTAGCATGACATTGGTTCACAATGGCTTGACTTGCATAATTATATAGAATAGCTGTAGAATGAGCAATGTGGAAAGTAGAACAGGATTGTTAAAAGGCCATAGAAGTGTATGCAGAGCCATTGTCAGTCATAATGATCCAGGTGTGCAAATGCCTGAAAAAAAATGATTTCTGCAATCTGTAAAAGCTTCTCCTGAATGTGCAGTAGCAAAAGTATATTCTGAAAAGGTGTCCATAGAAACATACAAATACGATAACTGACCAAAGGGTTTATATAAAGTAATATCCATCTGCCAAAGAGAATTAAGAGTTAGCGTACAAAAAGTTGGACAGGTTTGACATGATTTAACAACTTGTCCAGCTTGTACTATGACAATCTTAAATTTCCCTTGTAATGCTTGTGCATTTTGGTGAAACATTTTGTGACTTCTCTTTGCTTTTTCTAAGGGAGTAAATATAGCAGTATGAGTTGAAGCATCTGCTAGAGCATTACCTTCGGAAAGTGGACCTGGAAGGGCTGTGTGAGCATGAATATGGAAAATGAAAAGAGATTCAGTTCTGGTTGTCAGTAAATGTTGAATCTGTGAAAATAAATGAACTAATTTTTTATCATTGCTAAGAATAAACGTAGAGATTCATCGAGAAATTGTTTTAGCCACATATTGACTATCTGTGTATATATTGAAGAGCATATTGGAAGGCTTTTAATTCAGTGTTCTGCACTGAAGAGGTTTGATAATGTAGTTTAGTACTAGTACAACGTAAGGTGGAAATGAAAATGATTCCAATGTCTCCAGTTTTACTTGCATCTATAAAAACAGTCGGCACATGAATAATTGGGGTTCGCTGGAAAGGCAAGGAAAAATGACAGCAGTCAGATTAAGAAACTGTAAAAGATTATTATTAGGTAAGTGGAATATAATCTGTCCTGGGTATGTGGCCAAAGCAACTTGCCATTTACTATCATTCATTTATAGACTGGATAATTGTTCTTTTGTAATTATTGGCACAATGATAAAGTCAGGTTCTTGTCCCAATAACTGAAACAACCATGTGTGTCCCTTGGTTATCAATTGTACTACCATTTGTAAAGTTGGATTGATAACTTTTTAAAATTTATTTCTTTATTTTCAGCATAACAGTATTTATTTTTTCACCACACCCAGTGCTCCATGCAATCCGTGCCCTCTATAAACCCACCACCTGGTACCCCAACCTCCCACCCCCCGTCACTTCAAGACTCTCATATTGTTTTTCAGAGTCTAGAGTCTCTCATGGTTCACCTCCCCTTCCAATTTTCCCCAACTCTTTTCACCTAACACCCCATGTCTTCCATGCTTTGTGTTATGCTCCACAAGTAAGTGAAACCATATGATAATTGACTCTCTCTGCTTGACTTATTTCACTCAGAATATCTCTTCCAGTCCCATACATGCTGCTACAAAAGTTGGGTATTCATCCTTTCTGATGGAGGCATAATACTCCATAGTGTATATGGACCATAACTTTTAAATAATGAATGGCAAGATGAATCCATTCCAAAATTCCTGAAGATTGCCACAAAATAGCAATAGGTAAAATTTGTGGACATAATATATTCAAATATATTGATTGGTTGTGTAAACTCGAGTTAATTGTGCTTGTGAGATAGCCTGTTCTACCAGAGATAGAGCAGTTGTAGCTGCCTCAGTTAGTTGCCATGGTGAACTTAGATGAGAATCATCTTTTAATATCTGACATAGTGGTTTTAATTGTTTAGCAGTAAGGGCTAAAGATGGGCGAAGCCAATTAATATCGCGTAATAATTTTTGGAAATCATTAAGAGTTGTAAAATGCTGTGTTCTAATTTGGATGTTTTGTGGTCTTATTTTCTTATTATGAATGACATATACTAGATATTCAAAAGGTTGCTGTCTTTGAATATTTTATGGTGCCACAACTGACCATACAGATCCAAAACTGTAACAATTTTTTTAAAGCCTGTTGCAACGATATCTCAGTTTTTGCTGAAAGCAAAATGTTATCCATGTAATGTATACAGTATATTTGATTCTGATATTTTTTTCTCTAAAATGGAGTCAGGGCCCGAGAAACATATTGTTGACCCAAAGGAGGACTGTTAGCCATCCCTTGAGGCAGAAAAGTCCTTTGATATCTATCATGAGGTTCTAAAAAATTTGTACTTGGCACTGAAAAAGCAAATCTATCAATATACACTGGGGCTAGCGGAATGATAAAAAAGGAGTCTTTCAGATCTATAACTAACATTTAATGATCAAGTGGGATACTAGTTGGAGATGGTAGTCCAGGTTGCAGGAATCCCATTGTTTGTAGCCCAGCACTACTTGCCCTGAAATCTTGTAATAATCTCCATTTGCCAGATTTCTTTTTAATAACAAATATTGGGCTATTCCAAGGACGAGTAGATTTTTGTAGATAACCAAGAGCATATTGTTCATCCATTAACAATTTTGCTGCCTCTAACTTCTCCACACAGGAGTAGAGGCATAGCATGGGGTCTAGTCAATAGCCCTTATGAAATAGAAGAGGTTCAATAGGGCCTTGTAAAGTCTTTCCAAGGCCTTTGCCTTTTTCATACCCCGTTCTGTGCATCATTTGAATAACTTAAGGAGATTGTGATTCTTTAGGAATGGGAGGTGTCTCTAACACTAGTCCCATATCATATAGTATATCTCTGCCCCAAAGGTTCAAATCTATATCTAATATAAAAGGTTGAAAATTTCCATGATGGCCTTCAGAAGTTTGCCAAGGTGAGTGGTTAGAGCTAATTTTTGGAGCTGATGCATTACCTACTCCCTTTATGTGAGTGGTAGTGCTTTTGAAGGGCCATTGAAAGGGCCAATCCTTGAGTGCTATGACTGACATATCAGCTCCGGTATCAATCAAGCCCTGATATGGATGACCATGGATATATAGGGTCAAAAATGGTTTATCAGAGGTAATAATTCTCATCCAATAGGCATCTGTTGAGCCAAATCCTTGTTCCCCACGTTGAGGTTTCACAATTTGATTCTGTGATTGAACTCTAGATAACAAGATTAATTGTGCTATAGACATTTTAGGTTGCAAGGCCATGATCCCAGAAGAGAGGGAAATCATTATTTTAATTTCTCCTGTGTAATCATCATCTATAAATCCAGGATGAAAATTTAACCCCTTCATAGTCCAGCTAGAATTGCTTAATAAAAGTCCCCAAATTCCTTTTGGCAAGGGGCCCCATATTCCAGTAGTGATTGCTTTAGAGGGTTCCCCAACCTCAATGTAAACAGCAACATCTGGGGCAAAGTCGAGTGCAGCACTGGAGGGGGTACCTCAGAATAATTTGTTGACTCTGGGCAAGTCTGCACTGTTTGCTTGGGGAATTGTGGTAGGAGGGATGCTATTGTTTGGTGGGGCAGCAGTGGGCCCCTTTTGAAGTTTCCCTGAAGGGGTTGGCCAAATTTATCTGTTTTGGATAGACAGTCATTTGCCCAATGATAACCTCTCTGGCAATGGGGACATATAGATTGAGGCTTACTCTTTTGATTATTGGGAGGAGTAGGCAAACCTTTACTTTGCCTTCATTTAGATAATTGGAGGCATTGAGCATGAAAGTGTCCCAAATTTCCACATTGAAAACATACTCGATTATTAAATTGTCCTCCCTTAGATTTAATAAGGTGTTGCTGCATTTCTTGAGGGGAAATTACTTTTAATATTACAGCCATAGGAACTCCTTGAATATAGGAAGGCCCGATATCAGCACACAAT
Source organism: Mustela nivalis (assembly GCF_964662115.1). Taxonomy (NCBI): domain Eukaryota; kingdom Metazoa; phylum Chordata; class Mammalia; order Carnivora; family Mustelidae; genus Mustela; species Mustela nivalis. Next base: position 3,424,577 of record NC_139041.1, read on the forward strand.
AGAATGTAATCCTCTAAAATGCCTGTTTTACTCCAAGGGCTTATAGCAGCCTGACATGCAGTGTTAGCATTCTCATAAGCCAATTGTTTGACTATAATACAATACAATCTTACCTACAGCCTTTAAGAGAGGGGCTACAAAGTCCTGACACGGCTCATCAGGTCCCTGTTGAATTTTAGATAATTCCTCAGTTTTTGCCCTATAGTAGGTAATCTCTTCCAAACCTTAAGAGCACATTCATTAATTTGATTGAATACAACCTCTGGATAATCTATTTGAATTACAACATCATAATAAGGTCCAGCTCCTACTAATATATTATAAGTAATAGGAATTTGTGTTCTTCTATTATACAAGGCCATTTCATTAGCTCTTTCAATGAATTTAGCCTTCTATAATAAGAAATCTCCACCTGATAAACATGCATGAGCTATGACCTTCCAATCACCAGGACACAAAGCTTCCATTCCCAAATTATCTAGTAGAGGTAAAGTAAAAGGAGCAGTAGGATCATACTGAGCACTGGCGGTTTTAATTTCTTTTAAGACTTTGAAATTTAGAGCTGTGTAAATTCTTTGTCCTTGCTGGTTGGCAGTAACAGGGAATGCAGAAAACTCTGCAACTTTTCCCCTTTTTGCTGTGCTTGATACAAAGCACGCTGTAACGGTGTTACTCCTGGTAAAGAAAGTAACTGTGCACTTTGTTGTGCAGCCATTATAGGAAAAGCAGCACGTTTAGTTCTTACTTTCTCTTTATGACTTGGGGCCTGCCATCCAGTATCCGGGATTTTATAGGCTGATTTTTTCGTAGATTCACCCCCTATGGAGGGAGTAGTATTAACCCCAACATGAGTACACTGTGGCACTAAAGTATTATTTGGTACCGGCTGTTTACATGGTGTATCAAAAAAGAGTGCAATGGAGCTGGAGAAGAGGAACCTTAGGACATTATCATCATCAAGATAAACATCATCCTTTTCAATTTCATCATCCCCTGAAGTTATCAATACCGGGGGTGGTAAACGAACCACACTGGGAGGACTCTCAGACATATGACTTTTATTGAATAATTCCTCCAAAGAGGGGAGAGACAGCGCTGATGCCATAACGCAATCTCCCCCATGAGAAGGGCTTAAACTGCACATTAGAAAATCCTCACCTTCTTCTCCCACTGAATGAGATTTTAAAGACAATAAATCAATAGAATGTTTAGGGTCCAAAAGGTCCCTAATATGGGACCAGAGGTTCATTGTACCCTCTGGAACTGTTGCAGCACCGTGAACAAAATTTGATTCTTAATTTCTTGACCCACATGGTGCCAAAGTTCAAGATTTGCACTCCCTCCCTTAGGAAACCAGGGGCATAAATCACCAACAACCTCAAAAAATCCCTGAAGAGTCTCGTGAGAGACTCCTGACCCTCTCTCCTTTAGAGGAGCTTGCAGGGCCTGCAAAAAATAACCTCTTAGGTTGACTGAACTTTCCCCATATTTCCCCCTGTCATTCCAGATCACCTTGATTCCCCTCCCTGATATAAAGTCATCAACTGAGGTGCCACTGTTCTTCAGGTCCCTGTTGGGGCACCACCTGTCGTGGCCAACGTGATAAAAGGGAGCAGGGTTGAAGGGTAGGAGAATGAAGAAAGGGAATGTGGGGAATAGGAAGGACACAGGCAAATGTGTCAAGCAGGTGCCAAAGTTTATTTTGAATAGCTCTGATTTATACCACACAGTAAGGGAATCACTTCCTGTACATCTGGTGATAGTTTCTATTTTGGCCTGAGAGTAGCTGGCCATACAGATATATCAGACAGCCTTGACCTTTATTGTTTGGACACTTAGGCCATAACTCAATATTCACAAAACACAGGATCCTTATTATCTTAGTCTTGAGAGAGCATCTTCAATGGCAATAAGCCTAACCTCACAATGTTCTCATAAGAATCACCAGGGAACAAGGTGTCACTCTATCTTGCCACCTGTGAAGGTCCTCAGATTAAGAGTTTCCAAGAACTGTTGCTCTATTGGGTTAACCCCTTGTAGGTACGAGGCCCCCAAACTTGATGGTGAACAATACAACAAAAACTTGGAGGATTTACCAACATATACACCATCAACATGGAAGCATATTAACAGAAAGGAAGGGATATGGGCACCTCAATCCAATATTTCTAGGGACTATAATATTCCTAGCACAGGGCAGATCATCCAGATGTAAAAGTGGTAGGGAATAACAGATGTCATCAGGATCTCTCTAGACCTCCTGAGTTCTGGGGATAAAACCATTAGATTGTGTCTCTGTGGATCATAAGAGGAGTTCTTCCTAAATGTAGACCTAACTTAATCGATCACAGATAGTGTGCTGAAGTCAAAATCAATATGTAACTAATGGAAGAGAATTCAAATACTCTCTTGTATACTTATGACCATGAAGGTATGAAAACGGAAAGAAATCACTTATGAATGGAAAACACAGCCAGACACTAATAGGTGGAAAACACAAAACACTCACGAACTAGCAAGGAATCAAAAAAAGAACATCCAAAGGAAAATCATAAAGTGCCATGAGCAAAGGAAAGTCAAGAAAATTATGAGATGATGCCAAAATATTTTATGGGGAAACAATAAGGGGTTAAATGTGTGCACTTCCAAAAATTAAAAACACCGAAAAAAGGCAACCTAACTGGATGCCAGAAGGAAAAAATAGAAAATACGAACTCCAAAGTTAACACAAAAATTGAAATAATACATATCATTATCTAATTAAAGGAAATACAAGCAAACCAAAGGAAAAAAAATCAGGGGAACTCACACGTCAGTTTTGAAAACATTAACAAACTGGAGGAGCCGTTACCTGGATAAAACAGGGAGACAAACACACAGCTGAAAGTATGAAACCACATGACAACTGATAGAAAGGAAAAAAATATCCTAAAAGAACCTTCTACACAATTATGCTAGCTAATCCAAGAACTGAGAGGAAAGGATAAATTCCAAGACACATATCAGCTCCTAAGATTAGGTCAGGAAATCTACAAAATCTGAGCTCTCTACTATTGGCTAAAGAGTTTGAGCAGTAATCAAATACCTGCCAACAAACAGAAGGCCAGCTCCAAATCCATTTCCTGGGTAACTCTTCTAGACATGTAGTACAAGCAATGTCATTTTTTCTAATCGATTCTGGAAATGGAAGAGGTGGGTAGACTCTACTTTAGAAGGATAAAGACCTTGTGCAGGTAAGGACATTTTAGGAAACAAATTCCATGCCATTCCCTTAATTAAAAATAATAAAAATATAATTCTTTCCTTTTATTTCTGTGTCTTAATCTGGTTTGAAATTGTTTTTCTTTGAATTGTTTTGTTCTGTTGAGGAAGCCAGTCTATCATCCATCATCCGTTTTAGACTAAGTATCCACAGATGCTTTAGTTCCATATACGACCTAGTGCTTCTCCTAATATATGCCACCACTCCTGAACACCCATTAAGCAGTTTCTTCCTTCCCTGCATGTCTCTCTTTTCTGTATCACTCAGCTTGGTTTTCAAGTCCTGAGTCACTCCTGGATTTCCTCCTTCTCTGACTTCTTCCACTTCAGTTTCTCTTATTTTATTACGGATTATGGTATTCGTCCTGGGGCACATATGAGAGACGACATATGATATTTCCCTTGGTCTGATTGCCTTTTTCATTTTGCATTACCCAGTCATAGGACATTCATGTAAATGCAAGGACCAGAGGTTCTTCCTCCCTGATGCTTGAGGAATATTCTGTTACCAAGATGGACCACAACTTCTTTATCCACTAGATTGTGCTAGGTACTGTGGCTCAATCCACAGTTATTCTCATGTGGACATTGCAGGCCATGGATATAGGCCATCCCCTTGCTCTGACTAAAGATACTTGTTCAACATGTCTATAACCATTACCACAAAAAGTGGAGTTAACTAATAATGACAAGGGGTGCTGTCCAGGCCTCTTCCTTAAGAGTTAGCTCTGATGCAGAAAGTCACTTTCCTTGAAGACTTGAAAAGGTGTTTAAGGGAAAACCAGGTAGAAAGACCACTAATACCTTAAAACTCCTGTTTCAAAACACTAGGAGATGAGGACACAGACAGCACAATAAACCCATGCCCTAAAATTTTTCCTTGAAAAGGGACTTTCCATCCCTTCATCATCACTGACCCATAAAGAAACGACATTGAGAAACGACTCTCTCACCCACAGGATGAACAAACCCATGGAGAGATGTTTATATCCAAGAGGCCTCATTGATTCTTGAGATCTCTAGAAACTTTAGTGGAAATAGGAACATATTGCAGTCTCTGGGGAAATGTTGGCTTAAAGGATGGTATACAGTACATTATTTTCTTTTCTCTTTGTCTAGAAAGGGGACGAGGGACATTGAAACCCAAGACAACCTGCGTTCTTGATCAGGCTCATAGGGCTCTTTTTCTGTCCTTCCCAGGCTTCCTACCTAAAGCCATAGGACTCCAAGGTCATGGGCGAGGGATGGCTGCTTCAGTGAATCCAGCAACTGTGATGTCACAAAGCTTTGATGTCATAGCAACCACTCTTCATCAACCCACGCCTGATATCTTACACTTGGCTAGAGTTGTCATGGGTGTGCCAAGAGGATCCCAAGTCTCCCGAACCGCAGGTGCCACCTGGATCTCTCACCAAGGCAGTTTGTGAAGCGATTCGGTTTCACCTTCTCTATGGCCGACTTCATAATCTTAAGAACCTTGAGCATTCCCACAGGGTGGAGCAACTACTCTCTGGGGATCTGCATGGAGATGTGGCAGCACAAGCTTGCCTTAATCCTCCCATGGCAATCCCCCAAATGGTTTCAAGGGATAAGCAAACAGTGCCTCTTGTGGAAGGTGGGCATGTTCTAATGGAGCCAGGAGACGATGAACAATGTGTCAACAAGAGGCCATTACAGTGTGACAGACAGCAGATGCTACAGGTTGGTGATGAGATCCAGGAAAACAAAGAACAGGAGAATGAACTAGGGAGCTCCGAGCGAAGGTCGGGCATTTTAGGATGGTGGGGGGTGCTCTGTACCTGACTGCATTTTAAAGGGACCTAAGTTCAAATTCAATAAAACATCCTATGGCCACATTCAATGCTTGTACATATTTGACAGAGAGAGAGAGTGATCACAATCAGGTGGTGGAGCCAGAGGGGAGAAGCTGACTTGCCCGTGAGCAGGTAACCTGAGACCAGAGAGAATGCCATGACCCTGGGATCATGAGTTGAGCTGAAGGCCACCTCTGAACTGATGGACAAACACCGAGACCCAACCTTTGACTTCTGAATACCTTCTCTTTCTCGATAAGAGCCGCTGCTCTGTCGTTCAGAAATTCAGGGGATATGGATTTTGGCTTGGGCTGGTGTTGCTTTAGCTGTCCGACCTAATTCGAGAGCTGGTATAGCTTGTCCTCTTGAAGTCAGTGACTTGGCCATGGACAAAGTATGCTCCAGCGCATATTTGGGTAATGGCAATTCCTCCATTTCTAGCTTTTGCAGGGAAATGACACTATGTCTTTTGGTGCCCTGCTTCTGTGGATGGTGATGGGATTCCTCTGTGACTCTGAATCTGGATCTCTTTTTCTGCTCCCAGATGAAAGCCATTTCAGCTCTGATTTCTCAAATACATGTTCAGCACTTTTTTTTCCCTCTCATTCCTAGTTCTCCTACAATCGGCACCTATTTCCATTCCTTGGATTCGATGGATTCCCTAAGCTCTTTGTCAGGTTCCATCACTCTTCCTTCTCTCTTTGGACTTTTTCCGTATTTTCTAATCTTTTTCTTCCAGATCACTTGGATCCTAGGCTTCTGCCAGCTTCCTGCACTTTTCATCCAGTCTGCTTCCAAACTTTTCATCAGAAACATTTATTTTTTTTTTAATTTTTTATTTTTTAGAAACATATTTTTATCCCCCGGGGTACAGGTCTGTGAATCACCAGGTTTACACACTTCACAGCACTCACCAAAGCACATACCCTCCCCAATGTCCATAATACCACCCCCTTCTCCCAAATCCCCTCCCCCTACCAACCCTCAGTTTGTTTTGTGAGATTAAGAGTCACTTATTGTTTGTCTTCCTCCCAATCCCATCTTGTTTCATTTATTCTTCTCCTACCCACTTAAGCCTCCATGATGCATCACCACTTCCTCATATCAGGGAGATCATATGATAGTTGTCATTCTCTGCTTGACTTATTTCGCTAAGCATGATATGCTCTAGTTCCATCCATGTTGTCGCAAATGGCAAGATTTCATTTCTTTTGATGGCTGCATAGTATTCCAGTGTGTATATATACCACATCTTCTTGATCCATTCATCCGTTGATGGGCATCTAGGTTCTTTCCATAGTTTGGCTTTTGTGGACATTGCTGCTATAAATATTCGGGTGCACGTGCCCCTCTGGTCACTACGTTTGTATCTTTAGGGTAAATACCCAATAGTGCAATTGCTGGGTCATAGTTCTATTTTCAACATTTTGAGGAACCTCCATGCTGTTTTCCAGAGTGGCTGCACCAGCTTGCATTCCCACCAACAGTGTAGGAGGGTTCACCTTTCTTCACATCCTTGCCAGCATCTGTCATTTCCTGACTTGTTGATTTAGCCATTCTGACTGGTGTGAGGTGATATCTCATTGTGGTTTTGATTTGTATTTCCCTGATGCCAAGTGATATGGAGCACTTTTTCATGTGTCTGCTGGCCATCTGGATGTCTTCTTTGCAGAAATGTCTGTTCATGTCCTCTGCCCATTTCTTGATTGGATTATTTGTTCTTTGGGTGTTGAGTTTGCTAAGTTCTTTATAGATTCTGGACACTAGTCCTTTATCTGATATGTCTTTGCAAATATCTTCTCCCATTCTGTCAGTTGTCTTTGATTTTGTTAACTGTTTCCTTTGCTGTGCAAAAGCTTTTGATCTTGATGAAATCCCAATAGTTCATTTTTGCCCTTGCTGCCCTTGCCTTTTGCGTTGTTCCTAGGAAGCTATTGCTGCGGCAGAGGTCGAAGAGGTTGCTGCCCGTGTTTTCCTCAAGGATTTTGATGTATTCCTTTCGCACATTGAGGTCCTTCATCCATTTTGAGTCTATTTTCGTGTGTGGTATAAGTAAATGGTCCAATTTCATTTTTCTGCATGTGGCTGTCCAATTTTCCCAGCACCATTTATTGAAGAGGCTGTCTTTTTTCCATTGGACATTCTTTCCTGATTTGTAGAAGATTAGTTGACCATAGATTTGAGGGTCTATTTCTGGGCTCTCTATTCTGTTCCATTGATCTATGTGTCTCTTTTTGTGCCAGTACCATGCTGTCTTGATGATGACAGCTTTGTAATAGAGCTTGAAGTCCGGAATTGTGATGCCACCTACGTTGGTTTTCTTTTTCAATATCCCTTTGGCTATTCGAGGTCTTTTCTTGTTCCATATAAATTTTAGAATTATTTGTTCCATTTCTTTGAAAAAGATGGATGTACTTTGATAGGAATTGCATTAAATGTGTAGATCGCTTTCGGTAGCATAGACATTTTCACAATATTTATTCTTCCAATCCAGGAGCATGGAACATTTTTCCATTTCTTTGTGTCTTCCTCAATTTCTTTCATGAGTACTTTATAGTTTTCTGAGTATAGATTCTGTGTCTCTTTGGTTAGGTTTATTCCTAGGTATCTTATGGTTTTGGATGCAATTGTAAATGGGATTGACCCCTTAATATCTCTTTCTTCTGTCTTGCTGTTCTTGTAGAGAAATGCAACTGATTTCTGTGCATTGATTTTATATCCTGACACTTTACTGAATTCCTGTATAAGTTCTAGCAGTTTTGGAGTGGAGTCTTTTGGGTTTTCCACATAGAGTATCATATCATCTGCGAAGAGTGATAATTTGACTTCTTCTTTGCTGATTTGGATGCCTTTAATTTCCTTTTGCTGTCTGATTGCTGATGCTAGGACCTCTAGTACTATGTTGAATAGCAGTGGTGATAATGGACATCCCTGCCGTGTTCCTGACCTGAGCAGAAAAGCTTTCAGTTTTTCTTCATTGAGAATGATATTTGCGGTGGGTTTTTCATAGATGGCTTTGATGATATTGAGGTATGTGCCCTCTATCTCTACACTTTGAAAAGTTTTGATGAGGAAGTTTTGCTGTACTTTGTCAAATGCTTTTTCAGCATCTATTGAGAGTATCATATGGTTCTTGTTCTTTCTTTTATTGATGTGTTGTATCACATTGACTGATTTGCGGATGTTGAACCAACCTTGCAGCCCTGGAATAAATCCTACTTGGTCGTGGTGAATAATCTTTTTAATATACTGTTGAATTCTATTGGCTATTATTTTGTTGAGTATTTTCGCATCTGTGTTCATCAAGGATATCGGTCTATAGCTCTCTTTTTTGGTGGGATCCTTGTCTGGTTTTGGGATCAAGGTGATGCTGGCCTCATAAAGTGAGTTTGGAAGTTTTCCTTCCATTTCTATTTTTTGGAACAGTTTCAGGAGAATAGGAATTAGTTCTTCTTTAAATGTTTGGTAGAATTCCCCCAGGAAGTCGTCTGGCCCTGGGCTTTTGTTTGTTTGGAGATTTTTAATGACTGTTTCAATCTCCTTACAGGTTATGGGTCTGTTCAGGCTTTCTATTTCTTCCTGGTTCAGTTGTGGTAGTTTATATGTTTCTAGGAATGCATCCATTTCTTCCAGATTGTCAAATTTTTTGCCGTAGAGTTGCTCATAGTATGTTCTTATAATAGTTTGTATTTTCTTGGTGTTAGTTGTGATCTCTCCTCTTTCATTCATGATTTTATTTATTTGGGTCTTTTTTCTTTTTTCTTTTTTTTTTTTTTTTGATAAGTCCGGCCAGGGGTTTATCAATTTTATTAATTCTTTCAAAGAACCAGCTCTTAGTTTTGTTGATTTGTTCTATTGTTTTTTTGGTTTCTATTTCATTGATTTCTGCTCTGATCTTTATGATTTCTCTTCTCCTGCTGGGCTTAGAGTTTCTTTCTTGTTCTTTCTCCAGCTCCTTTAGGTGTAGAGTTAGGTTGTGTACCTGAGACCTTTCTTGTTTCTTGAGAAAGGCTTGTACCGCTATATATTTTCCTCTCAGGACTGCCTTTGTTGTGTCCCACAGATTTTGAACCGTTGTATTTTCATTATCATTTGTTTCCATGATTTTTTTCAATTCTTCTTTAATTTCCCGGTTGACCCATTCATTCTTTAGAAGGATACTGTTTATTCTCCATGTATTTGGGTTCTTTCCAAACTTCCTTTCGTGGTTGAGTTCTAGCTTTAGAGCATTGTGGTCTGAAAATATGCAGGGAATAATCCCAATCTTTTGATACCGGTTGAGTCCTGATTTAGGACCGAGGATGTGATCTACTCTGGAGAATGTTCCATGTGCACTAGAGAAGAATGTGTATTTTGTTGCTTTGGGATGAAATATTCTGAATATATCTGTGATGTCCATCTGGTCCAGTGTGTCGTTTAAGGCCTTTATTTCCTTGCTGATCTTTTGCTTGGATGACCTGTCCACTTCAGTGAGGGGAGTGTTAAAGTCCCCTACTATTATTGCATTATTGTTGATGTGTTTCTATGATTTTATTATTAATTGGTTCATATAGTTGGCTGCTCCCGCGTTGGGGGCATAGATATTTAAAATTGTTAAATCTTCTTGTTGGACAGACCCTTTGAGTATGATATAGTGTCATTCCTCATCTCTTATTATAGTCTTTGGCTTAGAATCTAATTGATCTGATATAAGAATTGCCACTCCTGCTTTCTTCTGATGTCCATTATAATGGTAAATTCTTTTACACCCCCTCACTTTAAATCTGGAGGTGTCTTCGGGCTTAAAATTAGTTTCTTGTAGGCCATATATACATGGGTTTTGTTTTTTTTTATCCATTCTGATACCCTGTGTCTTTTGACAGGGGCATTTAGCCCATTCACATTCAGGGTAACTATTGAGAGATTTGAATTTAGTGCCATTGTATTGCCTGTAAGGTGACTTTTACTGTATATGGTCTCTGTTCCTTTCTGATCTACCACTTGTAGGCTATCTCTTTGCTTAGAGGACCCCTTTCAATATTTCCTGTAGAGCTGGTTTGGTATTTGCAAATTCTTTCAGTTTTTGTTTGTCCTGGAAGCTTTTAATCTCTCCTTCTATTTTCAATGATAGCCTAGCTGGATATAGTATTCTTGGCTGCATGTTTTTTTCTCGTTTAGTGCTCTGAAAATATCATGCCAGCTCTTTCTGGCCTGCCAGGTCTCTGTGGATAAGTCAGCTGCCAATCTAATATTTTTACCATTGTATGTTACAGACTTCTTTTCCCGGGCTGCTTTCAGGATTTTCTCTTTGTCACTGAGACTTGTGAATTTTACTATTAGGTGACGGGGTGTGGGCCTATTCTTATTGATTTTGAGGGGCGTTCTCTGAACCTCCTGAATTTTGATGCTCGTTCCCTTTGCCATATTTGGGAAATTCTCCCCAGTAATTCTCTCCAGTATACCTTCTGCTCCCCTTTCTCTTTCTTCTTCTTCTGGCATCCCAATTATTCTAATATTGTTTCATCTTATGGTGTCACTTATCTCTTGAATTCTCCCCTCGTGGTCCAGTAGCTGTTTGTCCCTCTTTTGCTCAGCTTCTTTATTCTCTGTCATTTGGTCTTCTATATCACTAATTCTTTCTTCTGCCTCATTTATCCTAGCAGTTAGAGCCTCCATTTTTTATTGCACCTCATTAATAGCTTTTTTGATTTCAACTTGGTTAGATTTTAGTTCTTTTATTTCTCCAGAAAGGGCTTTTATATCTCTCAAGCGGGTTTCTCTAATATCTTCCATGCCTGTTTCGAGCCAGGCTAGAACCTTGAGAATTGTCATTATGAACTCTAGATCTGACATATTACCGATGTCTGTATTGATTAGGTCCCTAGCCTTCGGTACTGCCTCTTGTTCTTTTTTTTGCGTTGAATTTTTACGTCTTGTCATTTTGGCCAGATAAGAGTAAATGAAGGGGCAAGTAAAATACTAAAAGGGTGGCAACAACCCCAGGAAAATATGCTTTAACCAAATTAGAAGAGATCCAAAATCGTGAGTGGGGAGAAAGGGGATAAAAAGAGGTTCAAAAAGGAAGTAAGAAAAAAAAAAGAAAAGAAAAAAGAATTTTTAAAAAAAGAAAACACCTAAGAAAAATGTAAAAATGAAAAATATATATATTAGATAAACTAGTAAAAAATCGTTAAAAAAGAAAAAGGTAACAGTTAAAAAAAAAAAAATTTTACCCGAAGGCAAGAAGAAAAAAAAAATGAAAAAGAAAAAAATAAATTAACTGCAAGACTAAAAAAAATCACAGGAAAAAGGCCATGAGTTCCGTGCTTGGCTTTCTCCTCCTCTGGAATTCTGTTGCTCTCCTTGATATTGAAACCGTACTCCTTGGTAGGTGAACTTGGTCTCGGCTGGATTTCTTGTTGATCTTCTGGGGGAGGGGCCTGTTTTAGTGATTCTCAAATGTCTTTGCCCCAGGAGGAATAGCAAGGCTTTTACCCGGGGCCGTGTTGAGTAATCCCCTTGGGTTTGCTTTCAGGAGCTTTTGTTCCCTGAGCACATTCTGTAGATTTCCGGAGAACGGGAATACAAATGGCGGCCTCCTGGTCTCCTGCCCGGAGGAGCCGAGAGCCCAGGGCCCCACTTCTCAGTGCACCCTCAGAGAACATCGCCCAGTTACTCCCGTCTGCCTGACCTCTGGCCGCACTCCGAGCTCACCTAGCATGCGTCCAGTTCAAGGTAACACTGAGCTGTGAGCTTACTGTCGGCTCTGTCTCTGTAGTTGGCTTTCCCGTTCCAATACCGGCAAGCTCTGCAACACTCAGACACCCCCGATCCTTCTGTGACCCTGCGGGACCTGAGGCCACGCTGACCTCGCGTGGGCTTTGCCCTGTTTTAACCACTGGAGCGATGTCCCTCAGCGGAACAGACTTTTAAAAGTCCTGATTTTGTGCTCAGTTGCTCCACTGCTTGCCAGGATCCGGCCCCTCCCCCCGGGGTCTATCTTCCCTTAGCTTTGGATTCACTTCTCCGCCGGTCCTACCTTTCAGAAAGTGGTTGTTTTTCTGTTTCCAGAATTGCTGTTCTTCTCTTCGATCTGCCGATGGATTTTCAGGTGTTTGCAATCTTTAGATAAGCTATCTACCTGATCTCCGCCTAGCTGAAGCAGTCTCAGCTTGCTACTTAGCCATCTTCAAGAAACCAGGAACATTTAATTTTATATTATTTTACTTTTATCAGCTTTATCTCATGGTTTAGAACTCTCTGATTATCTGTGTTTTCTGATGTTCAAGGAATATCCTGGATGCTGCCTTTTATCCTCCATTGGGGGTGTTTTATGTAAAAGTTTCTCTACGATTTCCAGGCCATAATCATTTGCTGTTTTTTTTTTTCTCAGCATCAATTGATTCTTCCATCTTTGCATTGAATCTAGGTCTCTATCTTCTTCTCAGTATTCTAAAACCCCATTCTGTTTTATAGCCTGGGAGGAAGTTCTATAGGAAGAAGAGGCCATGGAGTGCCCAAGGACTGGCCCTTGAGAGATTCTCAGTGTGTGTGTGTGTGTGTGTGTGTGTGAGTGTGTTATGAATGCCCTCTGCTTTTGTGTTGTGACTTTCCCCTGTATTTGAGACCAGTCATCAGCAGAAGATCTCCTTGCATGCCGTTGGGTGTGCTTGGGTTCTGGGCTGAATATGCTGATGTTTAACATTCTGGGTTCTCGTGTGCCTGTGAAAGAGGCGTTCAAACAACTCAACAGTTTGAAGGCCTGTAGAATGTTGTGTTCAGGAGAGAGCATGTGGGCAGGGCTTTCTTCTAGTCCCCGATGGGTGAGTCTGCTCTCCTTGAACTAAGCAGCTTGGACAGAGGAAGACAATCCACCAAGTGTTCAACGGTTGGGATTTTGGTATTTGCAGGTTAGGAAGCTAATGTCCTCACCATCCTGTCTTTGGCCAGTACCTCGGTCATGATGCTGCTGGTGCGAGAGCCCCAAATTTATTATGCCCCCATCGAGTCATCTCCATGAACATTGCTTCTCATGGATGCACTATCAGAACTCACCATCTTCCCACTCTGTCCTGAGATGGACTATGATCATGGTTTCTAGGCTGTCTGCACCTGGTTGCTTATTGGTGTCCTCTGCAGGAGAAACACAGTATTCTCTCAAATTGACGTCTGCTCAACCTGCTGATTTAAAATCTCCAGGCCTCATGACCTTTTGTTGGCAAGAACTCGGGCCATTCAGACACTCTGCTGTTCACAGCCAATGGCTTTGGGAAACAGGCTTCTTGTGTATTCCCAGTGTGCTCCTTTCTCCTGTGCCTTTGTCTTTTGCATTGGCTTACTGGCCTCTGACACACCAGTTGCACACATCTCTCCTGAGTCATGTCTTCAATCTTCTCCCATTGTCTCTGCGACTTCTTTTCTCTTTTGCTGTGGAGTTAATTTTTAGGTTCAGGTCAATTTCTGCCGAGTTCCAGTTGATGTATTCATCTTCCTGTTGTTTTCATGGCTGAAGACAAGCCTGGAGTTCTCAGACACTACTACCATCTCACTGTCCTCCCAAGACACCAAAAGATCTTACTGAGGAATAAGGAAAATGAATTCTTGCCACTTGCCTCATGTTGTGGAGAACATTGGGCTAGGTAATATTTATCATTCAGAAAGACAACATACAGTTTCACTTTCTCGTTGTAGTCAAGAGATACGGGTAAAAGCAAGGGAAAAAGGGACAAAACACACGGTTCTAACCAGGCACACAAAATTTGGTGTTTGTTAGAAGACAGGTTTGTAAGAATACGTGATTATCAAAGAGGACAAAAGGCGATATTCTTTGTAGGAAATGTGGTTGAAAGTGATGGAATGTAAAGTTCAAATCATGTCAAATTGAATTGCTATCTATAAAATAACAACTTCCTATCTCTTGAAATTTAATTATAAGTCTAAGTGAACACACACAGAAAACATCCAGAAACACACACACACACACACACACACACACACACACACACACACACAAAGGAGACACACAAAAGATGGAGACAAAGTGAGGAATAACACTAAAGGAAGAAACACTCCCAAATAATACCATAAAAAGGAAAGGTACAGAGAATCCAAGTCAGAAACCAACCAAAATAGAAAGTTAACCTCCTACCTATTAATATTCAGTTCAAGTATTCTGGATAAATTCTCCCATCAGTACAACAGGTACTGGACTGAATAAAAATTTTTTAAAAAGGCAAAAATGGTCCACAATAAAACAATAAAAACTTAACCAGCTTGACCTTATGTCATGAATAGAGATTTCCTCCAACTATAAAGATACATATAGCTTGAAAGTGAAGGAATTAGGAAAACATAGTTTATGCAATTGGCAAGGAGAAGAGAGCCAAAGAGATGGTGCTTATCCAGATAGAGAGATTTTATGCTTTCCAGAGACAAAAGATTACCGGAAGGAGTTTTGTCTTGATGGAACATCAAAACATCAGAAACTTGGAAGGATTGCCAACATATACATCACCAACATGGGTGTATCTAAATGTTGGAAGCATTTACAGAAAGGAAAGGAGGTGGGGACCTCAACCCAGTATTGTTGGGGACTATGATATCCACTTTCAGCACAGAAAAGATCATCCAGATGGAAAGGTGGTAAGGAATAACAGAAGTCATTATGTGCTGTCTAGATCACATGAACTTTGGGGATCCATATATAAGATTGTGTCTCTGAGAACCATAAGATAAGTTCTTCCTAAGGACAGACCAAACTTTGACTATCACAGATCATGTGCTGGAGTCCAAATCAAGTCATAATTAATGGGAGATAATTCACACTATATCTTGTATACTTATGACCACAAAGTATGAAAATGGAAAGAAGTCACTTATAAAAGTGTGAGGAGATGGGAGTTGGAGTATCAGATGGTGGGTATTATAGAGGGCATGGATTATATGGAGCACTGGGTGTGGTGAAAAAATAATGAATACTGTTGTGCTGAAAATAAATAAAAAAATAATAATTCAAAATTAAAAAAAAAAAAAAAACAAGAGAAGAAGGAAAGAAAGAAAGTTTGGTAAAGCCCCCA